>NC_059085.1:25102539-25430039 GCF_020497125.1 Mauremys mutica | reverse complement strand
ATGATAGTTGACAAAATTCATAGCAGGGCACAAGCATGTGGGCAGAAGGAAAAAGAATGAGTGGATTTCTAGCGTCAACTTTTCTCCAGGATCTGTAAGAAGTCCATTTTACCAAGTCTTCATGAGGATAAACTGAACTGCTGGCATAACATACACAGACAATACTAACAAATTCTAAATTAAATCTATACAATGCATTTAGAGTAGTACAGAAATTTGCACTAAATGCAAAAGTTACAGTCTGCAAAACTAGGAATTAGAAGTTACCATCTTTCAAAAATCACCACTACCAAACCTTCAATAATCCTTCAAAACAATCACTAAGTATGAGGCGTTAACTAAGACAATTATTTGCATCATAATTTATTTTCTCTATGGATGCTGGTGCTAATAAAAGGTTAAAGGACAGAGAGTGCTGGAGGATGAACTCCTCATTTTATCCACAAACAGCCAAGTACAGCTGACTGCAGCATGGGTTCCTCCAAACTGACCTGCAAATGGCCTTATCCTTGACTAGGAACTAGCTTAGTTTTCTTGCGACTGCTTCTATGCATGTTTTATAAGCTGGAACTGCCAGGTTTGTTTAATTATCACAGGAGTTATTGACATGCAAATTATCAACCTTTAAGAACTTGGGGGGGGGGGGCGGAGCAAGAGGAAGGGTGAGCTGGGTCAATTTCCATTATTGTTAAGGGAAAGTTTGTGTGACACATGCAACTCCTGTTATTGCTAATGAGAGTTGTGTTTCTGTCCCAAAGGTAACATGGACTCCTAAACTGGGGGTCCATTCCATAGCCCATTCATTAAATCTACCAGCGCTTTCCTGATGTTGTCACTTCCTATCCCTATCAGCCCTACAGTGTTACAACAGACATGTTACTATACAGTAGCCACCCTTAAAATAGATGCGATAAAATAACTAAATAGATATGGTTACATCACAACCTGCATTATTTGCTATACTGGGGTGAAAATTATGTAGTCCTCTAAGGCAAATCACAAGTTTGTAAGGATGACTACTGTATATTATACTTTTATTCTTAGTTACTGACCAATTGATGTTACTAACAGTGATTATCTGATGTACACTGCGTATACAACAATAGCTTCTTAGGTTTTACTTGACACAAATAACTCTTCACCAAGGAACTAACTAGCTGATATATATTTTCTTGTCACTAGATACTTGAAATATACATCAGCTTAAATTCCAGTTTGCCTTCTTTTTTTTCCTCTAGAATATATAAAGATTAGATTTTCATCCTAGAGCTAATGAGTAGAGGCATAGCTTGCTAGAGTATCAATAGTTAACCTGTAATATACACTTATATTACCCTCTGTTGAACAGACAATGTAAGGGTTTAAATATCACACCACTAAAACCATGTATTCCCGCAGTTTTAGACTAGCCATAAGAATGCTGTGTATATGTTTTCCTCATTATTTGGATGTGCTGTTTGAATGTTGTGATCAGTGATTCAGAGCACATGATTCATCAGGAAGACATTTGCTAGGCAGACATGTGAGGAGCTGTCTGCCTCTTCAATCTCACTGACAGGGCAAAAATGCTGATTTATAGTAAATCATTAAAATCTGCTTATTATTGCACTGCTTGTTCCTCTTCTCCACTTCAAGCCAGCATCTTGATCTGCATCATGTCTCTTACAATTTTATACTACAGCAAGCAGTTATTTAAACAAGAGAGAAATGATCCTTAGTCTTTATTAGTGCATAGGAAAGGATATTTTGTTTCAAGAAGACTAATTAAGAATGCAGACTATTTTCTTGCTCAGTTTAGGGAAAAATAAAGATTTAAAACATCTAAGCACAAAGAATTATTACACTAAAACAATACTGTAAAATGATTATTGAATACCTCCATTTTTTAAAAAATCACAAAGTAACAGCTCACACATCACCAAAAATATTGGAAAAGGAGTGCAGGTGGTATGGAGATATGCTGTGAGAATGGAGTCAGGCAATACAGAGCTAAATACAATCTGAATACTGATGAAAAGAATAGACTGGTATTATGTACCACTCTGTTACAGTTGACAATGGGAGCATTCTTTTACCATCATTACAAAAAAAAAGTTTTATTTGTTTACTTTGAAAGAGATGAATTTGGTGAAATAATACAATATGTAAATACACTGTATGCTAGAAAAACAAAGAAACAATACAAAAAGGTCCATATTGTGTATGTGTTACTTACAGTAAAAATTTTAATTTGACGCCTGGGGACAGAAATCCTTGCCACTGAATTACAAAGAAGTGAATAAACTGACTCAAAATTAATCCATACAGATCTGTCCCCTTAATAATACTAATTCCAGAGAACAAAGCAGTGCATAATGCATTTTAAATTAACTTGGAAAATGCATAATTTATATTTGTTTTATTTCCTAATATTTGAACACAGGTACATTTTAGAATTCTAAGGGCAAGAAAGAGAAGGGCAGATTTTTATCCATATATATTCAATTTAAAAAAAAAAGGCAATATTTTAAGCTCTCCAAGAAAAGGACTTCAGCTGTGAAATATTACAGAGAAAAGATAAACACAGTTAGGGGAGAGCAAATGATTTTAACATGCTGTGAAATGAATATGTTTGGTTAAAATATAAAAAGGGTCCTAATTCCTAATAAAACATTCTAAAATAGATAATTACATATTAGTTTGGATCTGAAATAATGTCCTTAGTCATGAGAAGCAATTGAGAGATACCCTGCAGGGTGCCCATGGTGGGCATGGCTGGCAGATAGAATGTTGTATGGAAGAGGGATAACCCCCTTTATGAGAAATGCACATTATATTTAGGAAATTGCAGAATCCTACTCCCTCCCCTTACTCATGCCCTTCACTTGCACATGTGACATCATCACCTCTGTTTTACATATCAGACTTTTATAGCTATAGAGATATATGCAAGTCAAAACACAGGCATCCTGTATGTAATCTAAAAAAGATGTGTATGCGGTACAGGTATATATTTATCCCTAGTCACTGTGGTATCACAGTATGCTACCTCCAACCTAGAGCATTCAAAGAGCAAACATTCAGTAACCAGAGCACCATGTAAATGTGGTGGAAAGGAAATAATTTTACATACTGATATTGTTCCTCTTCCACACTAAACATGGATGGTCAACATATTCTTAATCATCTCATGATCATTTGCTTGCCTTTAAATGTTTATTCTATAGTTAAAAAAGAATAGGAAACAAAAACAACCAAAAGGAGTGCAGTTTTATTATTAGCAGGGAGGTGGCCGCTGAGGTGCAATTAGTAGTGAGCATTTGGAAATGACGTGTGCTAGTCTGAAAAATTAATCCTCAATATTTTCTTCTCTCCCTTTTCCCCAGTGCAACTTTAGATCTCATTAATGGGAAGGGCAGTTGGTGAAATTCTGGTAAGTGGGTGTCTTCTCCTTATTTACATTCTTCCAAACACTTGCCTATGACTTAGCTGATACTATGAGGCTTTACAGCTATCAGTGTATACTAGTATCAGAGGGGTAGCCGTGTTAGTCTGGATCTGTAAAAGCAGCAAAGAATCCTCTGGCACCTTATAGACTAACAGACGTTTTGCAGCACGAGCTTTCGTGAGTGAATACCCACTTCGTTGGATGCAAGAATACTAGTGTATACTAGAGAGGTGGAGTGTGTATGTGAGAGAGGCAGAGATGACATTTCTCTCCTTGGATGTCATTTTGAGTAGTTGTTAATGAAAGAAAGACAACATTTAAGCCTTTTCTACACCAAGGAAATTTTGCTAGGATTTTCCATTAGTGGGTCAGCTTTACAAGCATGAGCAATGTTAGAAGCCCAAGCAGGGATAGGCCATCAGTTGCTTCCAGTTTTTTAAAGTGCCACGTTGATTAGACCTGCTCAGAGCACTGTTGGATCACCAAGTGTTTAAAATGTTGGTGGCACATATGCACTAAATACAAGTGGGATGGAATGGATGTTAGAAATGAGTTGCAAAAACTGCCCTAGTGTAGACTTTAGGGGCTAATCCAGCTCACAGTACAAATCACACAAATACTAGATCATTATCAAGTGACCATTCACATGGCAAAGAACATGTTTGCCAGAGATCTGCTAAACTTTCACAAGGAAGCACAAAACCAGAGTGAAATTTGCCTGAGTCCAGGCTTAGTTACAAACCTGAGTCATAAACACTTCTGGCAAGCTTAGGCAGAACATTGAATTAACTTGAACTGAGTCTTCCCCCAAAGATGCAATGTGGTGATTTATAGTGCATCAGAAACCATGTGGTTTTGATCTTAAATCAAGAACGCAGATTTTATTTCAAGTGAACCACAAAAAGTGGGAAAATCAAGGAGTAAAAATCTATCCAAAATGAATCCTTCACCTCCCAATACTGGTTGAACACTAGGTTCCTTCATGAACCACACTAGCTGAATTTTGCACAGATCAACTATTTATCTTTTTTCCTTCCTTTGCATTTAAAAAAAATCAACTTGTATAGACCCACTAAAAGCCCCAGTCATATGGAAAATGTTGGCTGTGCAGAAGAAAATCTATTTCTAGTTAAATTCTTCCTTGGCACTGTTGACGTGAGTTATTTTCAATAATAATTCAAGTTTACAGGATAGCCTTATCGTGGGCTAATGCAAATTAATGCTTTGAGTCATAAGTGTTTCCCTTGGAAACAGTAATTTCAAGTTAACGTCTCTTGATGTGAAATGGAGTGCATTGTCACAGGCTCTCTCTCACCAACCTACAAATTAACTCGTGTCCCCACTCTACACAAATATGGATGGCATCCCACTTTACTTCTTCATCTTAAGCTACAGGGCCAAATTCTGCTCTCAGTGAATTTGACTGGTTTAACTGAAAGCTAAAATTGGACTATAAGGCCTTCTGCGGCCATTAGTAGTAACAGGATGGATAAACTGCTAGCGCCTGCAGAAAATTACAACAAAAATGATTTCTGTAAGATACAATATTTATCCCATGCCCAGACTCATTTGAGCAAGTGTGTGGGGGGGGGAGAGGGACTTTACTCTTCTAGACAATGAACATAATGAAGTACACACAAGAGCTTTAAAATGATGAACTAAAAATGCTGCTTTTGGGGGCTTCAGAAGCACCCAGGGATAACTGGTTACCTGCCCTAGTTGGTGCCCACCAAAGTACAAAGAAGGTATTTGCCATGATAACAACAGCACATTTATCTAGAGTTAGAGTCATAAAGAATAAGGGCAGGAGGGGCCAGCAGATCATCTAGTCTCACCTCCTGTATATCACAGCCCACCAGCATCTGCATCCCACAGAGTTGTTGGATCAAGTTCTATCTTCCCATCAACATTTATTACCATTATAAGAGACAGAAGAAAATTAAGAGAAAAAAAAGATAACAAAAGCAAGTAGAAAGAAAATAATAAATGAGAGAAACATTTGTTGTTTCTTAATTGTATTGTGGACTCTTGTGTGACACACTGGGAATGAATCAGTGGTGGGAAAAATAACAGGGAACACAGGGGTTGTGATGCCATCTTTCACTGCTGGGGAGCCAAATGGCAGAGCATCAGTGGTGCTATGAGCCACAGGGGAGTAAGGCAGTTCAGCAGAGAAGCCTCAGCACAGCTTTACCAGCAATGTTTCTCTGCATGGATCCCAACGTAGGCAGCTGGATTCCAACTACAACAGAAGAGATGGGCAATGGGAGGAAATCCCTGTTCTTCTGGAAGTTCATGCGTAGAGGGTGAAGGAATGCACTGGACGGGAGCTATCTGAATTGAGCTTAGATTTCTATGCTATCCTTGGTAGTGCAGGAAGGAGACAGTGTGACCTGCAGAGACCTCTCCCCTGACCTGAGTGAACACAGAATGAAGTGAGAGTACAGAAATTGGTGGCAAAGGACAAGATGGGGTGATCTGGGAAAGAAAAGCCCAAGGCAGTGATGGGAGTGGGGATAAAAGGGAGCACGACACTGGAGGATGAGGGAGAGGGGAGTAGAGAGAGATTAGAAAATAGAGGAAAGAGGGATGGAGGATGGAGCACCGAGGGGCAGGGTAAGCAGCAAATGGAAGAGGGGTCAAGATAGGATAAGGAGGGGGAGTGCAATAGTGGAGAGATACAGGAAAGTGGACAGAATGTAATAAAAGGGCAAGGAAAACAAGAGGCAAAAGAAAAGAAACACGAGTAGGGGAGATGAAAGGAAGAAATGGAAAAGTAAAGAAAAGTTAAAAGAAGACAACCAGGCTGATGGGAATGATGGGTAGGTTGATGGTGTCAGAAGGGCTAAATTATGTTGGAAGGAAAAGAAGCAGGGAAGGGAAAAGTGTGCTGCTTCCTTTGGGGCTTAGTGGAAAGGGACACTGTACAGCTGTGCCTTTTGGACTGTGCCTTGTTGAGGAGGCTGATTAGAGAAGGGGAAAAGGAGGATGACTGATCGTGGAGGACATTTGGGGGCAGATATGAATAAAAATTTTCTGTTAGCACTTTCCTTGCACAATACCAATATGTTGTCTCCAAGCAAGGATTAAAGAAAAAATACTTGGAGTAGGATTTATGTATACACTTTGACTTTATAGATGTCTTGGAACACCCCAAACTTTATAAAAAACAAGTAAAAAATAATAAATAGCCTTCTATGAAGTTGGGAACACAGTGGCAAGTCAGAGAGGAGGAGGTTAATGAAATCAGAGTTCATAAAATTGAAGTGTAGTTGTATTAAAGAGAATGAGTTTAGATGGTAGAATATGAGAAAGCTTTCTAATTGCAAGAACAATTAAACAACAGTTGCAAGATAGGTCAGTGGAGTATTCAACGACAGATCATATCATGCATTGAGAGGAAGAGCACAAGGGATAACGGGTATTCTTACACTGCAGTGTAAGCCCAGCTGAGACTCTGGCTTAAGCCCGGACACCCCCTCTATCTACACACTATTCTGTCTAACTTGGGCCCATGCCCCAAATCCCTGCAGGCATGGAGGGTTCACAATCCATCGTTTTGCAGTGTGGATACAGCTCAGGCCTGGTTTGAGCATTGGCCTGCTAAACCTAGGGTTGTGAGTTCAATCCTTGAGGAGGCCACTTAGGGATCTGGGGCAAAAATTGGTCCTGCTAGTGAAGGCAGGGGGCTGGACTTGATGACCTTTCAAGGCCCCTTCCAGTTCTAGGAGATTGGTATATCTCCAATTATTACCTTTAATAAATGGAGATATACCTATCTCAAAGAGCTGGAAGGGACCCTGAAAGGTCATCGAGTCCAGCCCCCTGTCTTCACTAGCAGGACCAAGTACTGATTTTGCCCCAGATCCCTAACTGGCACCCTCAAGGATTGAGCTCACAACACTGGGTTTTGCAAACCAATGCTCAAATCACTGAGCTATTAGGTTCTGAGAGTCTAACAACACTATCCCACAATTCCATGGGAGAGTGCCCTCTGTCCTTTCCATTCCAAAACTGTCCAATTGGCTCCCAGGAAATGGAAGCAATCTCCCTGCTTAGCATTTAACCCTTCCATTTTGTTCTGACCACTGTGCTGCAAGCAGAGTGAACCTTCTTCTGCATTTGTAATGGCCACTGACAAGACAAAGTCCTTTACCAAGCATGCTGCTGTTCCTGTAACATGCAGGGTGGACAGTCAACATTTTTGACACTGCACCATGAACCAGGGCTATAGCAGCCACAGCTGGGGAGGGTGCTAGAAAGACTGGGATAGGGTGGTTTGCCTCAGGTATGCATACTGCAGTGTGGATGCTGGCCAGGGGCGGCTCTAGCTTTTTTGCCACCCCAAGCACAGCAGGCAGGCTGCCTACGGCAGCTTGCCTGCGGGAGGTCCCTGGTCCTGCAGCTTCGGCATACCCGCCGCCAAATTGCCGCAGAATCTGCGGGACCCGCGGACCTCCCGCAGGGAAGCCGCCGAAGGCTGCCTGACTGCCGCCCTCACGGGGACCGACAGGGCGCCCCCAACAGCTTGCCGCCCCAGGCATGATCTTGAAGCGCTGGTGCCTGGAGCCGCCGCTGATGCTGGCACCCCATGTTTGGGGCCTGGGTCCATAAATCCTAAACACAGGGTCAATTTGCAGTGTGGACGCTCAAACCTTGGGCTTGAAAACCAGGGTCCATGGACTCAACTACCACTAACCCTGTGCTTACATTGCAGTGTAGACTTACCCATAGGGTATAAGGCTCTTTCAGACAAACTATAGAAGGAATTACCTGTTCAACATTCAATACATCTTTCTATCATCAAAAAGATGTTTCTTATTGTCAATAGATGACTTATTTTGTACAACTCTAAATCAACTTTATGAATATGAACAAAATGTACAATTTTGGTTTTTGCATTTGGCACAGATAATTCATCTTGAACAGATTGGATAGGATTTACGGGAAGATTTCATTTGATATTTTGACCTAGATACTTCAGAACAATTGAAAACACACACACATATACAAATATAAACACTTCAATGAATTATATTTGCAACTGAATTTATGATGTCCAGAGATATCACTGTAATGTACAAACATCATTTCTCCCTTTTGGATATTTGTCTTGTGGCTTAATTCTTAAAATTGTTCAGAATAAGATGCAGCACATAAAGTGTCTGGTTATAATTTCTCTTAAGTACTATAATACATTTAAATCATAATGTACATTACACTGCAACACCTTGCTTTTCTTCCAACTAGTGGCAATTCTATTCCCTAAGGACCATCATTCTTTAGAGAAAATAAGAGATTTCATCTGTAACAATCCCAAAGAGAATTCTTGCACTTGAGGGTGTTTTTTAAAAAGACAATTTACACAGAAGAGTAGGGCTGTTGATGTGATAATTGAGAACCACTTGGTGACAATGTCTTTCTTTTCACAATTACTACCTTTATACTTTGTTCTATGGAAGAGGAAAATAGAAGGGCTGGCAAAATTTCCTGTGGCCAAATGATGAAGGAAAATAGGCTGCTGCTTCCAGAAGCTTGTTGATTAAGCACAACAAAGAGGGAGTAAGCCTTGGGCCACAGAAATAAAGAGCAATTAGCTTGAATGACAATGGTGGTCCTAGTGTCATGCAAGTCAGAGCTCTCCTCAGGCTGCCTTAACTCAACCTGGTGATCTGCCATGTTCCTGTCCCCACCCTCTTCATTTTTTTAAGCCAGTGACTAATCAGGAAGTAGGACATATTGATTTTCTGAGTCGAGATTTCCATAAGCTCAAACTGCAGGTATTTATTTCTAAAAGCAATCATGTAGTTAAGTTTTTAGAAACAACCTGATTCAACAAACAGGTTGCTAACTTGTTAGACTTTGCCCAACAGGGTAAATTATTCTACTCACAACATCCCACCCTTGTATCTCTGTGACACACAGGCACAGTCCTGATGATGATGTTTCAAAACTGTGATGTAAGCTACGGATACATCACAGCATTGTAGCCTTGTATTGAACCATCATCCAACATAATGAGACAATATATGAAAGTGCTTTTAGGACCTGGAATATTCCACATGATACCAGATGTCTTACAAAAATGGGTGTGATATCCAGGAAATACCAGGGCCTGGGGCAGCCCTTGCCAAACGTATTTCTGAAATATTTAAAAAATGCATTCACATAGAGTGAAATCCTGATTGACTGCTGAGTAACTGGGCTCTGTCTGGATAGGATGAGGAGGCAAAATGCATCCTTCCCACATGAAGCATTTGAGCAAGTCTGGCTGGAATAGCAGCTGCTGCTCCACCACACCAGTTGTACAGAACACTGGGGTCACTGAATCCATGCAGATGTGGACTCACTAGCCTTCCTCCATTGTGCTTTTTCATACTGGGCTAAGCAGGACTGCTGCAGAGACCATTTCTGCAGCATGAAGAAGCTCTAAAAGCTCCCTTCTATGACTGCTGCATCTACTTTCCCTCTGCAGAGCTTCAATGTGGGTCTTCTGACTAATTTCACCTATAAGTTACAGGGCAGCCCCTTTCTGAAAAAAAATCCACACAGTTCAAAAGTTTTCCCTTTTATAGCACTGAGCTTTCTCAATTCTTTACTGAAAATAGCTGTTTAGATTTTCATAGAGCAAGTCCAGCAGTATTTGTACAGCTAACAAGTCAAGCCATGAACATCGGTGGGTTTTCCTCTCCAGAAGAAAGGTCTATAAGTCTATAAGTCTGGAGACTTATATGCTTTTCCCAACTCTGCTGTTTACTCTCCGTGTGACCTTGGGCAACTTACTCAACCTCTGCATGCCTTAATTTTTGAAATTACAGGTCAGCTGTAATATTGGACGAGTGATATTTCTGAGATCTCTGGATGAAAATACTGAAGTTCTAATTATTTTGTATTAAAAATATTCGTATAATCAGACCTGATTTCACTGAACATTATTTTACATGTATATGTCACTGTATTGCTAACAATCCTATGATACCATATCGTGTATCAGATTCAAGAGGGATTAATAGCTGAAAGCAATTTTTCCCCTCACAATTCTGCCAAACAGCACCAGGGAAAACTGCATATGTACACACAGAGCTACTGTGGAACCACATCTGAGAAGAATGAATTTAATTCAAATAGTTTTCAAAAACAGCAATTCCAATTGTTGTAAATGGGAGAATCCCTGGAGAAGCAGATGTTAGTTCTACTGATAACAGTAAAACATCTGAAGAAAAATCTTGTAAATATGAGCAAACTTCACTGATGGAGTGAAAGAACGAAAAAGCTACTGAGGCTGTCATTCAGCTTTTCCAAATAGTATCATGTGTGTCATTAAAAAAGAAATATTCTCTTAAATGCCTGTTATTTAGTTTTGAAATGAAAAATATCGAATAGTTAAACTTTATTAAGTGTAAAATTGGTTTTGAGACCACGTGTGAAATGTTACATACAGGAAAGCAAACTTGAGGAAGTGCTGAAATCAGCTTACTCCAGAGATGTTAAAAATACCAAAGCTAAAAGGATGTTTTTAAGTGCAGCGAGAGCTTATGCAATGATGATCTCAGAAGAAGGACGACTGGGGGGATGAGATTTGATTAAATAACTGCAACGTCATACTGATTACAAGATATTCTGTATGTCAAATATAAAGGGGATGTAAAGTGGGAGAGCTTTGCAGCCCATATAAGGCATCTTTACATTGCCAGAAGTGCAAAAGGGCATTACTGTAAAGGCCCCTCCAGTATATTGTGGCTCACTATACCATAGAACCAGCTTTTCACCTTATCAAGTGCACAGTAGAGCACCGCAGAAAGGTCTGCCAATTTTCATCGTCATGTTGCAAAGGAGAAGTATGACTATTAAATAATGATTGTCAACAAATGATAAACTATTTCGGTAACTCTTCAATCATTGTCCAAGTACACTATTTAACAGAGCTCTGTCAATTTCTGCAGTTTGCTGGGCTAGCTTTTCAGATGGAGTGCCAATATGCACATGTATCGTAAGCTATAACAATGTACTGTACCTGATCCACCAAGATAGGTGTAGGACTGTAGTGCGTCCTATAAGGTGCGTCCAATAAGGTGAGTAAACTTCAAATTGGTACTGTGCAAATGGTAATACTTTTTAAAGAACTATATAAGCTTTCTACACTTTTAAGCACATACTGAATTTAGTCAGCCAGATTCTCTCTGCTCAGTGCAAGAGAAGGGGAGGGGCACCAGGAGCCGTTTATACTTCCCTGAATTCTCAGAGTCTTCTTTCATCTGTACTAGCCTTGGAAATATATAGAGCAGCTTCAGGTCTGCTCTAAATTCAGCCACAAGTGTTGGGTCTTTAAAAGGACTCTATATCTCTGGACAATAGGCATAGAGGAGTTACACCAGTTGAGAATGTGGCCCATTAGTTTTAAAGCAAGAATCTATATATTTCAGTTCCCATGCAGATTTCCATGTTATTGATCCATAGAGTTTATGGACATAAGGGACAATCAGACGATCTACTCTGGCCTATATATTTTTTAGAGATAGAGAGTGATTTAAAATATTGGTGCATAGCACTACTTCTTAATCCTTCAAAGGAGCACAGTGCTAAATTTTATCTTAACGAAAGTTACAAAAAAGTAACATTCTATTTATTGTATCCCCTTTTATAATATATTTTCTTCATTACACATTTTGTTGAAATAAATTAGGGCTCCATTCAGAATAAATTTGGCTCCATAGGTGTAATAAAAATTTAACTGGCTCCAGCCAACCCATTACCTTCCTTAGATGCTTTTCTTCAGCTATCTATTGTCATATGACAGTAGTGCAGGAATGCCCACTGGAGCCCTCTAAACAGACTAGACTAGGCCCCGATTCTGTAAAGCTTTATGCACCTGCTTAACTTTATGCCTTGTAAATAGTCTCACTAAGTCAAAGGAAGTACTCACATTTCATAAAGTTAAGCATGCACATATATCTTTGCAGCACTGAGACATTACATTTAAGACAAAGCAGTAATCTTAGCTACCAGCAACAAGGATGGCTACAATAGGGCATGACTTTGTCATTAAAATAATTGTGATTCTCTGGCACATTAGCAAAGTGTGGCTAAATCTCAGTAAATATTTTTGAAGAAAAAAAATCTTAGGTTTCATGCCACATGTTTAACATGTAATTGTAACAGATTTTACAATAACAAACTACATTGGTAAACTACACTGTGACTTGCAAGTGTGACATTAGAAGAAGGACAAAGTATTATAAATGTGTGAGGCTATAAAGATATTCACCATCTTTAATTACCCTTGAATAGAAGTAAAAGTTGCCATATCTTATTGGTAATCAACTCCATTTCAAATGTCAAATCACATTGGGTTATTCAACAACTCATCATGGGATGGGCTGAAAGTCATCTCATTTCTCCAGAGACTTTAAATTGCAATTAAGGCTATTGAAAAAAATCTGGCAGATTTGTCTTCTGAAGAAGACCTTATTGAGAGTTGTACAAAAGCTATAGAATTCATACTCATGTTGATAGAATGTGCTCTGTTTGCAATTCATTCAACCTTTTCCCTGATTTTGATGTATCTTCACAGAAATTTCCCATAAAACAATTGTTCTAAGGTACTAAAACCAGGTATTTTTTCCCTCTGTCTATTGGCAAACTGTGTATTCTCTCTCTCTCCATTTCCCAGTCTCAGTCAAACTGCAGGGTACTAATAAAACAAGTCATGACTAACAAATTAAATTTCCTCTGTATTAATCTTAAACTCTGTGAGATTTATCAGGGTCTCTGATTCTTGGTTATAATGTGAGCAAGTATTCCTATCTAATGATCACATACATCACCAGGCAATAAAGTTTTGATAACAGATCTGTTGTTGTACCACAGCAATAACAACAACATTCTGAGGTGAGCGTGACTCATTCTGGTCATGCCTCAAGGTTTCATTGTCCTGGGTCAAAATATATATTATTATTTACATGTTCTATAATTTCTACTTACCCCAAAATGCACAATTAGTCATTTTGTGGGACTTTAATATCCTCCATTCTATCGGGGTTCAAAGAGTGCCAAAAGTCACAGTTCTAACAAGTTCAAAGATGCTGTACAAATGCAACTCCAGTCCCTAACCATAGTTGAAGCTGCATCTTTTTGAAGATTAATTCATAAAATGCAACATGAACTATCCGAGTATATAACAGCTTATGTTAAATTTCTTGGATCATACGAAGACTGACTCAAAATTGACCTGAAATCAACACAGTACTGAGGATAGTGGATCCAATCCAGTGACCGTTACTCATATAAGTAGTCCTTTCATATAAGACAAGTGACTTAACAGACATCAATGGGCAAACTTGAAAGTGTGAGTTAGGATTGGAGGACTGGATCTAGTGTATAACTGTACAGTTACCACAGTTATCACTATTCTGTGTAAAGATGCACCAGACTCACTCTCAACTTATACTTTCCTTTATTTTACTATTGGCTTTCATTTTTTTCATGTATTATTTATGAGTTTCGGTTGACTATTGTGTTACTTATATTTTTTGTGTGGAGGTTAAAACCTATGACGGATAAAATGTACAACCCTAATTCATGTTGTTGAGCACTTTCATTGGCTCGATTTTGCCACCCTTACACATGTTAAGTGCACCTTACTCCTCAAGGGATAGCCTGCTGTGCATCAGTTATGCACTGACTTCACTTAGAGCTCTTCCTGGGGGTGAGTGTTCAGTATAAGGATTGCACAGCTTAGCCCTGCACTTGTACTTTCATCTTCATGGTCACAATTCTGATTTGCACTAGAGCCCTGTTGTGTCACTTTGAGAGTGTAAAGAGGCCTTAAAGTGCTTGTAAGCACAACTTGTGCCCACTTTAAGGTCCAGATAGTCAAGGTCAGAGCAGTAAAAAAGAGGCTTTAGTATCAGTGAGAATAAGGCCCACTGTGTGAGTGCTATATACATCTTATTATGGCATCTCAAATTAGTGAAAATGTTTCTAAACGTGTAACTAACAGATTAATGTGATTTAAAATATGCTTGGGATAAAAGCTGCATGTAAGGAGAAGCAGTGTCAAAAAGTAAAAGAAAAGCATCACAAAACCCCTCTTATTTGGGAGGACCACTGAACCAAATTTATGAAACTAGGATTTTAATGAATTAAATGTCATTCTTATTTATTATGTATTAATTTCAAATTTTACTGAAAAGTAATATTGAGAATTATCAAATTTCTACACTTCTAGAAAAACAGCACTTCATATGTTCTGAACTATGCTATTATCTATACATGTGCTGCCTTTCTCTAAAAATATATAAATTTAGTATTTGCCAGTAGAATTATTACAATTTAAAAACGGATAAATAATGAATAGTAATGCCATTTCTTCATTAAAATTCCACAAAAGAAAAATATATACTCGTTATCCCTCTCATGAATTCAGCCCATTGAAGGGTCATAAATAATTGTGCTTCACAATTGTGTCTAATTAGCAATGAACTTAATCCAATGCATCCAGAAGCCTGGAGCAAAGGAATCTTTAGTTTGCTTTATGTCACACTCTCAGTGACAAAGGTCTGATTTCAGAATACACCTTTGCTGATAAGAGCTAATGATGGATCTTCAAAGATTAGTGTCACATACGAATGTCAGATATTGTCATTTAAAGAACTGATTCTTAGCCACTCCACATGTGGAACTTAGAGTTAGCTCAGTAGGAGTTTAGCAAATGTAGTGGCTACTAAATGGGTCTTTAAAATACTACTTTATAATGAAAAATTAGCCAGAGATGTACATGTATTTTACTCCATAATGCAGACTGTCCTGCAGTGCTGTTATGTTATTCTCAGAAGTATTGCTTTCTGGGATTACTCCTTGGAATCGAGTTAAAGCATTAGCATCTCTTGTGGGGAGTGGGAATTCCAACAAGAAAGGGTTGTGTAAAGGTACAAAACGGCAATTCCTTTATCAGCTTGGTGCAGTACCACCATATTTGGAGAGTCATTGCTCATATTTTATTCATTGTACAGGGCTAATCTATTAGATCTGACACTGTGTGTGTGTGTATTTATGTCCATGTTTTTTTCCTAGAAGAATTTGATAGACATAAGCAGGAAGTTTTAGAAAGAAATTGAGGAGTAGAGCTGACTGAAAAATAAGAGAACAAAATTGGAGATGTTTCATTTTTTATCCATTGTTTGTAAAAATTGGTAATTTTGATGAAAAAAATCTAATATTAATATTAAATTTTAGAAAATGTTGACAACTACGTTGAAGAATAATTGCAGCCTGTCACTTTTCTGCTTGGCTCCTCTTCTTTATTCAGAAGGAGACAATATAATTTCTTCTATATGCATCTGACAAAGGGGTGAATCATACAAGATCTTGAACAAGTTGACAGAGTTTGGTTCAAAGCCACTCAACACAATCAAAAGCCTTCTTGGCATCACCAAGAGAGGATCAGTGGAATGTTCACATAACTATGTGTGGTTCATAAGATGAAAGGTCATCCCAATAGCCTCACCTACTATAAATACTACTGATTCTGACTGATTGGAGTAACTGAAAGCTCATAGTGACTTCAATGGCAGCAGAATTGGATCCTAAATCTAGAAGACAGGAGGGAAATTGATAAAAATGTTACATTGAATAGTCAATAAGACATTCAAAGATGTCTTTACATCACTCAGGATAATATTGTATTAAATATAAAATCTCTTTATAAACCTGCCACAGGAAAGGGAAACATTTCTAATGAAAAAGACCAACATTTTAGGAAAATCCACTCTGAGGTGCATTGGGACCTGGAATCTGATGCACCACTGTGTTACTCCAGGTTTATGATGGTATAATTCCATTGAAAGTGAAATTACATCAGCATAAATCTGGAGTAATGCAGAGATGAATCATATGTCTACATCATCTGGCTGATTGTTAATCTCAGTTTCCCACCTACCATCATTCTTCTGGTCTCTGATTTTGAGGTGAAAGTTTTGCAGTGTTAACTAAACAGCCAAAACTAAAAATAGGTTAAACTATATCTTCACTTTTATTTTTTACAAAATGCACTCTATCGTTTTGTTAATAACTCACATTAACGTGCAGTGCAAAGAGAGCATTGTGCTCTGTCTTTGTTATTTCAAAGCTCAAGATCTCATGTATTCTTTCCTTCAGAAAGTTGTTTGGTGTTCTGGTGAAAAATCTAAGAAAATGTTCTTTAAAACCATCTCAGTACTTTTAATCTGTATCCTAAATTCTACTTGCTCCTTTCGTTCTTCATTAGGTTTATAGCCTCTTATCCTCTACTTGTCTTTTCCTTTCTGTTCACTCACTGAAGTGGATTGTTTAGTCTCTTTGGATTTCCACTTTTCTTGTGGTGAAACTTGAATATCAATAAGCAGGTGACAATAAGGTGAATGTAAAGAAAAAAATGACCATGTGCTTAATAGATATTTCTCACCTTCTAGGCATATTCTTATGCCTGGAAGCATCATGAGATGCTTAGAGAATAATATATATTTGAACATTTCTCTCTTAGTGTGGATTCTCCATTACTGGAGATTAGGTGGTATAAAACTTAAGCTAGAAATACAAAATGGCCTATATCACTTTCATCTCTGAATAATTGTAATGTCTATGGTGTCTATCACATGCCTGTACTACTGCTCCCCTCTACAGATTCGTCTTTAAGCTTGATGAAAATCCTAAATATAATCATTGTTTTTGTCTCTTCCCAACTAGTCAGTCATCAGTAATGCTGTCATCTTTGTTCCTGGTACATTTTCAAAGGGGCTTAAGCTCTTACTCTCACTGATTTGATGTTATCTGATTCTTAAACCATCGCCAGCTATGAAACATCTAAGTCTGTTATGAATAGTCATTTAAACAACCAGTACTTCTTTATGAGACACCAGCAGGTTATTTGATTATATTACAATCACATGCCTTGGAACTGAACTTTCCTGTTACCAATGAAAAGCAGAGGAGGGGGAGGAGGAAAAAGATTTTTGCTTTTCTTAGGGAGGTTTTTTTTTAAACTTATAAGACTTATACAGTGAGCACACTAGACAATGTCTTTGTTGAATTTATGCCATCAAACAGTTTAACACAAAACATAATATATTTTTAACTGGCATTATCTTAGAAAACAAAGACAGAATCCAACAGATTTCCTAAGTAAAAGCCTCTCATATCACAGCTTCAACTAAAATAAACATCGCTTTTGTTTTTCCTTTATACCCCAAAGAGCAAAGAAAAGGCGAAAAAAAGAAACTCCCCGATGGACCAAATTTACCTAAAAAAACAGCACAGGACATCATTAGAAAGATACCTGCTCATGCCAAATTAAGAAAGAGTGACACTGACAGTCTCATGTCATCCTATTTCAATCCTGAAACATACAGATCCTTGGATGAGTAAAAACTGTAAAATAAAACTGTAAAATGGCTCTTTTGACATAGGGATAGGATTAAAGATCACTTACAGCCTTACTGTGTCTGAGTTCCCCATCTCTAAAATGAGCATAATAGTACTTCCCTACCTCACAGGGGTGTTATTGGCATAGACCCACAAATACATGGAAGGTGTTTAGATACTACATTGATAGAGCCGTATAAATAGGTAGACAGCACCTTACACCATTTCATTCAGGACACATCCGTACATTATCTACCTCTGGCGTGAAATGCAGGTGTACAAATATATTGTAGTGGCTTACTACTGTTGTATGGGATTTTAAATCTTTTCCATTTAGACATTTACAGAAACTTGTCAAGCATGCCACACATAGCAGCCACCACTAAAAAGTCAACATTTACAAACTGTTGCCACACATCTGTCATGTCACAGTTATTTCTGATTTGAATTTTAGGGACATACTACAGAATCTTATAAAGCACAGTGATCTTTGACCGGTGTTCACTTTTTAATTAGCACCATGATAAACTGAATAACTAACTAGATAACTAACTAAATATTGTCTACATGCCTACAGGGCAGGCCTGGGGGGCAAGGAAGGGATGGAGATCAGGAAGGTTGCCCTGATGCCAGCTTCTGGAGGCACCAATTCAACCTCTGGGTCTGAGGGCACACTGCAATCATTCAAGTATTTGGCCTTCTGTTTTTTAGGGAATTTTGTTTGTTTTTTTTTACTTGGCCACTCAGGGGGTGCCAAAAATGTTTTCTAAACTGGACCTGGCTTGCCCAATAACTACTGGGGAAATATTCACATATTCTCACCTAGATTTAGCTTGCAAACATGGATGTGCAAGATATGTAAAATCTATGCAAAAACTATTACCCATTTGCACCCATGGTTGTCTGGCTGCATATGACTATGTAAAGTCTTTGTTGTTGCAACTTAGATGCAGAGCTCTGAAAATTTGCCCCTAATGTCTAGTCACCAGTGAAACTGAAATGAGGCCAGCTCCAAGCAAGATGCTTTCTGATTTCCTTGAAATATACTCAGCACATTTTTAAATGATTTTAATTCTACAGTACTTTTAATATAACCCTTTAAACATGAGGGAACACAAAAGGGAAGGTTAATTGGAATGGCTAATTAAACATAGTGAAATTAAAGAACTGGAACACTGGGAGTTTGTTTTGATATTTAGCAACTTCTCATAACCCTAAGGACATTGATTTAGCCCAAGGTCTGGTATTGTTATAAATTGCCATGTAGCCTGGAGACCCAAAGGAGAGACAAAAGGGTTGAGAGCTTGTAACAACTGATTCCCAAAGGAGCAGTAATAACAATTATAAGCCACATTATTATTTGTATTACTTAAAAATAAATCCATATTTCAGGTTTTAGTCATTTTATACGGATCAACTAGGCTATGGAGTCAGAGACAGTTTGCAACCAAGGCAAAAAGGATCTCAGGATCCAAGAGGCAGATTTCATATGTCAAAAGACTGTCATCTTTGGACCAACAGCCACAGACCATTGTTTTTCACTGCATAGTTCCCAAATGATTTGAATGACTCTAACAAAAATCTGGGGATTCCACCCCAAGGAGTTAAAGGCTCAAGGCCTAAGACCTTAAGGGGCTGCACTCAGAGCAGAAAGGAGTCAAACATGCTATTATCCCTGTAAGCAGGACACTCACTTTGGACTAGATTCTGCCACTCCTGCTCATGTTTACTCTGTGAGTAGTCCCACTGATTTCAAAAGAACTATTCATAGCATTCTGGCCTCTCCATGGCCTGTCACCACTATCAAGATGTCAACTCCTGCCTCTGACTGGCCCATGATGCCAGCCTCCATTGTGCACTAGTTACATTTTCAAAGAAGCACCTTATACTTTCTCCCCTGCTGCCCCTCATGGTTGAGAGGATCTCCCTGTAAACATCCTTCAAATCTCGCTATTTTCTGTAAATAAAATACCCCTCATCAATAGCTAGGTTCATTGTTTCCTTGTACTTCTCTATCTGTCTGTATCCATGCATTGTATCTTACCATATTCTTGACTGTAAGTTCTCTGGGGCATGGGCCATCTTTTTGTTCAGTATTTGTATAGCACCTTGCACACTGAGGCCCTGCTCCATCACTAGGGTGAGCTATGCAAATAATAGACTTCTTGATTAATTGGCAAGTCCAAAAGATTGGAAAAAAATCATTTGGGGTCAAAGAGACAACAAATGTTTTCAATTTTGGGGGCAAACTGAAAAGTCAATATACATTTTGTTTCGTTTGACCAAAAACAAAATGTTTCATTTTTATTTCAAGCCTTTTGAAACATTTTTGCATTTTAAAAATGAAATTGAATGACGTTTCTAAATGAAAATCTGTTTCAAATAAAAAAATTGAAGCATTTCATTTAGAAAATGTCAAAAAGAAACTTTTTGACCTTTTCAGAACTTGTTTTTATATAAACAATTTGGTGTTGCCGAATCTGCATTCTTCACCACAAAAATTTTTGCTGAAAACCTGCACCTAGGATCTACAGCAATACAAATAATAAATAACATCAATAACAATGTAAGATAGTCAAAGGAGTCTATGGGTGACAGAATCTAGCTCAATGCAAATTACCTTACTCTCCTATTACTATTGCTGAGACCAATTCTGCTACCCATTGGGTATTATCTTACTGTGCAAACGTCCCACTCATTTCAGTGGAATTACGTGTGGGGTAAGGTAGCTCCCAACATGAGTAACGATGGCAGAACATTCGACCAAACTCTGCACACATAACAATGTCAGTCTTGCAATTGGATCTGTGTGTGAGGATCCTTATGCCCCTGTAGAGCTTCATTGAAATCAACAGGGCTCTGCCTGGGTGCAAGGTCCACTGGTTTGTACATACAGTTTGTACATACTGTTTTCTTTCTATGATACCTTCAATAAAGACCCAAAGATGGGTAAAAGTGAAAGAACAGGTCCAAACACCTTTGAACATTAGGTATATTTGGATTGGGAACAGAATTGTGAGGTTTAGTTCCCATCTCCACAAAGAAGCTCTACTGGTGTGTTCAGGTATCCAAATGAATCTCTCTCTCTTGCTACACATAACTGATTCCATGAAAAGATAAATAGCATTAAAGGGTCACATGACCCGAAATTCCACTTTGAAAGAATCTGTAGAAAAAGATATTCTGACACCCGCTAAATGCTGGCCCATTGAGAGAAGTTAGGCCTGTGGTGCATGGTATTTACTGCCCTCCCTTCCCATTGCATGTTATTTACACAGAAGCTACAGATGTTTTTTGGGGGACCCTGAGTTGGGGCCCCAGTACAATGGTCCCCCCTATCCCCACTGGTCTCATCAGCCCTGCATAAATATGAGTGCATGCAGATCTACAAGTATGCTGTTTCCATAACACTTACAATTCCCAGAGAGCAGTGTCAAGAAGGCTTTGTCCTCTATAATGAAACATTTAACTGAAAATGTATCACTAACAATCAAATATTATACTGAGTGAAACCCAACTGCAATCCAAAAAAATCAAGGACTTATTGCTGAGATGGCTAACAAATTACTTCCCATTCCTAAATTTTGCAAAGTTTCATCACCATTGCATTGCAAAAGATTTCCACGGGAACTGCAAATCATCCCTGCAAGATTCTGCAGGAAAGGACAACTTTCCAGCTGTCATTGCACATTTAGAAACATAGAAAATGGCTTAGCAATGATTACTTTCACTTTAATTTGTTTCACTCTAATTTAAACTGGAGCAGATTCTGCTCTCAGATACACTGATGTAAATACAGAACAACTCCATTGATCTCATCCCAGTATATATGAGAGCAGAACCCAGGAGAGTGTATTTAAATGGATTAATCAGAGCAAGTTAAATCACACAAAAATAAATGAGATGAAAATTTCTGCACCCATTTTATATGCAGGTCAGAATTTGGAGATTTGTTCTAGTCATTTGCTAGTGTTTTAGAACTAGGAAATAATATCTGAGAATTCTTTTCTCTTTCTTGACAAAAAGCGCTAGTCAAAAATTGGGAACCAGATGGCTGCTTATATATTTCCCTTTTTTATTTACTGCAATACTAAAGCCACTATAAAAAAGCAAAGTTGAACAGACAGAGCTAATAATATAATCATTCAAAACACCTGCAAACAGTGCAGATGGGCAATTTCTGTCTGCAAAATCATCAGTGAAAGACCGCCTTCCCATATGGGCAAATCTAGCTGCCTCAGAGCTTCCTAAGCTCTGTCCCTCACCTTAAGAAAACCTGCATTGAGCATATGCAGCCTTTTTATAGCAGAGCAGAAGTGTCTGAATCTGCCTGTTTATTTTAGTTAAATATAACTTAAAGTACTTATACCCTTCTATCAGTGCATTTGATTTGTCCACTGCATGTCCCAAAAGGGCAGAAACCATGGATTTAAAGGCAAAAGGCAAGCAGTAGAAAAGCAAACAGCTTTTTATCAGGCAGAACATTTGCAATTATTAGTGAACCACACACCCAAGTTTCATTCCTAAATGTGAACAACCAAACAACTGTAGAACAAGTGTGTGTGTGTGTGTGTGTGTGTGTGTGTGTGTGTGTGTGTGTGTGTGTGTGTGTGTGTGTGTGTGTGTGAGAGAGAGAGAGAGAGAGAGAATGTTGTTTCATTTTTATTTAAAAAAACCCTCATCCTGGCATCACTGTCGTGTTTCGTCTCTGATGCTAATATACGTCTAGGGATAGAAAATGAAACACAAGGCATTCTGGAGATAATGCCAGGGCTACCCATTGATTCTGCAAGGTGGATGGCCTGATTACATGCTGCAAGATCTTTCTCACTTACCAGCTTTTCTTTACTTGAAGTGTCAGACTCACTTCAAACCTCAGCCAGTGGGGAGCCTACCAACTGAGCTTCCCAATCAGAGGAGTGGTGACAGGAATTGAACCTCTTCTGAATTCAGTACAGCATAAGCAGCCTTTGTGGCCCTGAACTTCTCATTTAATCTTTTGCCCTCTAATTTATATGAAATATTCTCTGCTAATATTAAATATTATTTTTGAGTTTGCATAATTAAGAAACCTTCCCATTTCAACTCCAATATTTTACACTAAACTTTTGTAGTTAAAAATGATTCCCCTCGATGATGTATTATGCTGTGTAATACCGTGAAAATGAAAGCAATGATGATCTCAGCTGAGTGAAAAATTTGCAACAAATAATTTATTTGACGCATTGAGTCTCTATTGTGTCTTTGCTCTCTACATTAAGAACATGGGGAAATGACACAGACAGTTAAATTCAAAATAATTATGTTTACTAATTATATATAAACATACAAGGGCCAGTTTTATACACACGCACACAACAGTTCAGAGTTGCTCTGTTAGGTTCTGTTGGCTTCTGTAATAGAAAACAGAGAGCCCCACCAGAGGGTTCCCAAAGTAGTTAAAGAGATACTACCTAATTCCTATATAGTACAATCCCATTTCTGGTTCTGGAATATCCCCGAGCAGACCATGATTTCCTGGAATTGTTTCTGTCATTCCAATTTATTCAACAAATACTCTTTTTAATTATTTATTTTTGCTGTATAGATTAATTGTGGATACTTGAAATTCAGGCATGTGGTTTAGTTACAGCCAGTCAGATCATTCACATTTTTTAAAGGTTCCCTGACTGGACAAGTGTACATTGGCTAAAAATAATGTATACCGCAGCAAAATATCCCAGTAATGCTGCTCACCACAGCTAGGCACAAATTCTTGTGTATGGGAGGTAAGGCCCTAGCCCTTCAATAAACTCCTCCTTGGGCAGACTCCGTGGTTCATGCATGTGCAAGGGTCTGTTTTCAAGGAGCTTGTTGCAAGAACAGGGCCTTGTTTTTCATTTTCTTCAAATACGTGTGCAACTCTGAAATTTGCTTCCTGCAAATATTTCCACCAATGAAAAATGATTCTTTGAATATTCAGGGGAAGGATACAAAAGGGGCACAAACAGGGCCACAATAAACTCATTAAAAGTGACCGCATCCACAGAAAATGCTCATTATGTGCCTAGCTGTGGTGAGCAGCATTACTGGGATATTTTGTTGCGGTATACATTTTTAGCCAATGTCACCGGTTTAACAAAACTCTTAAAATGATGAAATTAGGGGGAAAAAAAGCTAGCCAGGTGAAAGACACCCTGCCTGCATTATATTGATTTAAACTGTATTAAAACCAAGTATCCTGTGCTTAGCAATATCATTGGAGACTGCAGATTTTATAATTCCAGCTCTTGTAGGCAGGAAAAAAAGATGTAAAGGCTTTGCTGGGGCCTCCTATAGTGCAGTAGCTGTGTTATTATTATTAAACATCCTCCTTTCACAGTTTCCCGGGTTTCCTAAATGTAACAATAATTTTAATAATTACAAAAC
Organism: Mauremys mutica; assembly: GCF_020497125.1. Lineage (NCBI taxonomy): Eukaryota > Metazoa > Chordata > Testudines > Geoemydidae > Mauremys > Mauremys mutica. Next base: position 25,405,807 of record NC_059085.1, on the reverse strand, counting down.
TGAGAATACTTTTTCTGTAACTGACTGTGTTCCCTGTTTTCCTCCAAGCTAAAGCTCTGCTTTCATGTAATACATAAAAGAGCAACATTGCTCTGATGAACTAAGACACATGAAATATCTAATTAACATTAAAATATTGTCTCTCGTCATTAGCTTCATTTGCACTTTAAGTGCCAGCTCTTGAGAGAGAGGTTCAAAAGCAGTGACCTGGCCCTTGCACAAAAAAAGTAAAGAAAGAACTGTATATGTAAAATTGTACATACAAACAAAGCTGGTTCCATTTGTACAGTTTTCCTCAAATTATAGATTTAAAACAAGACTTTCTTTAAAGAAGGGAATATTCCTGTTTTTCATTGGCTTTTATTTCAGAAATTCTACCTCCACTGAACCATAAGAGAATAATAATTTTTGGTGCTTACAGTGGCAAGTGGTCAAGGTGAATGTAAGTGAGATAATATCCATCTCTTCATTTTTCTCAACTGCACATCAAGATAGACTGGGAGATCGACCTGCTAAATCAACGGCAGAGTGCTCTCCAGTTGATTCCAGTACTCCAGCTCCCCGAGAAGAGTAAGGTAAGTTGACCAGAAAGCATCTCCCGTCGACACAGCATAGTGAAGACGCCGCGGTCAGTCAACCTAAGCTACGTCAACTCCAGCTACATAATTCACGTATCTGGAGTAGTGTAACTTAGTCAACTTACCCCAGTAGTGTAGACAAGGCCACGCTGTAGAGCAGTTGGCCAGAATAGCAGGAGCTGATTTCTTCGCATTAGTTTTCAGCCACAAAGAGAACTTTTATTTCTGGTTGGAAAGGTGGAAATTGCAAACCACACTCAAGGTTGGTCCATGACAGGCTAGCGGGGATGTTCCAGGAGTGATACAGCTAACATGCTATGTCTGGGGACCAAATAGGAGTTAGTAAAACACTTGGTCTCCAGTAGTCTGGGAAACAAGGCACCCCAGTACTGCAAAGGCTGTAGCACTAGTCTATATTCAGTATGTACCAAAGATACAGGACTGTGCAGTGCTGAGAACAGCATTGTCCTGCTTCTGCTGGATAACAACAATCAAATCCTTAATTAATAACAATTAAACCTTCATTAGAATTTGGACAATGTCGAGTTTCCACCAAGCTCATACGTTACAATGATTCTGCTGTTAGGTGCATGCCCAGTTCACTTCCGTCTTTCATGATGATTGAATTTATCTAGTTGCCTCAGACAGGTGCAACAAACACGGCACTGCAGTGATCAGCATCAAGACCAGTCCCCTGCTGAAGAAAGAAATTGAGATTGGCTTCATGGAGGGGCACTTGGCCCCAGGAACTGGGGCCAAATCAGAAACCAGGGGTGAAAACTGCCTGGTTGGATTGTCCTTGCTTGGTAAATAAGCCAGCTTGTTGAGTCTAATTGATTTATTAAAACAGATCATCTTTTGTAATCATCCGGATGGGAGCAGGAAGGCAAAGGAAGATCATTATTTTCATTTTAAACTGACCAGTTTGTTAATCGGGTTTTGATTATTAATGTTGCTGGGGAGGTTTGTGCCAAATGAGAGCAGCATTTTTTGTACCTGGCACTAAAGTATGCCAGCTCCCTTTGCGGTGCTGCTTCATTGCAACATCAGAGCACAGTCTACACAAAGCAGCATGGAAATTGGTGTGGACACTTTCCAGCATAAGAACTTGAGGTGATACTGAGCTGCAACATTCTGATTTGGATTTTTCATCTCCCCCAAATTCTGGGATGTTTGGATCCAGCATTTTGATTTGGCTCCTTCTAGAGGAGGAGTCTATCAGACTCTGAACACTCTGACTTCTGAAATGTTGTGAGTGTTCAGATGTGAGGCTTTAGTTCTCACCCATCTCCAGGAACAATTCCTCTAACTCACTCACTGTAAGGGCACTATGAACAAGGAGGGAGTGGCAGGGAAGTAGCGAACATAGGGTGAGTTAGCAAGTTTGTTTGCTGGCTTCCTCTTCCTTGACACCCCCCAACCCCCAAGCATTCAACAAGATACCATTTTCATGCAAAGAATCTACTCCCATGCTGCAGTACAATACAGACTTTTAGAACATTTTGATTTGTCTTTGTGCTCAGATTGTTTTATGGAATCTCTTTTAATCTCTCTTAAAATTTATTCCTTCTTGGTTTGATTGGAAACCCAGGAGTTTAAAATGAGATATGCTATACTGTCCCCATTCACTTGGCCAGCAGAGTTCACATATGTTGTTCATTTCTAGTCAGGGAAATCTGTTACTGTGGGTGAAGGAACTCCATTACCCTGAGGGGAGGGTTATCCTGCTGTGAGCTAGCCAAGGAATGGCACTTGCACCAATTGCAAAGACATTTGTTTTCCATCCAGGGCTAGAGGAAAGATGTTTGTTATATTGAAAGAGGCAAGGAAGAGCAGGGGAAAATACACACATCGTTCAGAAATGTCATTCACAATGTTTTCAGTAATTTCCTTGTATTAAAGCTTCTTTTATCTAGAGATTAGGATTAAATGCCAAATGTCTAAAACTAATCGTGTCAACATAATTCTCTCAATCTGCAGACTTCTCAGTTGCATTGCAGTTATCCCTTTCCACTTGTAGGTCAAGATCCTATGGGTGAGCTTTTCAAGCCTGTAGTTACTGCATAGTTCTTTTTGGAGTCCAGTAATGCCTAAAGCAATTGCACCTTTAAAATTGCGATGTAATTGCAAACTTGACCTCTGACAACTGACCTTGCAAATCTATTCATTTCCAAACCAGTTATGACTTGTTGGAACTGAAATGTTTTGGTGCAGATCAAAGTCACTACCCAAGAATAAAATGCCAAACAACGGCTTTTGCTGAATCAAAGGCACAAATGGAAATTTTTAAAAAACCCTCAAATATTTTTAAGACGATTATTAATTTTATAGCAGTCAAGTTTAGAACATGTTAAAAATCAATTGCAGTTAAAAAACAAACCATATTCTATGTTTAGTTAACACCAAGAATTTGACTTGGACCTACAGTACCAAAGCAAAGAAATTCACAGTTAAGACTACATACCTGTATCTAGTCAATACTCGGTTTTTGACTCTCACTTTTTTTTTTTTTTACAAGGGTCTGTATGAAATCTTAAGTACCATATGTGCCAGGGAAGAAAAAGTCAACAGCAAAAATAACAAAAAAATCTGCCTTATTAATAAGAGAATTTATACTTTGCACAATCTACTACAGGGTAATGGCTCCATCTGATTATTGATCTTCATTTTCCTTGGTAGTCCTGAAATTGTTCTTTTGAACTACTATAGCATGAGACAAAGATTGTGTTTTTTTCTCTCCTTTGTTGAAATATTTTGAGTTTGTGGCTCATTGAGCAGAGCATCATAAATTAATGCTAATGACATGCTTAAGAGCAAGTCTCTTTGATTTAAAAAAATATACACATAATTTTAAATATTTAAAATAAGGAATTTCATGGAGAAAAACATGCATTTAAATTAAATAACCATTACTTTTTCTAAAGTGCAAAACCAACCTCATGTAAATATGGCATATCTGGGTGTGTTATTATATAATCGGCATACACTGTTATGAAGATTAAACAAGCAATTGCCTGCACATTTTGCACATGCTGTTGTGCGCATTAGTGGCCTGAAAACATAGCTCAATAATTTTTGAGACACAGAAGAAAACACACCTGATATTGGAAAACGAGTGCCTAAAGGTACGCTCCTAAATGCATCTTTAGACTCCTAAATGCATGCTCCAATTTTCAAAAGTGCTAAGCATACAGCAGCAACCACTGAAGTCAATTAGGAGTTAAATTAGTGTAAATTTAGTTTTACTTTTTATACTTTTATGTTTATATATAATCAAATAATTTTAGTGTAAAGGGGGCAGTAAATCTCACCAAGGAGAGACAGATTTCATCCTTTAGCAGATTTTAAAGGGACACTACTAAGTTACAAAAAAAAAATCATTTATTAAATAAAATCCATATAACCCCCTAGTAATTAAAGCTGAAATAATTTTAAAAGCTGAACTAAATTTTCAAATTCACTCTGCTGCAACAGTGAAAACAGGTTGGTCTTTTTATAGTTAGTTTTATTTTCTGGTTCATACCACTGCTATTAGCACTATGAACTTTGGTAGGGGCATCATTTGCTATGGGGAAAGCATTTTCTCCACCAGCATTTTCATAGGCATGTATACTCTATATTTTGCTCCCTGCTCCCAGATTTTGCAGGATATAAATATAATCACATATTATGATTATATTATATGATATGATGCTGACATATCTTTGCCGCCTCCAGAATTTTTCTGAAATGATGCCCCAGAACATTGGGTCAGGTCTTTGGTCTCTTAGCTTTGTCAATGTTATTTGAGAGTGCTCACTGCCTCACAGAATTAGGCCTTTCCTTTGGGGATCTCAAAGCACATTACAAAAGGTGGCAATATTATCATCACCCTTTTGTAGATAGAGTAAGTGAAACACAAAGATGTGAAGTGACTTGCCCAATGTCACACAGCAAGTCAGGCCTCCTAATCTGCAGGCATCTGCTCTGCCTATTAGACCACAATGAATGCACTCGCACAAGGCTGTAGCCTTTGGGTAACAAAAAGGGCTGGGGAATGTTTAATTTAAAAAAAAAATCTGATTTATTTTCTGCTTACTTATTAAGATTTCATATTCTCATCAGAAGTCAAAGTGCAGGTACAAAATCTGAAAAAAAAAATAAAAGACAATATAATGGACCTACCATGCAGATGTGAGGCCAAACCTCACCTAACACCCACCCCTACTCAACACCCTCGTCACATCCAGTAAAAGCCCAGGAAAACAGATGATCCTTGCAGCGTGCCATGAAAATCTTAACACCAAGGCTTTGGCAGAAAAAAGGGGGAATACTTTTCAGGACCTTTCATTTAGAACACCCGGCAATCATAGATTCATGGATTTTAAGGCCAGAAAGGACCATTGTGATAATTTAGACTGACCTCCTGTAAGACACAGGCCATAGGATTAATCCTATTTGAAGTCCAGTAGCTGTGGTTCAACTACATCATATCTTTTAGAGAAACATCCAGGCTTAATTTCAAAATGTCAGCGACGGAGAATCTACCACCATCATTGGTAAGTTATTCCAATTGTTAATTACTCTCATTATCATAAATGTATGCCTTTTTTGTAGTCTGAATTTGTCTAGCTTCAATTTTCAGCCACTGGATTTTGTTATACCTTTCTCTGATAGATTGAAGAATCACTTGTTATCAAATTTCTATTTCCCATGTAGGTATTTACAGACTGTGATCAAATTACCCCTTAACCATCTCTTTGATAGAGCTCCTTGAGTGTCTCACTATAAGGCATGACTTCCTAATCCTTTAATCATTCCTGTGGCTCTTCATATAATCATAGAATCTCAGGGTTGGAAGAGACCTCAGGAGGTCATCTAGTCCAACCCCCTGCTCAAAGCAGGACCAAACCCAACTAAATCATTCCAGCCAGGGCTTTGTCAAGCCTGACCTTAAAAACCTCTAAGGAAGGAGATTCCACTACCTCCCTAGGTAACCTATTCCAGTTCTTCACCACCCTACTAATGAAAAAGTTTTTCCTAATAGCCAACCTAAACCTCCCCCTCTGCAACTTGAGACCATTACTCCTTGTTCTGTCATCTTCTACCACTGAGAACAGTCTAGCTCCATCCTCTTTGGAACCCCCTTTCAGGTAGTTGAAAGCAGCTATCAAATCCCCCCTCATTCTTCTCTTCTGCAGACTAAACAATCCCAGTTCCCGCAGCCTCTCCTCATAAGTCATGTGCTCCAGCCCCCTAATCATTTTTGTTGCCCTCCGCTGGACTCTCTCCAATTTATCCACATCCTTCTTGTAGTGTGGGGCCCAAAACTGGACACAATACTCCAAATGAGGCCTCACCAGTGCTGAGTAGAGGGGAATGATCACATCCCTTGATCTGCTGGAAATGCCCCTACTTATACAACCCAAAATGCCATTAGCCTTCTTGGCAACAAGGGCACACTGTTGACTCATATTCAGCTTTTCGTCCACCGTAACCCCTAGGTCCTTTTCTGCAGAACTGCTGCCCAGCCATTCGGTCCCTAGTCTGTAGCAGTGCATGGGATTCTTCCGTCCTAAGTGCAGGACTCTGCAATTGTCCTTGTTGAACCTCATCATATTTCTTTTGGCCCAATCCTCTAATTTGTCTAGGTCCCTCTGTATCCTATCCCTACCCTCCAGCGTATCAACCACTCCTCCCAGTTTAGTGTCATCTGCAAACTTGCTAAGGGTGCAGTCCACACCATCCTCCAGATCGTTAATGAAGATATTGAATAAAACCGGCCCCAGCACCGACCCTTGGGGCACTCCACTTGATACCGGCTGCCAACTAGACATGGAACCATTGATCACTACCCGTTGAGCCTGACCATCTAGCCAGTTTTCTATCCACCTTACCATCCATTCATCCAGCCCATACTTCTTTAACTTGCTGGCAAGAATACTGTGGGAGACTGTATCAAAAGCTTTGCTAAAGTCCAGAAATAGTACATCCACTGCTTTCCCCTCATCCACAGAGCCGGTTATCTCGTCATAGAAGGCAATTAGGTTAGTCAGGCATGACTTGCCCTTGGTGAATCCATGCTGACTGTTCCTGATCACTTTCCCCTCCTTTAAGTGGTTCAGGATTGATTCCTTGAGGACCTGTTCCATGATTTTTCCAGAGACTGAGGTGAGACTGACTGGTCTGTAGTTCCCTGGATCTTCCTTCTTCCCTTTTTTAAAGATGGGCACTACATTAGCTTTTTTCCAGTCATCCGGGACCTCCCCCGATGGCCATGATTTTTCAAAGATAATGGCCAATGGCTCTGCAATCTCATCGGCCAACTCCTTTAGCACCCTCGGATGCAGCGCATCCGGCCCCATGGACTTGTGCTCGTCCAGCTTTCCTAAATAGCCCCGAACTACTTCTTTCTCCACAGAGAGCTGGTCACCTCCTCCCCATACCGTGCTGCAGAGTGCAGCTGTCTGGGAGCTGACCTTGTCTGTGAAGACAGAAGCAAAAAAAGCATTGAGTACACTAGCTTTCTCCACATCCTCTGTCACTAGGTTCCCTCCCTCATTCAGCAAGGGGCCCACACTTTCCTTGACTTTCTTCCTGTTGCTAACATACCTAAAGAAACCCTTCTTGTTACTCCTAACATCTCCGGCTAGCTGCAACTCCAAGTGTGATTTGGCCTTCCTGATTTCACACCTGCATGCCTGAACAATACTTTTATATTCCTCCCTGGTTATTTATCCAATCTTCCACTTCTTGTAAGCTGTTCTTTTGTGTTTAAGACGAGCAAGGATTTCACTGTTAAGCCAAGCTGGTCGCCTGCCATATTTACTTCTCTGAACCCTCTCCAAATGATCAACATCTTTCTTCACGTGTGAACAGAAGAACCAGACATAGTATTCCAGCAGCAGTCGCACCAGTGCCAAATACAGAGATAATAGAAACTCCCTTCTTCTGCTTGATAGTCCACTATTTTTAGCCAAGGCTAGCATCAGGCCTGTTAGCCTCAACATTTTGCACATGGGTACTCATGTTCAGCTGATTATCTACCATGACCACCCCCAGATCTTTTTCAGAGTCACTGCTTCCCAGAATAGATTACCCCCATCTATAAAAACATCCTACATTCTTTACTCATAGATGTATTAATTTATATTTGGCCATATCAAGGCACATACCTTTTTTTGTGTGCTGTGTACCAAGTGATCCAGATTGCTCTGTATCAGTGACTTGTATTCATTGCTGTTTACAACTCCCCCTATATATATGTTATCTGCAAACTTTATCACTAATCATTTTATGTTTCCTTCCAGATCATTGAATTAAATGTTAAATAGCATAATATCAAGAATGGAGCCCTGCTGGATCCCACTAAAAATACACCCACTTGATGGTGATTACCCATTTATGATTACATTTTCAGACCTATCAGTTAGCCAATTTTTTATCAATTTAATGTGTGCCGTATTGATTTTGTATTGTTCTAGTTTCTTAATCAAATGGTGTGCAGTACCAAGTCAAATGTATTACTTAAGTATATTACATCAACACTATTATCTTTATCAACCAAACCTGTAATCTCATAAAAACGATATAAAATAGGTTCAATTTCCTATAGATCTTAGAGTGTAATCCTGTGTAGACAGCTTCCAAAATCTCAGATGGAGATAGCACCATCCAGAAAAAAATGGCTGCAACCATCTTGTCTAATACATACGATAAAAAGCACTCAAACAACCTACCTGCCCACTCAGCCAGTATATCTGGATCCAATACAATTCCTAGGTTGCAATCCTGCACAACAAACAGCTAACAAACTAATACTTCATAAATGACACACAAAGAAACAGATTTCCAAAATGTTTCATTAGAACTGCATTTTTCCTATCAATTAAATATCCTAAATGGACTATTTACCATATATTTTTTCCTCTAGGAGAATAAACCAAATTTCACTCAACTAACTAAAATATTTGATCAACAGAAACTTCCTTTGATGTATGGCTTTCAAACCTTCACATCTTGTTGAAAATTATAAAGGCAAGTTTGGTCCATGTCATTATAACCACACAGAGATCTGTCCTTCCTGATCCACAGGAAAATTATCAGCACTATGACTTTCATTAGTCTTTTCATACAAGATGTCATTTTTCAGGAATGTACAGTAGTTATCTTGTAGTGAATGCAAACAAAGTTATGAAGTCTACAAATTAAAGATGAATATCCTGTTCTCTGACTAATGCAATGTACAGTATTCTATACTTCCATATCAAAATTTCATCTATTTTAATATACAGTAATTACACCAGATAGGATTTCTGTCTCAGCAGATGATAAATGTCTTACTGCCAAACAATATGGCACCTCATGTGGTCCTTGCCATTGTACAAAGAGCAAAAGGAAATGTGCTCCCCACAACTTTGAATGTGGGCAGGAATGAGGAGGGGCTTTGTCTGCCCAAGTGGAACAAAAGGGGGTCATGGCTCCTTTAAAAGTCCTCACCCAATTGGGTTAAGAGGAGAGGGACAGGAGCATCACCTGAGCCAGGGGCTGACAGAAAGTGGTTCAGCTAGGCCATAAGTCCATAGTCACCTGAGGAAGGGAAGGTATTTATATTTTGTTCCCACCGTATAGAATCCCCTTTCACCAAGAAGAGGGCATAGTAGGGAGCTGCCACGCTGCCATGGGTTGACAACACCTAGGTGTATGAATCAAGAAGTGGCTAAATCTGCATGTGAATATGGAGTATCAGTAATTATCCATCAGAAAATACAGTAATGGACACCTGAGTTATTCAGGGATGACGGTATACACCTCTCTGACTTGGCAGCAGATACACTTTTGGTTAACATTAGGGAGGGAATTAATTGCAGCCTAATTAAACCACATCCCTAGCATCCTGTCTGTCTTCCCATGTGGCTGGGGAAATGAACGTTTCCAACTACTTGGAGTTAGGAGATACAAAGTTCCACCCTTCTACAGGTTTTTTAATGGAGTGCAGAGCAATTCTATGGGATAAAGATGTTATACCAATACAGTTTCCTCTGGATTTTGTGGCAACCAGAATTCAAATCAGTTCCAGCCTGGATAGTTTTAAAGATCACACTGTCCCCACATGATATTAGCTTGTACAGTCTTACAGCTTTTGGACTTGGAGACAGGAAAATTTAAGCATAATTTTTTTTGTAAATGAAAGAATAATTCATAATTCAGACTATTAAAACACAAAGGTGCAAGGAGAAGGGGTGAATTGTCAAGGTGGTCTCAATTTGCCTAAAAATCTTTGTAGTTTTACACACACAATCACTTTCATATACAAGTAGCAAAATTTCTGCATACAACAAATATTATATCCATGTATGCAAAACAGATATCTACTACCCAGTTAAAATGCACACATTCCAACTGCATGCATAGTTCTGTGGCTTCTTTGGGCCAATGATTGCATATATGTACCTTTAATAGTAGCCTACAAACATAAAAAGATGGAGAGGGGTGAATAAAGAAAAAAGTAAAATAATTTTTTAAATCACAAAATACACTGCAGAAGAGTTACAATCTAAATAGAACAGACAAAAAATGAGAGAAAAGAATTGTTAAGTAACTGCCCGAGGTCACACAGTATGTTAGTGGTAGAACTGGGAATTAGAACCCAGTTCTCAAGTCCCCAGCCAGCATCTTAGCCACAAGCTCATCCTTTCTCTCTATATGCTCTAAAGTGGAGTGAGAAGGGTCTTAGATTGAAATAAAAAAACACTGATATATCGTCTGTGATGGGTCCTTGAATTAGATGGTCTCTACTTAAGTGTGGTTTTCAGCGGGAGTTTTGCCTGCGTAAGGACTAAGTAAAAGCTGAGTAAGGACATGAGGCCGTGGCCAAAAGATTACATGAAAGTCAGACTAATCAGTGTATGTTTCTCATTTACATAAAAAGTACAATGGCAATTCAATCTGCTGATTTTGTGGGAAAATATAGTTTGAAATATATCACTTCATACACACTCATGGAAATGTGCATCTTAGATTAAGTGCTCTTGTTGGTAACAAATTTTGTATCATCCTAACACAATAGTCCATCCACTCCAGTATCTAGTCTCTGGTAGTGTTCAGATCAGATAATTCACGGGAAAATGAAAACTCGCTATATTGCAATTTGCCAGTTTTAGCTGACAGGAAGCATGTAGAATGATTAGAGCATGAAACCAGAATGCAAACTCCCACGTTCGCTCTGTGTAAGCTCGAAAGCTTGTCTCTTTCACCAGCAGAAGTTGGTCCAACAAATGCTGTTAACTCACCCGCCTTGTCTCTCTAATATCCTGGGACCAACATGGTGACAACATCACTGCAAACAGGTTTAGACATATCTTTTTTAAAGCCAGGCAGCCAAAACTAGATAAAATCTACAGGATGTGGTCATGCCATTGATTCCTCTAAGACCGTTATAAAAGAAAAGCATTGAGTCACAAGGAAAAGTAGAATTCTTGATCCCATTTCTAAATGAAATAATGGAACCTTTTTTAGGCAAATCTCACTAACTTGCTAATACTGAAGGGGTTGAGATTTGAGGAGTAATTTCCTAAAAATCCTCTCTATCAAAAAACGCCAATAATTCTCTATTTTTCTTTCAAAATGAACCTCAGAAATGGACTGCGCTGAATGACAAGAAAACCAACTAAAATTAGTAACAGCATACTCATTGCCTAGAGCAGCATAAAACTGATGGGTGATGTGATGATGACAGACAAATCCTTATTCCCATTCTAAATTCTGTCTGCTAAATAAATAAGTAATGTCATCAATATCATTTTAGCATTACATTCAGCTTCTGTAGCAGCTGCAGTATTGCTACATCTCCCCATTGCCTTTGCTCCCTCGCTCTGTGGCAGTACTCAGATTTAGTTTGGGCTTATTTAGGACAGGTAATACTGTAGCCCAGTGTTTCCCAAACTTGGGGTGCCGCTTGTGCAGAGAAAGCCGCTGGCTGGTTTGTTTACCTGCCCCGTCTGCAGGTCCGTCCGATTGCAGCTTCCACTGGCCATGGTTCGCTGCTCCAGGCCAATGGGAGCTGCTGGAAGCAGCGCGGGCCAAGGGACGTACTGGCCGCCACTTCCCGCAGCTCCCATTGGCCTGGAGCAGCGAACCAGTGGGAGCCACGATCGGCCGGACCTGGGGACGGGGAAGGTAAACAAACCGGCCTGGCCCTCCAGGGACTTTCCCTACACAAGTGGCGTCCCAAGTTTTGGAAACACTGCTGTAGCCAATAAACTTGTGCCATTCAGGCTCAGAATCCAAATATAATCACTGGAGGTCAAACTACATTTTAAGGGCATAATAGAAGCAAATGCTCCAGTACTCTTGCCACTAACAATGTCTCCAATATTGACTCCTGCCTCTGGTTCTTTTACACCAGAAACTTTGAAGTTGTCAGTGAGAAGGGTACTTTCTGGTTCAGCATCCCTTTTTCTTAGAATCATAGCACCATAGGGCTAGAAAGGACAGCAAGGGTCATCTAGTCTAACCCCCTGCCAGTTTTAGATTTATATTTGTTGTGTCTAAACCAGGGCAGGCAAACTATGGCCTGTGGGCCAGATCCGGCCCGTTAGGGCTTTGGATCCGGCCCATGGGATTGCCACCCCCATGGCACCGTGGGCCCCCTGCCACTCCCGGAAGCAGCTGGCACCATGTCCCTGCAGCCTCTGGGGGGCAGAAGGCTCCGTGTGCTGCCCTCGCCTGCAGGCACCACCTCCTGCAGCTCCCATTGGCCAGGAACAGGGAACCCCGACCAATGGGAGCTTCGGGGGAGGTACCTGCAGCAGAGGGCAGTGTGCAGAGCCCTCTGCTTCCCCTCCCCCAGGGGATGCAGGACGTGGTGCCGGAGCAGTGTGGGGCTAGGGCAGGCAGGGAGCCTGAAATTCACCCCAGAACAAAGGATAGGAGCTATGGTCAAGATTTTCAGAAGAAACTAATGATTTTGGAGCGCTCAGGTTTGGGTGCCCTGCTGAAGATACCTGAAAAGGGCCTGATTCATGCTCGGCACTTGGGGCTACAATAATTCATATTGCAAGATAACTAGAACTTCTTGCATAGCTCACAACATTCACAAACAAAGGCAAGGGTTTTTTAAAAAGCCCATAGTGATATAAGCTTTATTGTAAAGATATGAGGATCCTCAACTACAGGTGATCACTCAAAAAGAGAAAGTCATGCCTTTATACAGAGTAGTCACATTATCATCCAAGATACTGTAGCTATTTATTTAACTCATATTTGAACATAAGTACACTGTGGTATAAAGTTAGATCAGCTTATAGGTAGATTTAAAAAAAAGAGGCAAATAACATGATGTTCAGACAATTAGGCCCACACTACTCTCTCAACATTTCTAAACTGTCATTTTTAATTTGGAGATGGGACAGAAGAGCAACCAGTGAAAGATGTGATGGTGAAATTGTACCAATAATTGGGAGCACAATTGGGTAAAAAGGGCTGGCCAAGAATTGGGAGGATGCTAAAAAAAAAATCCATGGGAATTTTCTTCCATTGAGTGTCTCCCATAGGAGGGAATGATCCAGTCTTTTCCCCATCCTACACTACAGGAGAAAGGGAACTACCTGACACTGTAGAATTCTCCAGTAGCTAGTCAAAGATGGCATCTCAAGCTGAGAATTTTAGGCATGGTAGAGAGCAGGAGGCATTAATGACTCTCCGTGGGCACTTCACCACTTTGAATGGGTGTGTGATATGTCAATCAGTATGCATATTTTCTCTGGTTTTACCTAGGCGGGAATACAGGTTGCCTGCACATGCCAGCCATGGTGGTACTTTACTACTCGTTTGGACATGAAATCTTTAAAGATTGTAACTATTTTTGGCCAAGTGCAAAAATGAATTGCAATTATTTGGCGTGTATGGTGGCTATATAAATACCTAATAAATCTAAGGTGCAGTTCAAAAGATGTCTTTGTCTGATGCTGAAATAAAAGGATCTCTCCTGTCTTTGTGCAGTATTTTATTGCAATGTATGGTTACCCCTCCATCACTGAACCCTTAATAGGGAAGGAGAGCTATTGTCAAATTAAGTAGACCCACATGCGTGCAGCATAAATCCATATAATGAAAGGAGCCATGCATGGGAGAGTGAATGGCTGCCTTAAAGAAGAGATAGAGAATATGAAAAAAAAAAAACCCTGCTGCGCTGGAAAGGTACGAATCTCTGTACTCGCCGAATTGTTATGCTATTTCATAAGGAGAGATATTGAGTAGCTTTTTGGAACTAGCATCCTTAGTCTTGTGAGCTTCTGAATCTGGGTCAGAGTAGAGCTTTGCAAAAACTCTATTGCTTAGGTTTGGCAGGTTTAGTTTGCATGTCTTCACACCTTTTCAGATGAACCTGAATATTGTGTCAGGTGTCCACCAGTATCATCCTGGGGGGAAATTCAGGTCAGGTGCAAGGTATGGCCAGTGATCCAGTGCAGTGAGAGGGACTCTGGGCTGAAACACTGCATGGGACGGCTACAATCCACATTCACTCCTCCTGTACACAGTCTGAATGGACCGCCTTTCTAGTTATGCCTGAGGACTCACGTACTCTCTCCACCTCCAATGTTTCTCTCTCTCTCTCTCTCTGAGCAAAGGCCTTATATGCAGGATTTGATCCATGTCTAAGATTTGACCCTCTACACACGATGCTAATTTTTCCAGCCTGCCTTTTGTCATCAACTACTGCTGAAAATTACCCTGCTACGTTTGAATGGCAGAACATCATTAAGAGTATACATTTTTTACCAGTCAAACAGAAAATTCACAATGAGGATGAGCTTGTAATTACACACATGTCAGAACAGGGAGCATGATAGTCTGCTTAGATTTTCTTGAACATTTCTTTTGAAGAATTTTTTGGGGAGGGAGGGAAGAGCTTCCTGTAAATCAACTTTGGCATGAAACTTTTGTAAATGGTGCCCAACATCCATCACATTCTTTGTTCAATGTTTTTCCTACACATAAAGAGCTGACAACCTGCTACTCTATGATTGATGTACTTATTTCTTCTAAACTATCACTAACCAAGCATATCATTTTTATACAGTACATGTATATTCCATTTCCTATGGTTTTGACTATTAAGCAGGCTCAGCCGTGGAAAAAATGTTTATATACTGTTAAGAGGATCTAACTTAAAGCCTTGAAAAACTTTTCATTCCAGTTTTCTTTGTTTTTAAGAGCAGTGAAAGAAACAGAAGACTAGACACTCCCAGTGATGCAGGATGACACTCTTAAAAATGCATATCAATATACATTAAAAGTTCTATTTCCAATGGATCCAGCCAGCAGCTACTTCAGACTTTACACAGTGTTAATGGGAATATTATAATTCATATATTCTCACATTATAAGAGAATGACATTTCAGGTTTGCAGGCTCTCCTGACAAGGTATAACATATTTATCTGGGTTTTTATACCATGCTCTTATCAACGTAGGATCTGAACTACTATTGACGTAATTACAATTCATGTATTCATACAATGCTTAGGGGTCTTCCAGTGACATTATATTGAGCATCACATTGCTCCTCTACATAGATGTTTGAAAGAACATATACATTTAAAAAAAATTTAAAATCCCATTGACTTAGCATCAGGTCTCGGGCACTTTCGGACCTGACATGATTGTAATGGATCTGTTGCAATTCATATGTGTTTATGATATACGAGGCATTTGAGCTGACATTGAATCAGGTCAGTGGGTCCATTGGACAGGAGGCAATGTCAATGGAACAGTTATGTGTTATTGATGTCAGTTGCAGAATAGATAAAAACATTATCAGAATAGCTTTTGTTTCTATTTAAGTTTTTTTTTCTTAAAAGGCAAACAGCACCAGCCCATAGTAACCACTAACTGACTACAAAGTTTCAGTTTTTCAAACAAGCCATTTTGAGTTCCAGCAAATCAAGGAAGTGACTGAAACCATCTCTATGCAAATATTTTCACATGAGAAAGGGATTAAGCAGGAATATGTTGTGCCTGTAAAAATTATATGACCACACATAGTCCTGCAAATCCTTATGCACGTGAGTAACTTTACTCACATAGGCTAACGTTTTTGCTGATGCCCAACATAACTCATGTGTACTGTCACATTGAATTCGATGGGCCTGATTCCACTGCTGCTTCATGCTGCTCTGGCAATGTAAAGGGGCTTTCCAAAGTGAGCAGAAACCATGTTAAAGCTCCTTTATCATGCCTGCCACATGTGGTATAAAATGGCCTGACTGTAAACAAGAATCAATTACATTGAGACTACAGCCATGCTTACAGTAAAGAGCAAATATAATTGTTTGCAAGCTCTGAATCACAGGCAGTCCATTGAATAAAATGGGAAAACCCCTGTGAGTAAAGTTACTTGCGTGATTTATTCTTTTATGTGGGTGACATTCACCCCTATATCAGCTGCCAGAGTAAGGACTGCATATGACTGAAGTCCCACTTCAGCTCTGTGACCCTGAGCCAGCAAAGCACCTAAAGCATGTTTAATTTTAGGTGAGTAATGCCATTGATTTCAATGGAACTACTTGTGCTCATAGTTAAGCACTTAAATGCTTTCCTTCATCAGGATCTAGATGCATAAATCCTGCTCTGGTATAAGACAGTTGTGCACATGAAGGGATAGGCATGCGTGCATTTACCCAATTTTCATATTCAGTTTTACTTTTTTATGTGTTATAGAGATGTGTGTAGCTTTTACAAGCTCCTCTGTGATCATCCCTGCACTTGCCCCCAAGGGAGAAAGTCCAGAAGAAAATATGAAGACTGGTTTAAAAAAAGATGATGATCTCCACGAAATGCAGGGAACAAGATTGCTGTAGCCCCTTTATATAAGGCTAAAGAACATGCATTTAGAAATGGGAATGGCTATTTGCCTAGCTCTGCCCTATTGTACAGATTTTTCCTCTTACCATGATTTTGAAAGAGCACAAATGCCAGTTCACTGAGCTCAGGAAAAGTGTAGCAACCATAACTGTTAACCATTTGAGCACCTACCAGCAAGCCCACAAGTGTCACATGCTGAAGCGTCAGGAATGTGGAAAGTGAGGAGACAGTCTTATTACTGGTTTAATAGATAATCTGATTGATGTTTTGTTTGCTTTAGTGATAATTCCCCTTTATTTCCCTTGCTCCTGTCCCTTCCACATTATCTTTTCCTCCTTGGGGCCCTGCTTTGAACTAGGAATGCTTATTGGGTCATTAAATCCTTAATATTGTATACTGACAGTGCTCTCAAAGATAGGGTGCCACGTTATCTTGAGAACTGAAGGCCCAGTAAAAATAAATATCACTAACTGAGGATTCTCTGTTCCTAATGCCAGGGAGCAGACAACACCATGAACAAGGTCAATAGCACCCCAGCAGAAGTACTCAGCCTCTCACACACAAGCCACAAAGTGGACTGGGGATTACAAAGCATTATGAGCTATGATTTCATTTAATCAATAGCTTATGAATCTCAAACTATAGTTGTTACATCTTGAACAAATATCAGCTAATATCAATTTTTTTTAAACTTCCTGCTACGGCAGATTTAAAAAAAAAATCACCAAAAATCACTTGTATTTGATGGCTTACATGAAATGAGTTTGTGGTCTCAGACCCATTCATAGTGGGCAAAGTGACTGCTTCCCACCATCTTTGGTGGCAGCCTCAGTAGAAAGGCTAACACATAAGGCCCTGATTGTGCAAAAAACCCTGAAGCATGCAGTAGTCCCAATGAAGTTAGTCAATGGGACTACAATAGACAACTCATTTGCACGTGTGCATTGCTGGGGTCTAAGTGAGCATTGAAACTGAATTATTCTCTGCCTCTCCTTCCTCCCAGACCTGAAGAAGAGTTCTGTGTGGCTTGAAAGCTTGTCTCGCTCACCGACAGAAGTTGGTCCAATAAAATGTACTACCTCACCCACCGTATCTCTAATATTCTGGGATCTACACGGCTATAACTACACTGCACATCTCCCTCCTGCAGGTAGTCTCTCCGGAATAGCATTGAGGCAGAAGAGCGTAGGCAGACTCACACTCTGAGTCTGGGCTGTGGCTGCTAAAGATGACTATCCTATATACAGAAAGCAGTTTGTAGTGTTGTTGTGGCCATGTTAGTCCCAAGATATGAAACAAGAATATAGAGGGCTATCAGTTCAGCTCCTTTCATAAGCACCACATTCCATAGTCTTATAGTGTACCTGCCATGAACATATTCCACTTTAGTGATAAAGACTGAAACCTAATTGTTCCCTCCACTCCCCTGCCTTCCTCGAGTTTTTAAATACTTTGCTGATAGTAAGTGGCTGCAATAGTTACCCTAAAGAAATTCCTCTCAATCGCTCTGCTCATCATTTTTCCCTCTTCACAAACTACAGTCTAGTATCATAAAACAGATAACTGAACATTTTTTGCCACCAGCTTCTTCATTTTTTTAAAAAAACATCCCCCCCCCACACTCTTTGAAGTAAGGAGAAAAGCCCGTGAGGTCTCTATCCTTATCTCCCCAAGAGAAAACAAAGAGAGTTAAAGGAAAATGTCTTCTGCAGAGAATGCCTTTTCCATGCTTCTCTCCCTACTGTGTGCCAAATAATGGCATCTGTTCCTGCTGTTCTTTTGTTCCCTCATTCAGCGTGTCTTCAATTTCCTGTGAAAATTTGTGGTTCTTAAATCCAAAGGTCAGGTATAACATTAAGTTTAGTTTGGAGGATTTGGACTTGTTTCTATTAGAAATATTTTTTCCAGACCTCCTTTTAAAATTCACAAAAGGCTTTAATTTTCTTTTGTACTGTGTGTGCATCACATGCTATGGTACACTTCACTGGGATTCTGGTCAGTAGTTTGGGAGAGAACTACTTGTGCATTGATAAGCATTAAAGGATTTACATTCCCTCATCCACTGGTCAGCAGCACAAGCTCCCACACACCATCATAAGCACGGAGAAGGTACCTTCACCGGGGCTAAGAGGGAATTCAGGATGCATGTAAATCCAGCTAGGCTTCTTCTAAGGACAGGTTTTAATAGTAAATAGCTAAATTTCTACTGAATTATGTATGATGGTTTTGTGCAAGAGAAGCTGAACTCAGATCACGAGATTCATTTTTCTTAGTGCTTCAAGTTGGACTCAAACTGTGATCCCCGAGCTAAAATGTCAAGGCTCTGTCCAGTAAGCTACTCAGCCCATCTGTTTGCTGGCTTTATACACTTCATAAGAGACAGCCTGAAATGGTTCAACCGTTGATATATTGTGTGCAATTTAGGCCTCCCTTTACTCAGTATTTTCCCAAAATTGTAATAAAATATGAATATTTGTGAACTGAAAGGATGCATTGAGAGGGTGGCAACAGAGAGAGGCAGAGACAGAGAATTAAAGGCAAATAAATCACTTTGTTAGAAGGCTGAGAATTGCCAAGTCCTTCACTGATTTTTTTCTAACATTAAAAAAAAATACCAGTGTATGTTGCTGCATATTTACTTCAGTGCTAATAAAATATGTTAGACAATGAGGCCTAGTGGGCAGAGCACTGGACTGGGACCCAGGAGACATGGCTTCTATTCCCAGCTCTGTTTCCAGATTGCTGGATGATGTTGGGCAAGTCATGTTACCTCCCTGTACCTCAGTTTCCCAATCAATAAAGTGGGGATAATGATGCTCACCTCCTTTTTAAAGTACTTTGAGATCTATGGATGAAAAGAGTTAAGCGCTAGGTATTGTTATTATTCCACATAAAAGGTGACTTTTAATAAACATGTTTATAAAAATTGTGGCAAAAAGAATTTCTTAAAAGATACTGAATTTTAATGAAAGTCAGAATAAGTTTTTAAAAGGAATAGTACATAAATTATTCCTTCTCCACTGCTGTGGGCTTGGCTCTGAGTAATACCTGCCCTTGATTCCCAGGTATACTCCAAACTGCACGTCTTGACTCCTTAGTTCAGACACCCTATGGATCTGGAATATTCTCTCTTGTTTGGCCAAGAGACAGATACTATTTTTGGTTTGAAGGCTAGTCTTAAGACATTTGTTCTCAGTTGCATGCACAGTTCAATGGGATTTTAAGGTGTATTTGTTAGGGATTGTAAAGCACCTTAGGATACATTGTATGAAATGGCCAATATAAGAGCGATGTGTATTGTGTTACTGTACATCACATTATACAATACGCCTCAATTCACTATTGGGAACCCAATATATCACACAAATCTGGCCTGTTTTATGAACAATTGTAGACACCTTTGAATTATCTCAATAACGTTTAATGATTTTCACAAAGTTCTCAAACAGCAGCTGATTTTCTCAGTTCTTTCAGTTGCTATCAAAAACTCAAATTCTGTTGGATAATTGAAACATTCTCCCCCACTACAAAAATAAAAAGTGTAAGAAGAATGCTCACATCTTTCTTTTGTAACATAAACAGAGACTGTATGAATTCACTACCTGTAAGGTGTATTGAATTTTTAATCAGCTATATATTTATGGTAAAGAGTAACAAATTACTTATAGCACACAAAAGCTTATGGCATACGATTATCCTTAATTAATGGGTAAGTGCAAGGCTTTATTATTCAATGAAACTGATTTATTATCTTAATTCTCAGATGTTCTGCTTCATGTTTCCATTGATACCATTGTTTGCACCATGGTAACCGCCAACCACCATATGTATGTGATCTCTTTAATGACCTATACCTAATTAGATTTTATTGTTATCTTAAAGCTAAAGCATAAACTGTGCAAATAGTGCAGTGGTAGTTTCTGATACCTATTAATAAGGGATAGGCCACTGTACCGTACTGTGTTGTTTCTGTAATAAGCAAAGCATACTTTTTGTGTTATTATAACTCTGGCTATTTTTTCCTCAATGCTTTTGT
Source organism: Mauremys mutica (assembly GCF_020497125.1). Taxonomy (NCBI): domain Eukaryota; kingdom Metazoa; phylum Chordata; order Testudines; family Geoemydidae; genus Mauremys; species Mauremys mutica. Next base: position 25,385,348 of record NC_059085.1, on the reverse strand, counting down.
ATCTCTCCCTGTTCTTCCTCCCTCTGTGTGACTGTACACTTGCCTACCTGTCCCTTGTCTCTTCTATTAGGCACAGCTAGTTAACTGAAAGGAAGTGAAAAGAGCTGAAAGCTAGTGGGTGTCGGAGCTGCCTAGTCGAGAGATCCCCAGCTAATTGCTAGTCCTAACAGGCACAATTAGCCGCTACAAGCCCTTTGAGATGGCCCTGGGCTTCTCTCAGGTAACAGCCATCACTAGATAAAGGCTGAAATATGCTCCATTTAGAGAGACACTTGCAGACAGGGATGTCACAGGCTGCCAATTATGTTCTGCCTGTACACAGTCACTTCCAAGAAAAGGCAAGACACACACACCTGGAGTTAAAGGGACAAGAGGTGTACTGTTTTGAACTACACACGTACAGGGCTTGTAATGATATAACCCTCTCAAATTAATTTTTCAATGATCGGTTTTTCATCAATATCAGTCATTGCTTTTAATGTTTAGTACCAAGAAACTCTGTGGGAGGTTGGTGTATATTATGCCTGCTGTACTTGATGTTGCTTTAAGTAAAGTTCGGCCATAAGCACACAGACGAAGATGATATAATCAGCCTCTTCTCAACAAGCATAAATACACCTGTGATATATGTATTGTTCTAAGTGTAACCCTTCTGCCATGTGTTGGTGACAGCAAAAAGAGTCAAATATCTAGGGGTATCTTTCCCAGAAACCTGGGAAAAACTAAATACCTTCCCTGGGCTGCCTTGACAAGCAATACTTCCCCTCTCACAAGGAAAAGTTTAAGGAACACAGCATTAATTTGGGAAAACATAACAATCACATATATCAACAATATGTTTTTACAAAATAATAAGCATAATACCTACTGTCTCAGTATCTTTGGGAATAGTCCTTTGCCTCAGTTTCTCCACCTGCCGACATGGACATCCGGTGGACAAATGTCCCTTTTCCATGCCGCATTCCTTCCTCCCCTTTCTGTGCACCCCACTCACAGTTAGCAGTCAGTGGACAGTGAAGTCCTGAGCCCAGGAGTGCACATGGGCAGGTCCACCTCCAGCTCCTGGGGGGAAGTGCTTCCTGCCTTTTGTAGAAAGACATCTTTCCACTGCCTCATCTCTCACTGCCCCAGTATCTCCACACACCGCCTTTAAACACAATACTGGGTCTAGGTCCTCAGGCGTCTAACCCAGCATTAAGGGTGTTGGCTAGGGGACCTTACCATTACCTCTACAACCCAGATCCAGGTCCTTACCAGAATTCACTCAGTACTAATATTAGAATACAGAGGGGGTTAAATAGCTTATACAATCCTTGAGCAGAGTGCTTGATGCCAAGGATTTCCAGCCTAACCACAAGATCATAGAATCATAGGACTGGAATGAACCTCAAGATGTCATCTAGTCCAGTTCCCTGCACTCATGGCAGGACTAAGAATTATCATTCTAGACCATCCCTGACAGGTGCTGTTCTAATCTGCTCTCAAAAATTTCCAAACGGAGATTCCACAACCTCCCTGGGCAATTTATTCCAGTGCTTAACCACCCTGATAGCTAGGAATTTTTTCCTAATGTCCAACATAAACTTCTCTTGCCGCAATTTAAGCCCATTGCTTCTTGTCCTATTCTCAGAGGTTAAGAAGAACATTTTTTGTCCCTCCTCCTTGTAATAACTTTTTATATACTTGAAACCTGCTATGTCCCCTCTCAGTCTTCTCCTTTCCAGACTAAACAAACCCATTTTTTTCAATCTTCCCTCATAGGGTCATGTTTTCTAGACCTTTCATCATTTTTGTTGCTCTTCTCTGGACTTTCTCCAATTTGTCCATATCTTTCTTGAAACGTGGTGCCCAGAACTGGACACAATACTCCAGTTGAGGCCTAAACAGTGCGGAGTAGAGCGGGAGAACTCCTTCTCGTATCTTGCTTACAACATTCCTGCTAATACATCCCAGAATGATGTTTGCTTTTTTTGCAACAGTGTTATACTGTTTACCCCCAGATCCCTTTCTGCAGCACTCCTTCCTAGGCAGTCATTTCCCATTTTGTATGTGTGCAACTGATTGTTCCTTCCTAAGTGGAATTTGTCCTCATTGAATTTCATCCGATTTACATCAGACTATTTCTCCAGTTTGTCCAGATCATTTTGAATTAGAATCCTATCCTCCAAAACAGTTCCAACATCTCCCAGCATGGTATCATCTACAAACTTTTTAAGTGTACTCTGTATGCCATTATTTAAATCATTGCTGAAGATATTGAACAGAACCAGACCCAGAACCGATCCCTGTGGGATCCCACTCGTTATGCCCTTCCAGCATGTCTGTGAACTGCTGATAACTTTCCAACCAGTTTTGCACCCACCTTACAGTAGCTCCATCTAGGTTGCATTTCCCTAGTTTGTTTATGAGAAGATCATGTAAGACAGTAGCAAAAGCTTTACTAAAGTCAAGATATACCATGTCTACCGCTTCCCCCCATCCACAAGGCTTGTTACCCTGTCAAAGAAGGCTATCGGGTTGGTTTGACACAATTTGTTCTTGATAAATCCATGCTGTTACTTATCACCTTATTATCTTCTAGATGTTTGCAAAATGATTGCTTAATTATTTCCTCCATTATCTTTCTGGGTACAGAAGATAGAAACCGTTCTCTCCTCCCTCCTAAGCATCCAGCCCCACCGCCCAAGCACGCAAAAGTGAGGTTTTGGTTACGACAACTCCGCACTTAGGGCATACTAAGCATAGTTTGTTGCCCTTTTGTCACACAGTAAAGATTATAATATTTCATTATGCCCTATATCCAAAATTGAAATTAGTCTTAACCAAAATGCCCAAAATATTCACACTGGGACGATGGGTAGCAAATATGCAAATAAAGCCACACTCATTCCATCTCTTCCTCCAGTTCACCATTAGCAGAAATCTCCTTCCCTAGAGCTTCAGAGTGCCATAGGCTTACATCAGTTTTGCAGAACAATTAGAAGGAAAAGGAACAATTTCAGGTGGACTCTCCAAAATACAGTGTGCATGGTTAATGGTAGCATCATGCAGAGCTGAAATGCATACATATTTACACTAATAACTTCACATTTCAGGGGTTTAAAATGTCAGCATAATAGTAACTAGTTGCAAGTCACAGCCAATATATTAACCAATTATTTCCCATTGGGAAGGACACGTTCAAGCCTACATTTTCACATTTGGGTGACCAAAGTTAGGCCCCTAAATCAGGATTTAGGCTCCTGTGTGACATTTGCCTGATGTTCAGAAATTCTGAGCACCCATAATTCCTATTGCAGCCGACTTCTGAAAACAAAGACATTCATTTTAGGTTCTTAAATGGTTCAGTTGCCTAACTCAGACATACACATTTAAAAATTATGGAAATCCTTGTTTGAAATCCTAAAGTGCCAATTTCTCTTTGTTTTTTTTGTGGGACTGTACCACAAAGCTAACTTTACATTGGAGGAATGTTATACTGTCATTACTGTAATACATAAACAATAACAATAACACTGTAACAACTAAACATACTAGAACATAGTTGTATTAAAACTGAAATCAGGGGAATCCCTAGAGATAGCCAGCTGGATACAAAATAAGTACTATGAAGTGACTCTATGACTGCAAATTCTTACTCCATATTCCTGCATTGCAGTCGAAAGGAGGCACCAGGAAAAAAACAGCAGAGGAAACCACAACATTGTTTTAGTATCCCGGACTAAAACACCATAGGAACACTTAGAAACAATAGAAAAACCTTAGTAATTCACATCTAATATCAGAAAACCTTCCATTTCAACCTATACAATGATGAGCACACAGTTAATTTACTGCCCAAGCACCTCAAGAAAGAGAGATAGGATGGAAACACGATGATTCATAGTCTGATAGCGGATAATTGTTTAAAACAGCCTCATTTAAATGAGATGCCTTTTGCCCTAACTCTGGGTCAGATTGTGCCATCCGGTTTTAAGTAGAAATCTTCACTGATGCCAGTATAGTCCTGTGTTAGAATATGACATCACAAATTTGAAATTTATTATTATTAATGTCTTTAATAAGCGTCACTTTCTTCAAAACAAAACAAAAACAAAAAACCCAGAGAAGTTTGGAAACCCTATGACAAGAATTCTGGGTGCAGTGCCTGTAGTTTTTAGTTTTGCTTACATCAGGAAATATATATATTTAAAAATAAAATTAAAAACTGTGTATTCCATTACATTTGGTGTATGGTGATGAGACATTCCTGGCCTCACAACAATGCTGACATCACTGTTACCTTCAAAATTAATAGACAGGAGGGACACAATTTAATGTGGGATATTTAAGAAGTCTATGGAATATCTTTAGAAAAGGAGAGGAAAATAAGAGGATTAAATTCAGCAAGGATTAAATAAATAGGTCCCCATCCCCAAAGATTTTTTTTTGGAAAGATCCCAGAATACCTTATGTTGGATAAAGAGTTAGAGTAAAATCCTGGCCCACTGAAGTCAATGAGTGTTTTGTCATTGACTTCAGTGGGGGCTTGAGATTTTATAAAGTTTTCAATTATATTAATCTTGCCATGTACAAAAGCTGTGTCCTTTAGTCAAACCCTGTTACAGATTTAGTACTAGAAAGTTTTGCACCTGTGCTTCATTAATCTTGTCTCCTAGACCTTTCAATTGTTTTTTGAACAGTTTAAGGGGTCTTTGTTCCAGATCTAACATGTCTGATGAGAGCAGATCCATCTTTGATTTAATCAATCAAATTTAGAGATAGTAGGCTTTGGAAAGCTGAAAAAAAATGTTACTGATGAAGCTTTTTGAACTGACCCTGTTGTAATTTGTTCAGGGGTAGGTCTCCAGTTGTCTAACTGCTTCAAACGCAATAATGGAGAATTGAGAACGGAGTGAGAAAAGTTGGGCTTGTGGCTAAGGCACTTGACTGGGATCAAGAAAATATGATTAATTTCCTAGCTCTGCCACATTCTTCTTGTGTAACCTTGGAAAAATCACTTCCTCTCTGTGCCTCTGTAAAACAAGGATAAAGACATTTCCCTACCTCACAGAGGTGAATTCAGTAAAGGGTTTGAGACACTCATCCACTATGTTTACTGAGAATTAGAACTGGTGAATTTTTTTTTCAAAGTTTCAGTAAAAATTAGAGGGTAGAGGGCAACTTAGAGAGAGGCTGACATTTTTTGCAAAACTTTTAGATTATGACAAAAAGTTTTCACAAAAAATTCAATCTTTTCATGAACTGTTTTCTGCCTTTTTTGTCCAGCTAAAAAGTACTAAATAGTCTTTAGAAAGGATAAATAAAATCCCTAACCCCAGCTTAACTCAGGGAGAATGACATATTTCACACAAAGGAAACATACAAAAAGCCAGTCCTACAGTAGCAGCCAGGAACATACCTACACAAGAACAATCCATCCCCATCCATCCCCTCCAACTTTCAGTGCTATCACAAAGGCACCACAATTCCATCAGCAGAATCTGTACATCTGATTTGTGTGCATTGGAATCATAGAACCACAAAATGCAGAGCTGGAAAGGATCACAAGACGTCATCTAGTCCAGCCCCCAGAGCTGAGGCAGGAAGAAAGTAAACCTAGATTGTCCCTGAAAGGAGTTTATTAAAACGTCCAAGGATGGGGATTCCACAACCTCCACTGGAAGCAAGTACTTAACTAGCCTTATAGTTAGAAAGTTTTTCCTAATATCTAACCTAAATCTCCCTTGCTGCAGATTAAGCCCAATCCTTGTGGACATGTAGAAAATTGATCACCATCCTCTTTATAACAGCCCTTAGTATAAAAGCTAATACACCCCAGAATATTAGCTTTTTTTGCAACTGCATCATATTGTTGACTCATATTCAATTTGTGATTCACTATAACCTCCAGAGTCTTTGCACCAGTGCTACCGCCTAACCAGTTATAATCCCATTTTGTAGTTGTGCATTTGATTTTTAATTCCTAAGTGCACTGCTTTGCATTTGTCTTTACTGAATTTATCTTGTTGATTTCAGATCAATTCCCCAATTTGTCAAGGTAAAGTTGAATTCGACTCCTGTCATCCAAAGTGCTTGCAACCCCTCCTAGCTTGGTGTCATCTGCAGATTTTATACACATACAATCCCCTCCATTATCCAAATCATTAATCAAAACATTGAATAGAACTGGACCCTACACAGACTCTTGCAGCACCCCACTAAATATGTCTCCCCATTTTCACAGCAAGCTATTGATAAATACTCTCTAGATATGGTCTTTCAACCAGCTGTGCACCCCACCTTATAGTAATTGCATGTAGATCACATTTCCTTAGTTTGTGTCTGAGAATGTCATGTGGTACTGTGTCAAAAACTGTATTAAAAATCAAGATACATCACATCTACAACTTCCCCCAATCCACTAGGCCAGTAATCCTGTCAAAAGGACATTAGATTGGTTTGGAATGATTTGTTCTTTACAAACCTATGATGGCTATTACAACACTCTAATCCTCTAGGTCAGGGGTTCTCAAACTATGGGTCAGGACCCCAAAGTGGGTCACAACCCCATTTTAATGGGGTCGCCAAGATTGGTGTTAGACTTGCTGGGGCCACAGACTGAAACCAAAGCCCAAGCCCCACCACCCAGGGCTGAAGTGAAAGCACAAGTGCTTCAGCCTTGGGTAGGGAGGATAAGGTTACATGCCCCCTGCCCAGGGCAAAAGCCCTGGGGCAGCTTTGGTCCCCAGGGACTTGGGTGGGCTCGGACTTCGGAACCCTGTCCTGGGGTTGTGTAGTAATGTTTGTTGTCAGAAGGGGGTCACAGTGCAATGAAGTTTGAGAACCCCTGGTCTAGGTGCCTACAAATTGATTGCTTAATCATTTATTCCAGTATCTTTTTGGGTACTGAAGTTAGCCTAACCGGTCTATAATCCCTCAGTCCTCTTTGTTGCCCTTTTTACAGATAGTATCTATGTTTGCCATTCTCTAGTCCTCTAGGACCTCTTCTGTCCTTCATGAGTTCTCAGAGATAATCACTATTGGTTCCAATATTGCTTCAGCTAGTTCTCGATGAATTTCATCAGGACTTGACTTGAATACACGTAATTGATCTAAATATTCCTTAACCTGTTCTTTCCCTGTTTTGTGTTCCTTTCTCCTTGTTGTTAATATTAATTGTGTTAAGTATCTGGTCACAATTTACCTTTATAGTGAAGATTGAAGCAAAATAGGCATGAAACATCTCAGCCTTCTTGATGTCACCTGTTATTAACTCTCCTTCTCTGCATAGTAGAGGACCTACGTTTTCCTTCACCTTTCTCTTGTATTTATAGAACCTCTTCTTATTGCTTTTTTATGTCCCTTGCTAACTCATATTGTGCTTTAGTCATTCTGATTTTGCCCCTACAGTCTTGTGCTACTATTTTGTACTTATCCTTTGCAATTTATCCATATTTCCACTTTTTGTATGATTCCTTTTTGATTTTCATGTCATCAAAGAGTTTCTGCTGGAGTCATATTGGCCTCTGATTATTCTTTCCATCTTTTCCTCACATTGGGATAGTTGGCTGTTGCACCTTTAATACTATGAGAAACTGCCAAGTCTCCTGATCTCCCTTTTCTCTTATATTTTCTTCCCATGGGACCTTATCCACTAGCTCTCTGAGTTTGTTAAAGTCTTCTTTTTTAAAGTCCATTGTCCTTATTCTGCGGCTCTCACTCTGTCCTTTCCTTAGAATCATGAAATCTATCGTGTCATGGTCATTTTCACCCAAATTGCCTTCAGCCTTCAGATTCAAAACTAGTTCCTCCATTAGTCAGAATCTAGTTTAAATAGATCCCTCCAAGTCTCAGTGATGCCAAGAAAGTAATAATTTAGTTTACGCACTCTAAGATGGTGAATAGAATCCCCCACTGTTTTCCCTCTTGTTGCAGCTATGACCTTACTGTAATTTTCCATTCTCCATCCCCCTCCCCAACATCTAGCCCTCTGTTTTTGCATTCCTATCTGTGAGATTTTGTCACCTGCCCCTGCATTGGATGTGGAATTCCCATCACTGGAGGTTTTTAAGAACAGGTTAGCGAAACACCTGTCAGGGATGGTCTTGGTATACTTGGTCCTGCCTGAGTGCAGGGCTGGACTAGATGACATCTCGAGGTCCCTTCCAGCCCTATTTTTCTATGATTCTATGGGATTCCGTACTGTGGTTAAAACACAAGACTGCAAATGAGATTAGAATTCCTAATTTTGCCACAGGATTCCTGTGTGACAGGCACAAGATACACTAAGGTCTCCTATGAAGAGCTGTTCAGCAGAAAGTCTCCCATGTGAAATCAATGGCAGTTGTGTCTACATATCCCCTCTGAAATCCAGACCCCAGACTTCTGTGCTTCAGTTTCCCCAACTTTATTATCTGACAGGAGTTGTGATACTTAATTCATAAAGGTCAACTTAAAAAAAATAAAAATAAAACAGCATCCTACAGTGTGGTGTCTAAGTCTAAGTGCATAGTTAGCTCCTAAACAAGCAGGCTAATGTTCAAAGTGTGGAGTGCTCACCACACCTCCCCCGATGACTACAGGGAGCAGTTGTGTGTAGCACACTTTGACAACCAGACTATTTATTTAGGAGACTAAATCAAGGCTCAGGAGCTTAAATTTTAGGCCTTGTTTCTGAATCCTGGATTAATATTTTTTTCGGGAGCTTAGAGATCCTCAAGAAGTTCTACTGAAATGAAAGGTACAATTACTACATTATTATGCTCAGATAAATTTGTTAGTCTCTAAGGTACCACAAGTACTCCTTGTTCTTTTTGCTGGTACAGACTAACACGGCTACTGCTCTGAAACCTACATTATTATGCTTTGTGAATAGAAGAAAAATTAATTGCTCATGTTGGTATTACCTTCTTGAAATCAAGACTGAGTTTGCTAACTTTGGGGCCTATGGGTGGCATTAAATCCTGTTGAGGAAAGATACTCAGGTGGTAGTTTTCCTATGTGGTTAGGGGAGAGAAAAAATGCTAGCGTTAGCAATATATGAATAAATTTAGTCTCTACTTACTCTCATCTTCTTGCAATAATCAGATTGATCTTTCTTGCAATAGTTTCGTGATTCGGATTCTAGATAAAGAGATCCTGAGAACTTGTAGGTACATAACGCATTACCTCTTTTTCACGATCAGTACTTTTTTTCCAGTCAAGATGTTTTTTATTAACTTTTCTACAAAAAATATACATTCCATATTAAAGGTTACACATCTTTCAAACAGATCTAAGCCTATTACAGTAACAATACAAGGCAAACCAAGAGGTTACACCAGTAAACTAAAATGAACGAAAAAGTGCTTTTACTGTTCACTTTGCTAGTTTTAGTTGTGTCTTTCATATATTTTACACATTTGGAACCAAATTAATAACAAGATATTCTCCAGTATAAATTAAAAAAGCCTTACGCTTACCTATTAATTAAGAATAATGGAATGCCATAAGCTTTTGTGTGCTGCTGGTACTGTAATTTGTTTCACTTCTCTGTAACAAATATATGGCTGATTAAAAATTCAGTATACCTTACATATATTAAATTCCTACTATACTGTGAATTGGCTCACTTTACTCATTCTAGTAGTTCCTCTGAATTCAACATAAGCAGGATTTGGCCTATGTATTTAAAAAGAAAAATATGAGCATTCATATATGTGTGTGTGTGTGTGTGTGTGTGTGTGTGTGTGTGTGTGTGTGTGTAGGGGGTTGAGGATGTGGGGGGAGAGAATGGAGGGAAGTGTTTAAATTATCCAACAATTTGGCAGCCACTGGAAAACGTGAAAAATTCAAATACTGTTCAAAATCCTGATTGGCACATGCCCACTATCTTAACATTAGTGGAGTTACCAGATAGAGTCAGAGTAAATATAGTTATTATTTTAAAAATTCATCGTTTGTCCTTGTAAATTAAACAGTTCTATCAAGTCAACAAAAATGTTTAACAGTCCTAGTAGACCATCTGTACAGAGACCATTGATATTTTACAACCTTGATGTTAAAGGTAAAATCTCAGACATTCCCGTAAATCTGGAGGAAATCATCTCTCTCACTACATATGGCACAAATTTCAACTTCTAATAGTTTAGGAAGAGTTTATGGCAGACCATCCATACATTCACAGTACTTACATTTGATGACATATGGGCCCCATCCCGCAAACAGATCTGCACAGATCTCTATCCTTATTCCTGTGTGGAGCTCCACTGATGTCACTGGAGTTACACATGAGTCTAAGGGCCTGCGTGTACAGCTCTGGCCCCAGGATTGACCCTATGGTATTTACCAATTACTTAGCCCTGGTCTACATTACACAGTTAGGTCGAAGTAAGGCAGATTATGTCAACTCAACTCTGTCAGTGTACACACTACTGGCTTGCTCCTGCTGATGTAACTGTCCTACTTTGCCTTCATAATAACTCCACCTCCACAAGAGACGTAGGGCTTATGCCGTGTAGTTAGGATGACTGCTTACTTACATTGGCTGTTGGCTGGTTTTTTTTGTCAATTTAATGGCTCTAAATTGACAAGAAAGTCCTCCAGGCTCCCAGGCAGGCTGCTGCCCACTGCCCAGGCTCCCTGCTCCCAGCCAGGCTGCCCCTCCTTGCTCCCAGTTCCCATCTGGGCTGCTTCCCAGGACCCCCACTCCCCACTAGGAGCCAGGCTGCTCCCAGGGTCCCAGCTCCCTGCTCCACACCAGGAGCCTGGGAGGCTGCTTGGCTCCAGGCAGGAAGGCAAGATTCCAGGTGAGTGCCCCGCTCCCAGTGGGGAGGTCAGAGCCCCAGAGGCTGCTGTGCTCCCAGTGGTTAGCAGGGAACCGAGAGCCTGGGGGTGAGCAGCTGGGCTCCCAGCGGGAGCAGGGAATGGAGAGCCGGGGGGGGGGGAAACAGCCAGTACGTAGTGGGGAGCCCATGAGGCAACTGGGCTCCCAGTGGGGAGCAGGGAATGGAGAGCCGGGGTCGGGGAACAGCCAGTAGGGAGTGGGGAGCCCTTGAGGCAGCTGGGCTCCCAGCAGCAGCGGCGGCTCTAGGCACCAGCGATCCAAGTGCGTGCCTGGGGCGGCAAGCCATGGGGGGCACCTTGCCAGTCGCTGTGAGGGCGGCAGTCAGGCAGCCTTCGGCGCCTTGCCTGCGGGAGGTCCGCTGGTCCCGCGGATTCGGCGGCAATTCAGCGGCAGGTACGCTGAAGCTGCAGGACCGGCGGACCTCCCGCAGGCGTGCCGCCGAATCCGTGGGACCGGGGACCTCTCGCAGGTGCGCCGCCAAAGGCAGCCTGCCTGCCGTGCTTGGGGCAGCAGAAAAGCTAGAGCCGCCCCTGCCCAGAGTGGAGCTGAGCGCCTGGGCTTTCAACTCCCCACACTGCCCCTCTTAGGTTGGCGGAAGTGCTCCTGGAGAGGAAACGCACCACCAGTCGAAGAAGGGTAGTGTGGACATGAACCACCACAGTAAATACTTAAGGTTTTAGTGTAGACATGCCCTTAGTGTAATATTCACCATGAACAGGGAGCCAGCACAAGGCCCACTTAAGTCTTCAGAATCATAGATTATTAGGGTTGCACTGTGGAAATGCAAATACTGTTTTTAGTGAAACTTCTGAAGTTGCCCCATTACAATTTATTTAGGGCTTAAGTGGTATGTGAGCCTCATGCTGGCCCTCTTTACAGGGCTGAATTTCCCCCTTGGAAGAGAAATGGAGCAAGCTGATGAAATTTGCTGGTTACAATATTATTTTGGACTGTAAAAACTATGGAGGATTGTAATAAACTACAGCTGGTATAAAGGCATGACAACAGGGCAGCATGATAGCTAATGGCAAGTGAAATTCAGCTTGGATAAGTTGATAGTAATGCTCTGGTGACAATAATCTAAAATTTCCCTTGTAAATTGATAGACACTGAACTCGTGGGCTGCTCTGAGGAAAACGGACTTGAATCATTCCAGCAAGCTCAATATGCACTAAAGGCCATGAGCAAGTGAGTTCATCTCACACATCACTGTGTGTGTTGTCACACGCATTGGTTATGTTCCCCCTCCCATGTATACCATCGTAAATTTAGCTCGGTACATTATAGGGGCATTTTACACACTGAAGAATGAGATATCAGTCACTAATAAAATGATATCCCAGACTTGATGGACCAATTGTCTTTTCCATTATGGCAACTCCTATGCTCCTAAAATGTTATCTTAAATTTCCATGGAGCATTTAATCCTGAAGGATTCACAAACATTTTAAATACCTTATGGACTGAATACATCAGTAGTGTCAAGCATGAGGCCTGCAGGTAGGTCAAGCCCACGGGATATATTAATGTAGTCCATACCCAGATTCCGCAGAATCTAAGGTTTCATTTTACAAAGTTAAACTCCTAACCTATATGGTTGAGAAGATAATCTTCTAGATGTGTGCTCAGTGTAAACAGGTACAGTTTTATCTTCCTGAGTCTGCAAAAACAGACAGCCTGAAACAACAACTGAATAGTTTGAATTCCCCTACCATCTCCCTTTCCACCACCACTATGCATCTCATTGAGTGTCAGTTATTAAACGTTGCATGTCAGTGTTAACTATTTAACTGCTAAACATTTTAGCAGATGAGAAAGGGGTGAAGCCCACAGAGGGAGAATATTGGGAGTTCCTGTTGGGAAGGAACCACAGAAGGAAGAAACACAAAGGCAAAGAAAGTGCATAGAAACAGAGAACAGATGGAGAAGGAAGAAAAGCAAAGGGAAGAAACAGTGATGGTCTTAAAGTTAAGTACCTTTTCCCACTGAGTGATACCAAAAGTAACAATCAGGTTATTAAAAATAAATATGTTAATAACTAAAAAATTATATACTGCATAAAGGCCATGTGCTTCTAGCCTTCATCTTTCTACAGACTTCTGATTAACATAAGTGGGAGAACTGCTATGGATTGAGGGTAGTACCTAGTCCATAGCTGGATAATGGACAATAACTATAATTGGAATTTGGTACTCTCCACAGAATGAATTTGACTACCCTGATAACCCTATGGCCAGAAATCTCTTCAACCCACCATGGTAGAAGGATTTGGGGGTAGACCCAAGGAACTCCACCCAATAGGCAGTGTTTGGGATAGGAAGTGAAGAAGAATACCATATACAGTTGAAATTGTTGGGGAAATTTTAGGCTGGCACAACATAATTACACAAATTGGGGTGTAGTTAAGATGCTCAGAATAAAATCTCTCCCCAATCAGAAAGTGCCATGAAATCTTTAAATGGTCAAGACTCCAATTTGATATATTCCTGAAAGATAGCACCTACAACAAAGCAATGGCTGAAAATACCAGAACAGAGCATTTGTTCATTACTGACTCAGAAAGAAGAGTGATACCAATTCACCAATAATGCTTCCTGCACCTTCGCTTGAAGGGTTTAAGTACTGACCATCCTGGACACAGTTTAGTTTCCAACATCTGATAATATCTCAGCCCAAAATGGTATGGCTGTAGGCCATAAAGTAAGACGTGAGAAAATGGAGAGCCAAGGACATAAATTTTGTGAGCCCACCTGACCAGTCTAGCATAGGCGAGTGCATGTTTCCTGAATCACACTGAACAGGCATGTAAAATATCTGTTCCTTGATGTATCTGGCAGATGTGATGCCAGAAATATTTTTCCCCTGATTTATTTTTGTAGCTGTAACTAGTTCTCTATACTAAACCTACAACCCTAAACTAATTTTAGGGCCATTTATTTTTATGTCTACAAACAGCAGAGTTACCCAAATGTTAAAAGCCCATGTTCATGTGGCCATAAAGCACTGCCAACGTAACTATTATATTTCAGATTTTAGTTATCAAACACTGACACTTGAGCACAGTTTTCATATGTTTGTGTCCCAACCTTTTTAACCATTTATTCTGTAAAATATACTTCAAGTAGATTAGAAATAAATAAAAATAAATTAAACATACACCTGGAAACTCATTGTAACTAACTTCTGCTTATGAAGACAAGTATATATAACTTTATCATACACTCTAATTCAGTCACATGCTACAGTCAATGGTGTCAAATAACACACTATCAAGCTGTCTAGATTTCTTCTGATGCTTTTAATGCCATGCTTTATCTGTCAAAGTTGACCAGTCATCACTCTATGTCTATAACGTGGCATCCAAATCTGCAGCAGTAGGAGTAGTAGTGATGAAATATTTTAATGTTCACCTTTTAGAATGTCATTATTCTATTATCCTAGTATCAAACTCTTTTGCTAGTTAGTAACAATATTTCTAGCAATGCTAAGTGAGCTAGCTTTAACTGACTTGGCTGAAGTTACTGTATAGGAAAGTTGGATCTTGCTTTCTGTTATTACTATTGTTTGTACCTGGGTATTGCTTAGCTTGTACTATTCCTTTATATATTCTGTAGGCAGAAAAGCTTGCATGGTCACTTTCCTATGGTATATGTGTCAACAAAAGATACATTTGGAACAATAATGGAGGCAACAGGAATAGATATGGGAAGAAAGAACTTAGGTAGTTGAATTCATGACTTGATTGATAATGCCTGGTAACACTGCTAAAACACTGACTGATGTAAATTCTTTTCTGAAGCTTTTTATGCACTGCACAGGCTTGATTCCAAAAGATATGTGTTTTAAGGAAGCATATACTTCACCCTTTCTATTGATATCCCATTGTTAATACAACTACAATTCCTCACATGGATCATGGGGAAAATAGTGAATTACTCATCATATGTAATCATACATTATTTGACTCCTCTTACTACATATTAATTGTGACATGAGGCAAAATAGACCTTGACTAGTTAGCAAACAATGGACCGAATATTTCAAGCTATGTCTAAAACTGCTCACCAACAGTTGGAAGACATTAAAAGTAAGAGTTTACCAAACCCCATTAGTTGTCATTTCATTGATATAGAATTTGTTGGGGAAACTGCTGGGTGGGCCTGTATTTTGAGATTAATTCTTCGGTTGCTTTGGCTGAGGAGACTTTCATCCTTTTCTATAATCCATTCAAACACAGGTCATTCTTAGATCATTTGGTTAATCACATTGATAGTTTGCACTTCCACTTTGCCTTCCATCCAAGGATCTCAGAGCATCTTACAAACATTAATTGATTAAGCGTCACTACACCCCCATGAGGTAGCCAAGTATTGTTACATATATTACTACGGATGAGCAAATTGAGGCACAGAGTAAGTAACTTCATAAAGGGTATCTATGGCAGACTGGAAATAGAACCCAGGTATCTTGAATTTCAGTCCTGTGTTTTAAGCACAAGACCATCCTTTCTCCTCTATTAGCATATTGCTTATGTCTGGCTGCACTGTCAGATTACAGCGGACAGATGGTTTAGAGAAGGCACCAGTCAATTTCAGCTAAGAAAGCCATCATATGAAATATAGCACAATAGGGCTTTGAGCAAAATAAAATGGGTGGCTTGCATTGTCATTTATAATGCCCTCTGAATATTTTGCTAATCTGTTGGCTGAACTGAACGAAAATGCCTACCCTACCATACTGCTTACAGGGTACCTTGTGATTTAGAACTTCAGCTAACTGCTTTTGTTTTTCATTATTCTACTGAAATATAAATGCTGGGCTGTTTCACTGTAAGATTACCCTGAGGGGAGAAAACATTCCATTTTCATAAAATAAACTTCAATACATTATTGCATTCTTTCATTAGTCACTTTTGTCACTTCATATTTTGATGCTTTATAATTAAGTTATATGGAGCCCTGAGCATCTATGTCTAATAGAGTGGGTCTCATAAAAGGGTTATCTGGGGTAGACCCATTCACATCTGCTTCACATTCTTTAAGCCCAATCCAGAAGTGTTCATAAAGACACATTTTAATATGCTGTAAATACAAGTGACCTGAAGAAGCCTTACACAATAGAACCATACTAATTTGCATTGATGAATGAGTGTAGATAAAAGAGGTTAGTAGACTAGCAAATGATAGGATGGAGCCAGTGCTGGTGATGGCAAATTTCCCATAGGACATTGCAGAAAAAGCAAGCCATCACTTGCCCTGTACCTCCACTCAATGAAGCGCTAACCAACTTACAAATGGGTTAGAGACCGATTCAGGGTCTCACTGTACTTACGGAGCTAAGCTACAGCAATGGGAGCAGAGAGGAATACCCTGGTGGCCTCTAACGGGGCTAGAAGGTCTTGAGAAAAGCTACTGCTCTTAGGAGAGCTGACATTTCCCCCAAGCTCCCCACAGCACTGGGCCCAACAATGGTACAAGTTAAAGATAGCCACCAACTTTGTATTGCTGAGGACAATATGGGACAATCCCAGTTTGATTCCCTCTCCTGGGCTCAATGCTACAGGGAACATGAAGAAGATAGCAGCTTTAAGAATTATTGCAAATGGGGTAGGTTGGAGGGTTTCTGGTTTTCCTGGTCCACTTAACTCCTTGGCTATAGCAGAGCTACAATAGGAGCAGTGAGACTCTGGCCTTACTCTTCAACCCTCAGAGCACCACCAGCAGCTGCCTTTTAAAGCTGATTATCTCGGTCTGAGATCTTCAGTGACTGCTGCCAGAG
Source organism: Mauremys mutica (assembly GCF_020497125.1). Taxonomy (NCBI): domain Eukaryota; kingdom Metazoa; phylum Chordata; order Testudines; family Geoemydidae; genus Mauremys; species Mauremys mutica. Next base: position 25,368,763 of record NC_059085.1, on the reverse strand, counting down.
ATGTGGCCAAGTGATGATACGTGCTCATCCTCAGGCCCAACATGGAGCAGGATGTCACTCAGAATGACCCACCCACATAGCTGCTCTGGATCACAATAAACTGCAAACCTCCAAATTAATTTTCAGTGTGAGTTTGCAGATTACTGCAGTGCCAATAGGCAAGGTCTGACTGTACCTTCCAGTTACAGAAGGAGCCAAGTTATTTGTTCATTTTACAACAGTTGCATTTTACTACAGTACTGCAAAAAAAAAAAAAAGAAAGAAAAGAAAAAGAAAGAAAGAACGGAACAGTTTTCTACATCAAAATGATCAATTAACAAAACTCCTTTATATACTAGCATCTAAATGTTTTTCCAACAGACTTCTTCTAATCTGCATTATTTTTAGTGTGCTTTATTTTTACGTTGGGATTTTTGGCACACCCCCAGATTCTGTAGTTTTCCTAAAGAATATGGACCAAAGTTTCACTCTGGACCAAAATCTCACCTCCAAATCCAGGGCAACAAGCTGTGATGTGTGCAAAACCCACACAATAAACTCAGGTCTTGATCCTGAGATCACTTAAGTATGGGACTATTCACATGAGTAAAACTACCCATGTGTTTAAGCATTTGCAAACTGGGGCCTGATATTTTAATGAGCTCAAGGGACCACCTGTGGTTAGGGAGACCAGACAGCAAGTGTGAAAAATTGGGACGGGGATGGGGGTAATAGGAGCCTATATAAGAAAAAGACCCAAAAGTCAGAATTGTCCCTATAAAATAGGACATCTGGTCACCCTGCCTGTGGTTGTAATCTTATTTCAAAACAATTCTCTGTCTTGGTCCTAAATAGATTACTATTAGAGAATAGGTAATGATGCATCTCAACATGGATTCATTAAAATATATGATCCTCTTAATAAAAATAATCTAAAAGAACAAGAACAGTCTGAGGATATGGTCAATTTAGTATTTTCTAGAAAAAGGGTCTGAAACAAAACTCAAGATCAGTCTGACACCTTCCTTTCCCCATGTCTAAATGCATCAGGGGACAAGGGGATTTGTAATCAGAACCAGGAACTTGTAACAAAGCTTGTGGTTTCTGTAGCCGACTAAATCAAAATCTCAGAGTCAAATACTTCTAAACCTTAGAGGTGGGTTTAAAATCCAAAACCTTTGTGTCTTGGGTCTACCTTTGTTAAAAATATTACATTTTCTATAACAAGGGACCAAAACATGGTAGCAATTCTGTTGTAAGATGCAGCCTTTGGGAACATTAAGCTACAATACCAGTGTTTGCATTTTTTAAGTGACATTTTTAGGATTTACTGTGGCTGGCTGGGGGAGGACCTCTCCTTCTATAATATTTATGGTTGTCTGCTATATCTTATAGTAAAATGGCATTATTTCCCCTATTTGAGGCATTTAAACTGCACATTGCATATACAAAATGGTGACAGAAAAGATACATTTGTATAATGGCATCCACCATCCTTATACCACAGTTCTAAAATGAACACTCATCAGTACCACTGGTGTTCATTTTAAGGGTGTTATAGTGCTTAGTTTGTAATAATTCACAATGCATCATTCACCACTTAAATCCCTTCCTTTATTCACTTTACTCATTGTTCCTTCTTGTGCATGCTGTGTTCCTTCTGAGGCCTCTGAGTCCAATCCATTAGTTGTAGCCAAGATTGCAACATTCCCTTCTGCTGGCCATCCACCAACACAGCATGCTAACTTTATGACTGCAGCAGAACACTGTGCCTAAACAAGCTCTCATGATTAGCTACTTCGGTCAACATGAATAATGGATCGCCTGGGCTGAGTCAGGCCTGAACAGGCTGGATAAGCCCTCTCCCTGGACCTACATGATGGTCCTTAAACACAGTCTCAATGTAATTTTAAACTTCACTTCATCATACTGATCGGCTACAAGCTACCCTCCTATGAACACAATAAACACAGGGAAATAGATAAACTACTTTGAGAAATACTATGACAATACCGCCTGGGTATGGAACACATGCCAGTAGGGCCACATTTTCAACTGTCCTCAAAGGCAGCAGCTGAAATTGTCTTTCCAGTTGCAAGTGGCTGGGTGGGCAAAACACATATTGGCCAGTTTAGACAGGCTGGGATGGCTAGTTAAGACAGGCTAAGTACTCTCTGTATGAATCAACCCTCATTTTTAATTTTCTTGAATTTTGAAGATAATAAAGTCTGAGTTTTTTTTAAACTTCATTGTTGTGTCTGGTGTATCAACCTTTCATTGGCCTTAAAAGTCCTGCTACGAGAAATCTGTTTGCTTTAATGAATTTTGTTTGCATTGCTGACAGACATCAGGTTAAGCAGTTATTGCAAGGTAATATAACAACCTAACCAATAGTTAACAGGTATAGAAGCTCTGACAAGGAATAGTCTGAAACCCACATACGATGCAATTCTTTCTGGCAAAGGGAAAAAGACAAGTGTAGGACCAATTTATGCATAAATTGGTCACATTTTCACACATAGCCCCAATTATCTAAAAAGGGTTTAACATTATATTTATATTGATAAGCTTAACAATGTTGAACCACGACTCTCGGATGATCTGTTACAATTCACATCCAAAGAGACCAGAAGGAATAATTGGAAACCCTCCAGCATTTCAAGAAATAGAAGCAGCCTTGAAAAAGATGAAAACTGCTGTACAAGGTCTGCCTTTTGCTGAAATTACCACATAAATTTCAAATGAAGGATGGCTAAGAATAATTCAACAATTACAAATTCCCTTCTAAAGACAGAAGGAATGCTACAAGATTAGAGAAATTGAGTCATCCCAAATGTCTCCATAGGAGTGGGGGGGGGAAAAGGAGATTGTAATGACTACAGGCTGAATGAGACACTTGATAGACTGTATCATTGATTGATTGCAGGAGGATTTGAGTGGAACAACCTGGTTTTGTGTTCTGAATATCAATAGTTGGCTATAGAAATTGTGAAAATTCTTGCAAATAATTATGGAAACCTCTCATGCTAATCAACACTGTTTAAGTTAACCTCAAGATGCACTCGACTTTTCTTAACTGACCACAGTCTTTTGACATGTTTTGTAAGGCAATGGCATTCCTAAATGCCTAACTGATTTTACTTATGAGTCAGGACTGCAAGGCCCACTAAAGAAGTGTAAACATCACAAGTAAATCAGTAACCAAACTTCTCTCCCCAACCCTTGCTTTAGCTGATGAGCTTTTGATTCTTTTTATGAACCAGTTTTATTTTCCAGAATCAGGGTTTACTATAAAAAGGAAGAAGCTATACCCAGAGAATTGCCTATAAGCAGCAGTGAAACCAAGGTGAAGTCATATACAGGCTTTTTAAAATGTATTATGAAGGAAGAAAGATAATAATACCACCCATAAATCAATACAATATCTTAGAACAGACATACTGTTTCCTTCCCCCTACTCTTCTTCCAAAACTTGAGCACAGAAGTATATGTATCACAGAAAGTCTGCTTTGGTTGCAGTATCTAATAAAGCTGTGTTCTCATTTTTGTTGCAATAGCATTTGCAAGTGAAAAATTATGTTTCAAAGAGAATTTGCCAAAGTCAGATTTCACACACACACCATTTCAAATTAAAAACGAAAGGCCAAAAATTCTGAAAATTGGCTAACGTTGGATGACTAAACACATATATAGGCACCGAAAGTAGTGGCATGATTTAGAGAGATGCTGAACAACCACACCCCCATGTATGTACACAGATTTAACAATCTAACTTTAGATAGACAGTTATGAACATTTTATCTTAAGTGTAGACCTAAGCCTGGTAGGCCTTGCTTTGTTTGGGCTCAGATAAACTCAGAAAATAATATGCCATATAATATTCTAAATAGATTCTTATACCATGCTCATCACTGTAGCATCTGAGCATCTTCTATTAGTGCATTAAGCAAGATGACTTAACATCTGTCACACGTGGTTAGTTCTCTCATCCTCTCCTCAGGGGCAGAAGTATGTGGAGCATTATGCTACTGGTGGGTCCTGCCTAGTCTTGGAAGCCCCCCAACCCCGATCCCTGATGGGCTAATAGGGCTTTGCACAGTATCCAAGAAACAGAAACACTTGCAACTTCCAGCTGATACTTCAGCCTCAATTAGCTGGTTTCTTGAGATCTTGGAGCCTTACCGGGCAGGTAGAGCCTAGAATTCTGCCCATTTGTATAAACTGGGTTTTAAGGTGTCAAAATCTGCCTTGTGAGAAAACAAATAGCCAAATTTTCCATGGAAGCCACGTAATTCCTTAACTCATGTCAGTAGTTGGGTGCCTAACTATTCAGATTTGCACAAGCAAATGCCAATTTACAGTAAGATTATAGTGCCATGATTGTGCGTGCGTAGGAACACACACAATTATAGGGTATTCATTTAACGATCTCTAAAGCGTGTTAACATTTATTAATGGATCCTCACAACACTTACTCTGAGGTATATGAATAAATATTATTGTCCCATTTTATAGATGGGAAAACCTGAGACAGAAGTTAAAGGATTTATACGAACTCACTGTGTGATTTTAGTATAGAGACAGGATTACATTTCAAGAGTTCTTAGCTTCCAACCCCATATTCCCAAAAAGGTAAAACCAGACTGGAATGCATCAACTGAGAGTTTTGAAATAAACAAAGACTTATGTGACAAAGTTGGAAAGGGATAGCTCAGGTGATTTGCTACCATAGAAGGAGTCTTTCATCTCAAGTCATTGATATGAATGTGACAAAGATTAGTACTGGATAAACACCACCCCATTAAAGGGTGTTCTACAGCCCACGTGAAATTAATTGGTGGCCTCAATTATATTTAAAAATATTACCATAAACCTATACAGAGACTGGACTGCCTAAAACAGAGTGGCTCCCCAATGTAAGGACCCTGGAGCCCAGGCTATGGGCATGAAAAGAACGTACAGCAGGAAAGCAAAGAAGAATCTATAAAGTGTCATGATAAGGACAATAAACAGAACTCATATGCTAAATTTCTCCCCCGCAAGTTAATGTCCATTTCAGCCTCTAAATTTTTCCATGCATCTCATTCACTAGCATTCTATAAACTTTACAAATGCCCATCACCGGAAGGATTTTTAACTACTCCCGTCATATGTCTTCATTAAGCTTGTAGATGAATGAGTCCGAATTGACTGGAGTTAGATATAGATGGGCCGGGACCATAATCCCAGAGCTAAATAAACCTTTGAGGAAGTTCAGGTTTAGGTCCAAACTACACAGTTCTGTCCCGTGTCTATAGAGAGAGAAATTAAAACTCATCTATTCAAACACACTGAGGCTTTGTAAAATACAAATCCAGATCTGAACTGTGTGCCCTAAATGCATCTCTAGAGTGATACAAGATAGGAGTTAATCCCATGTGGAGTTCTGTTACTGAAGATCAAAGTATGCCAAGCCAGACAATGTTTAAATCACCATTGCTTATTTTTTTAAATCTGTGTAGGCTAACTGATAAACAAATGTATATAACTGACTAACATGCATAATAGACAGTCTTAGCAGGCTAGGAACACCATGGTCCTGTTGTAGAGCAGTGAATGTCTTGGAGTTGCAGAACACTTGTTGCCTATGTGACTAACCCAGAAATACAAAGTAAGGCAATGCACTTCAGAAAACATTATGTCATTTATGTACAGACTCTTAATTCCATTCCTCCTCCTATTTTCCTTTCAAATATATGTTTTGTATGGAGTTATCTATCAGACAGCACTCTATCAATGAGATGTGTCATTGCTCTGTGTGTGTGTGTGTGTGTGTATCCTAATAAAATGAACCTAATGCATATGTAAATCTGCCTTCTCAAGAAAAGTGTGTGGAAACATATTTGACTTTAAATCTTTCACTGCAAAAAGATTTCAGAAGGGTACAGATGCAATTTTTCCCCAGTTAAAGACTGAAGCTGGAACCCTTATAATCTGAAGAAATGTATCTTATAATGAGAAAATGTTATTGTAAAAATACATCCAGAGCCTTCTTTGTGGCTAAAGGGCATGGAACACAAGTCAGGGAGCAAGTGTGCAAAAGTGGTTTAAAGATGGCTGGTTGCTGGGCCAATCTCTGGCTATCTTAGAGCAGCCTAGGAATTGAAATGGTCACAGGAAGTCAAAAAACAGCTGAAAATCAGCATACTGCAGCCATGCTCCATTTCCTCCAGCCACAATCCCTATCCCTGCTGCGCAGCAGAGAAGCGGTGTAAGAACTCCGATGATAGCTTTAGACTTACTGATGAGCACCCTTATATTGAAACAATCCTATTTGAGTTCATTAAAATAATGGCTTTTCAGCCAGATAACACTTGCATGGCCACCTTGCTACACTTGCCTGAAGTTGATCTAATGGAAAAAAACTGATTTGGCCCTTGACCAGAGAAAAAGGGAACATATCACCCCTCCAGGTTCCCCACAAGTCCTTCCCAATAACTCTTCCTTCTTCACAAAAGCAAATGGCACAGTTTTCATAACATAGAAGGCACACCCACCATGCCACTACGACTCAGCCTCTGCCCAGGGGAGAGCCTTGTTTTCAGAAACAGGGAGTTGCTGTGTTTGTGGCCAGACCAAGGGAGGTGTCAAGTGGCAGTCATAAGCACCAACATGGAAGCTAATGCAAGCAGATGGCAACAAAGTACCCAGACAACAACCATATAGCCCTGTGAGGGTGTTGGGTGGCCGTTCTAACAAAATACTGCAGACTGCCATCAGACACTATTTTCAAGGATCTGCACTGATAGGGATTATTCCTTTTTTTTTTTTGATAGACAATTGATCATGGAGGCATACAAAAAAAATCAAATCCCCATCACAGTAACATGGATTTCACTCTCTAATTGATTTAAAAAAAAGGCAAAATCATCAGCTGTTTTGAATGGGCTCTTAAATATGACCATTTACAATAATGCGTACGAAAAAAATGAGGAAAGGGTTTAAAGATCTCATCTGGCAAATTGCTTTGCTGACAAATAGGTATTAAATGCAGTTTATCCTGGCCATAATTAGACATCACTTTTGTAGCATTGTGATCATTACATCTTTCCCCCTCCTTCTTCTTCCTCTTTTTAAGAATTTACAAAAAATGACATAACATTAGTGGATCCCTTTTGGAAAGAAAATACACAGGCTAAGCAAATAAGAGGAACAATGTAAAATTCTTGTCTAATGATAATGAGGATAATAATAATATCCTCCCACAACTAGCTAACCAAATCCTTATAGTGTGATTCAGCCAATTTAAAATTAGATATAAACTTCTGCACTGATCCATTTGCAAAAATGCATCTGTGATGCAAACTAGCATTTACATGCACAATTTTTGCAGTTCTAAGTGTAGAAGTCCATAATATAGAATAAGATTTTCTTTTTTATACCTCTATGCATCAGCTACTTTGAAACAATACTGTTCCTAATTCTTAATTTTAACTCCAACTTTATATAGAATGTTAAGGACTACATTTATAAAGAAGGGTTTCTTTTATGTAACACCATATTTAGGACCAGCTGGATAAACTTATATAAATTGCCAGCTTTGAGACCACAAAAGACATCCTTTTTAGAAGAAAAGTGGAAGCCAAAACTTTCTGTTTATAAAATATTTTCATGAGGTCACAAATATCAGTTTGGGTAGAAAGTGGAAAATATAAACACAAGACCGTAGCGATCTGAAGATATGGTGCATTTTAGCTGCGCCTTCTAAAAAGATATCACAATAAATGAAACTCTTTTGCTATATCTTCCTGTTTAGAGCAGCAAGGTACATCCTACTACAAGTAATTCAGTAAGTCACTTGTACTGCATATCCCTCTGAATAAGATTTGTCTGAGTTCAATTTTTGTTTTTTTCCCCCTCAAATACATTCTTATTTATTTGAAATGACACAATATTTACATCTCATAGCTTATTAACTCCACTTCGGTAATTAAAAAAGACATTGTTGTCTATTGACATCGATCAGAACACAGAAAGATGCGGTGAAATGACTCTAATGAAATATTTTTGTAAGTTGTAAGAGTGGATAATTATAGGCACAGAAAAACTAAACGTACTGCTTCTTTTAATGAAATCAATATCATATTGTTCAATTAAGTTAGCGAAGCATAGCTCAGTGATCACATAGTTTGATGTGAAATTGACAAATATTTTAAATGACTGTACAGCTAACAGACTGCTTTATGCAGCGGTACATGAAATAAACTCAGTTGTTTGCAGAGTTCACCATATTACGTCAGAGAGTTGATGAAATAAAGTCAGAACGATCTGTTGTAAAATACATTAGCCAAAAGATAAAAGAATCACATTCTAAAGTTCACCTAAAGGAAATGGAGAGTTTTTGTCATTCAAAGGAACTTTTTTTTTCTTTTAGTGGTGTCCATCTGTTGATTTTAAAAGAGATTATGTTTTCAATGGAAACACAATATTTTAGGACTTTCCCCCCATATGCAGCATTGTTCAAATTTCAAAGGACATTATATTTCATAACTAACACTTATTACTTATTGCCCTTTACAAAATATTCTTGGCAGAAGGTTAGAAACTGACATTTCCAGCTGAAAATAATGCACTGTCAAATAAGAAAACTGCAGGGTATAATTTTTAACACTCATATCTATTATTTTAAACATGAAACATTGCATCAGCTTGACATTAATTGATATAATAGGGACAGAAAAGGATAATGCAATTTTAGTGGCTATCTACATTTAATTAACTGCAGCAGTAGCCTGTGAAAAAAGCAAACTCTACTACAAAAAATAAAGCCTGTTTGTACACCTCCTTTCATGCATTATTGAAACACAGTGTCATTATGCGATATAATAAGTGCTCCAACAGTCAACAACTAATAACTGCAGACACAAAACTTTCAGAAAAGTTAGTAAATACAGTATTGTATGGAAATTCTGATGCATATTAGCTCTCATGTTCACTGTAAAATGTTTTATTATGAAAAAAATGGAAAAGATACTTATCTTTTAAATTGGAGTTTAATATTTTATTAGTGCCAGCACATAATTCTCATCAAATGGCAGGAAACTCTTTTTTGTATGGATATAAATGTCTAGAGTTTAATATTTCAATGATAAGTACCTACTACTGCATTTATCACATTGCAGCTTAATGGAATTTACTTTTTCTTAAATATTTATACAGTATGTGTGTTTGGTCATCAAATGATTGCATAACTTTGAGGTAAAACCGATAAGGCAGTGCAACAACCTTGTGAATTATTAGTTTTTAAAAAATCCAAGTATTTAAAAAGTTTAATAAGGTATGGAAATGTAAATCCTGCCAATTTTCTAGCCTGGGATTCCCATGGAAAGGTAGCACTCTGTAACGGACAAAGAAAAGTTCTTCTAAGTGAACCTGAGATTGCTAAAATCATCCGACTTTACCTAAACAAATTATATTTAAAGAAAAACAGAATGACATTAGTGAGAAATATTTCCTGTGAATCCAAAACTTGCAGTAGTGAGCAAATTAATCTGAGCCCAGCCTCTGATATTTGTACACAGTGTAATGTACAGGCAGCATCATTCAGGTTCTGCAATACTGCAAACTATTTCATCAGTTCTGAGAAATGCTTTCTGATCCATGCTGATACAATTACCTAGCCTTTATTGGCAATTTAGACCTGCTTTTAGGGACATTTTAGAGCAAATGATGTTTTCTTGATATTTTAAAAAAGCAGCACTATTTGCTATACCTTTGGGATAAGGTAGAAATGGAGTTAGAGGCTCATTAAATATCTGATTGGTACAATGTGTTTTTTGTTACTGTGAACTAAACTACCAAAAATGAAGACACTTTACAGAAGGTTTTGCTCCCTCTTGCAGCTAGAAAGTATTTTGATTCTGAATATTTCTGGAAAATAAAAATTGGCATTTACAACTACTGTACTACTTACAAGGGTCTTTAAATCTGCCCGTTAATTGTAGGATGTGGAAACTTACCCAATAAAATTTTTAATATGAGCACATGAGAAGGACATGGTGTATCTTTCTTGGTTTATATAAAATATGAATATTCAGTTTATGATCCACAGTATTAAAGTATTAAAGTATCTAAGAGTATTAAAAAAAAAGAATGGTTTACAATGATGGAAAATAAAACTGGACATTGTTAAATGGTTTTAGATAGAGATTAAAATTAAGTGACTTGGGAAGCTATACAATAGTTTAATGAATGATGCAAACCCATATAAAAGATTTTCTTAAAACTGGAATAATGTTAACTTGTGGTTAAACTTAATTGTGGCTGAATTTAACTTAAGCTTTTGATTCAGAATTTGCTTTTCTGAGACTTTTCTGAGACAGTAAAATGGTAAAATTATATTCTTTTGTTCTCTTCAGTGAAAATAATACAGAGCTGAGAGTGACTTCAGAATGTAAACTACATTAAAAAGGTTCTACAGATGTACATCTGAATTTTGCATTTCTCTACAATAATCCTGCTGCTGGGCATTTCACATTAGTATTGTTGAGTTCCCAATGTCACACAGTTGTTTTCTGCCACACTGGTCTTTGTAAATAACATAAAAGAAAGTGTGATAGCCCAAGAGCATAATATTGTGATAAATAAAAGCTGCTAATTTAAAACTCTTTTAGACAGAAGTGAGATACATCTCAAGAATACTTTTCTGGTAAATAAAATCTGCTAATTTAAATCTTTTAAAATAATGGTTTCCAGCTGCTAGCGTCTGACACAAAATGTAGTACTATAATCTACTTATTTGGCAGACCTGTAACTGAAAAGGCATTATTGCTGAAAATGTTATGGATTAGGAAACTTTTATGTTACATGTAACAAAGTTGATGGGCTTTATTCTATAGAGATTTGGCTCTAAAAATCAGCAAAATTACATGTTTTCTTTGAAAACTAGAAGGTTTTAACTCCATGTTAATGGGGAGGCAAAGAATTAGTCCTAACTTCAACAATACTGAGATCGGATACGGTTCAATAAGATGAAAAAACATTTAATAATGTTTGTTTTGAAATGCCAGTTAAACACTGTTTTTGCAGCATGTTTTTCACTTCCACATTCTGCAGTGTATTGAAAATTTTATTGCTTTAAAAAAAAAAGGCAGCTGGAAAGCCTACCATAAAGCCTACCATTGCTGCAGAAACTACGGCAGGAAACCAGGCCAGAGATGCAGTTTAGCTTTGCAACTGAAAGAGACCTGGAATGGATGCCAAATTCCAAAGATCTCTGATAGAATCCACAGCAATTGTCATATTCTGGAATGCAGAAAAATACCTTCAGGAAACACTGACTAGGAGGCTACTAAGTTTCATATAGCAAGAACACACATGCAAAGCAAGATCAGCCGTTCAAACTTCATTCAGTCAGATACTATAGTTAGGGAATTATATAAACATCATAGGTTTACAATCATAGGTTAAAAAAATAGGCGGATGTTTTGTGCTTCTCTGACCTTTCCCCTTATCCTCTCCCCCTCTGCAAACACCCCTCCAGCACAGATCCATGGTGGAGCTAGACTTCACCTACTGTATATGTGTGATAAGGGCTGTACTGACATGCCTTGTTAATTTTTCTGGCAAAGACCTCTTATTCTGCAGCCAGTCAGCAGGAAATTTAGGAAGACTGAGCATTACAGAGCTCTTTAAAAATGATGGACCCGATTCTTCTCTGCCTTGCACCTCATGTAGGCATTTACACCTGTGTGCAGTAGTGCCAAGTGGGTGTAAAATACTACCAGTTGGCTGTGGTTGTAGTTTATATCAACACTGCATAGTGACTAAACAAGGCTGCAAGACAATGAAGAATCAAGCTCACTATCTTCATCAAACTATTGAATGTGAAAAATAAACAGATTTGAAAAAGATAAAGTAGTACATGGTGTACTTGTGGCTTCTATCACGACATCCTTATTCAGGCAGAAATCCCCACTGACTCCAGTGACCATCCCTTTCTATCGCACCTATACAGAAAACAGGTTTAGAGTTTACTTTTTACAGAAATTACTTTTTTAATGTTAAACGTTCATTCCTAGCACTTTTATCCTCCCATTTATAAAGACAACCCTGTTCATCATATTCACCATATACATTACTTGTACTATAAAAGATTATAATTAAGGGCCCGATCCTGAAAGGTGCTTTGCAAGAGGGATTAGGCATGTTTAATGGGAGCTGGGCATACTTAGAAACCTTGCAAAAAGTGCTCAGCACCTCGTAGATTGGAACCATAAGTAATATATCATGGGACAAATCCTGACCTTTCGTGTGCAGGGGCACAAGATGTGAAAAGCAGCTGAACTCTCAGGGCTCTCAGGGCTCCATTGTTGCGGGGAGAAGGAAGCAGGCACAGAGGAGCTACATTGCAGTATATGGCCTCTCTGAGCAGTGAGCCAGTGCTCCGTGGTAGTAGACTCTGTGGGTCAGTGCACAAGGTAGGCTGGGGGAGTGTTGAGGAGATGGCCAGTGAGGCCCAGGGAAAAGTGCTCCTCAACAGTGTTCCCTCTAATTTCTCCCACCCATGTGCGGAATGAATTTTATGTGCACCAATATGGAGGGGATGTGTGATCACATCCATATTGGTGCACATAACAAAATTCATGTGTCGGGGTGGGGGCGAGAGGTTTGGAGTGTGGGAAGGGCTGAGGCAAAGGGTTGGTGTGGGGGGGTGAGGGCTCCAACTGGGATGTGGGCTCTGGGGTGGTGCCGGGGATGAGGGGCTCAGAGCTGGGGCAGAGGGTTGGGGTATGGGGGAGTGAGGGCTCCAGCTGGGGATGCAGGCTCTGGGGTAGTGCTGGGGATGAGGGATTTGGGGTGCAGTGGGGCTCCCCAGGGCTACGGTGGGAAGAAAGGACCCCCCATCTCTCTCTCCCTGCAGCAGCACTTGAGTTGTGGGGGAGAGGCGGCTCTCACCCGGCCGCAGCAGGTTCAGGGCTGGGCTGTGGGAGGAGCGCCTGTCCCCCGGCTGCGGCAGGTTCGGGGCAAGGCCGGGGGAAGGGCGCTTGTCTCCCGGCCGTGGCAGGTCTGGGGCTGGGCTGGGTCAGGCACGGGGGAGGGGTGCCATGGCAGGTCCGGGGTTTGGGGAGAGGTATGTCTCTCTCCCCCGCCCCCGCAACTACGCTGCCACCTGCTAGGCAGCTGCATGGCCGCACAGCTTAGAGGGAACTTAGCCCGCATCCTACATCTAAGTGGAGACAGGCTCCATAGCCCACATTGAGGAAACACATTCCCTCAAAGTGGGCTATGCAAATCCTCCCTATGCCATTATTAAACTTAAGGTCACATTAAGAGGCACCCTTCACCAGGCATGCAAGAGGCCTTGTCATCATGCAGTTACTTAAAGACCACTCAGAATGACTACACCGCACCTTTAAGTGGGGAGGAGGGGGTTTGTCCAGCTTGCTGGGGGAGAGGGACTAGAGCCTTAGGGCCAGGAGGGGGAGCGAGGCTCAGAAGCTGTTGCAAAAAGGGGGAGTCGCTGATTCATCCCCAGGGGCCTGAGTTCAAAAAGGGAAGCAGGGCAGAAGACCCTTTTTCCCAATCCAGGCAGATCATGGAGCTGAACACGGGGTTACCTGCACTGTACACTTTTATCTGCCGGGTAGTCCCAGACATCTTATAATTAAGTTGTGGCCTGATTAAAACCATATGAAGTGTTTCCTGTCCTTCTTTTGGCATAGCTGGACAACAGCAGTCCCTGGGCTCCTGAGAGCACAGAGACTCCTCATTCCTGTCCCCAAGTGTGCAGGGAGTGGTGAAATCATGGCTCCTACACTGGCCAGCAAAGAAGGGGTGGTACAGTTGGTGGAGCAATCGGTGCACAACCCATACACTAGTGAGATCACATCTCTCTGAGGCAAAAATATTCCAGCACTCATCCGTGGGCAATGCGGCTCCTACCTCCACCTATGCAGAGCAGAGGCATCGCTGCCAGAATGTAACAGGAAGCCTTTATTCATGGGAACAGGACTTGCCTCTCTGAGCAGATATTAGCAACACAGAAAAGTTTGAAATAGTTACGAGATAAAGGCAATGGAGAATTATTGAGATGCCATGCTGCATCTATATTAACACGAGCAAATTATTTTGGTAGAGATTCAATTTCATAAAACGGGTTTCAAAAGCTGTTTCATGAGCAGTAGAATGCTTGTTTTTCTTCTCACCAAAATGAATAAAAACTTTATGATATGTTCAGCACAGTACTTAAGTATTTGTTTTGTTAATTTCTTAAAACAAATTGGATTCCCAGTAAATACTAAACTTGGACAGCTGCATTAAGCAAGCAGTGGGGAAGCAATCTCATAATGATTATCATGTAAAAGTGGCACTATAGAAGAATTCCCAGAATTTCATCCTAACAGTTATTGGCTCTATTATAAAAACTCCTATAAAATCCAATATAGATATTCCTGAAGGAAGCGAGAGAATTTCTAAATATGTACAACTACCCCCAGGTGATTAAGGAAACATAGAAAAGATGAGACATTATTAAATGACAATAGAATTTAGTTGATATACACTTTCTCCTTGATTTATTGTATTTGTAGGGAATTTATTGTATTTGTAGCAGTTGAAGTGGTTTCCCTTCCAGTCGGAAGGTTGACAGGTCAGAGAGAGTAGGTGGTATTTAGGGTTGAAAGAATTAGATTTTTATCAGTAAACAATGATAATTATTGATTTTGCCATGCACACACAAATGACGAAAATATTTCCATTAATAATAATCATCATTTACAGATAGGCAAAGTAAGAAAAATGCCACTTGAGAAATTATTAGAGTTCGATTTAAGGATATTTACTTTGTGTATTTTGACATGTGATGTTGTCAATTGGTGTTTCAACAGTTATAAAGCTTCAACTTTTTGAATATCAACATCTACTGTCATGTCTGAGTCCCCCATAACTTTCCGCAACTGTGACAATTTAAATCAATAAAAATCTAAAAGTTGCTTAAAACCAAGTTATAATCTGCCAAAACTTTCAAAGAACTAAAAACCAAATTTTGCCAAGCCTAGTGTAATTGGACCCATGGACAACACTCAAACATCATGTACAAATATAGAGTTTGCCTGTCTCTGTGGGGAGAGTAAACACTGCGATGTACATAAGTCACTTGATAAGATTTTGATGCTTCATTGCCAGTAGGTAGTGATATTAGTGGTGGTGCTCTCATAGTTTTATGGAGCATCTGGTGCTAATGAGTTCCAAATCCCTTCTCTCTTAGTCTCTGGGATCTTGGGCAAGTTATATAAACTTCCTTTCCTGAATTTCCTCATCTGGAAAAAAAGGGAATAATGGTACTTTTCCTACCTACTTCAATGGAACATATATTGTGAAGATTGATTAATATTTGTAAAGCATTTTGAACAAGTGTTATTGATGTATTAGGCTGTATGGTACCAGCAAAAGTAATGAGGAAGCATGGTTTATGCATCTATATACTAAAGTTGTCACCTGTTGCCTCCTAACTTCTGTGCTGATTCTGTCTTTCAGAAACAAATACAATAGCATTAGATAATGATTTTCATTTGGCTTTAAAGGGATCCATGAGATTTGTGTAGGGATATATGAATATGCTTCCTTTGGGGCTGGCATAATGGAGGTCAATAAGTAAATACTCCACACAATTGACTTGAGTTAGCAAACAGCCCCAACTTTAATTATAATTTCTTTAGCCTTGGGGAAAATCCCTCTTAACCTTCATCTTATGGAGCTACTCTTTATTTATGTAATGGCCATAACAGGCTGCCATGACAAAGGGGCTCCATCTACTGTATCCCCAAACAAATAGGATTTGGCCAAAACTGAAATCTTTCTCTCTCTTGTGAATTATGAGACTCTGACAAGAGCTGCCTCAAACTGTACCCAATGTTAAAGTTATTAAAGTGTCATCCCATGTCCTATCACACTTTACATAAAGTGCTCCCATTCATTCCTCCCTCTGTGCTTAGGTTTAAGATAAATTATGGTCCCCCACAAAAGTTGGCTGCTGCCAAAATGGACTCCTGTGAAAGTTGTGAAAAAGGACTAAACTTCCATCCCTAATGAAAACACAGCTGCCAGGCAGAGCCTAAGTAACCCAACATCCAAAAACCGAATAAACCAACCAGTCTAGCCACAAATAATTGAGTTGGGAGGGGATGCTCACAACTACCAAAATGACATTTTGCAACAAAGGATCCTTTCATTTTGTAATGATGACCCTAATGATGTTAGACGGTCTTGAATTTTGCCTTTCTGGGTCTAAAAGCATGAACTATTACTGCTTAAGCTAAAGGATCAGGACTATTAGCTCATAGTCAGCTGCAGACTCAAATTTCAATGTATGATCTAGCTACTAGAGCACAAAAACCCACATTGAAACCAGCGTGGATTTTATCTACCTCAAACAGTGAGCACCCAGAACCAGTAAGGCAGGTTGATGGACAGGCGCATGGGTTTTCCTGTCTCTGCTGGGAGGAATCAGCACACCAAAAGGAAAATTCAAAATTCTGCTCCCTCCCACTAAAGTGGCACCCCACCAAGATAGAGCAAGTGGGACAAATATTGCTCTCAGTGACAGTGGTGCAAATTTACAGTAACACCACTAACGTTGATAACTAGCAAAACATTATGCAAACAAAGGATTAATTTACTCTGTGTCTACTACTGTTTCATTAAATAAGACTTTTTATACATTAAAGATCATAACTGAAACCAACCCTATGGGCATGGCGTTTCCGTTGCAATTGTCACTAAAAAAACCTCATGCTTATGCCTGCACTGTACATGGACTTATTTTGTTCTCATTCACATACAAAGGCACCGCATTTCAAGAAAGATGTGGAGAAATTGGAGAGGGTCCAACAAAGACAAAAAAGAACACATGCTGCTGGGTGCACAGAGAGAAAGAGCTTGGACTTCTGAACAGAACCTCCACCCGGTTTGGAACTTTGGGGGGTTTGAATGTGAGGTGTCGCCGTTTGGCTCCTGAGGAGAAAGGGAGCAGGGTCACAGAGGGGGTCAGAAAGCTAGACCTTGCTCATGAGGGGAAGCACTGCCAGGCTCTTACAAGAGTAGGCTTTCCCTCCGGCAGTAAGAAGGGTTACTGAAAGCTACTGTAATGTTTATGTTATGTTTACTCTGGTTAAATGAAAGGTTAGTGGTTTTTGAAATTCAGGAGTTGTAGGCACAGTCAATCAGTGGGGTTTTGAAGAGATCTGCAGAGAGCTGAAAACAGAGTTAGGGAAAGGAGCAAGGATTACCCGGTATTCACAGGCAACTGTCATGAGCGGAAGATTAGAGGGGTAAAAAGGCTGTACTAGCAACCAAGAATCCCTAAGTGCCATCTGACTTCTGCGTATCTATTTTCTAAGGCTCTTCAGGCTGTGACTGTCCATACTGTTGTATATTCCATAGTCAGTGTGAAACAAATACAGTTAAACCCTGTTATCTCGACGGCCTAGGGGTTTGCCAAAAGCCATCGAGATAACCAATGATCGAGATAAACCCCTATCCACCCCCCCACCCCCTCCCTGCCCCCTTACCGCGCTGCCTGCACGTGGCTGGATCCGGCAAAGCGGAGCCGGGCGGACGGACGGACGGACGGGCGGGGAAGCGGAGCCGGCGGGCGGGCGGCAGGCAAAGCCGGGACCAGGTATGTGGGGCGGGGACGGGCAGGGACCAGGTATGCGGGCGGGGCGGGGACAGGCAGGGACCGGGTATGCGGGGCGGGGAAGTGGGGACCGGCGGGCGGGGAAGCGGAGCCGGCGGGCGGGCGGCAGGAGAAGCCGGGACCAGGTATGTGGGGCGGGCACGGGCGGGGACGTGCAGGGACCCGGGATGCGGGCCGGGCGGGCGGGCGGGCCGGGACAGGCAGGGACCGGGTATGCGGGGGCGGGGAAGCGGGGACCGGCGGGCGGGAAGCGGAGCCGGCGGGCGGGCGGCAGGAGAAGCCGGGACCAGTATGTGGGGCGGGGACGGGCAGGGACCAGGTATGCGGGCCGGGCGGGCGGGCGGGCGGGGACAGGCAGGGACCGGGTATGCGGCGGGGAAGCGGGGACCGGCGGGCGGGGAAGCGGAGCCAGCGGGCGGGCGGCAGGAGAAGCCGGGACCAGGTATGTGGGGCGGGGACGGGCCGGGACCAGGTCTGCGGGCCGGGCGGCGGGCCGGCGGGCGGGGACAGGCAGGGACCGGGTATGCGGGGCGGGGAAGCGGGGACCGGCGGGCGGGGAAGCGGAGCCGGCGGGCGGGCGGCAGGAGAAGCCGGGACCAGGTATGTGGGGCGGGCGGGCGGGCGGGCGGGCGCGGACAGGCAGGGACCGGGTATGCGGGGGCGGGGAAGCGGGGACCGGCGGGCGGGGAAGCGGAGCCGGCGGGCGGGCGGCAGGAGAAGCCGGGACCAGGTATGTGGGGCGGGGACGGGCAGGGACCAGGTATGCGGGCCGGGCGGGCGGGCGGGCGGGCGGGGACAGGCAGGGACCGGGTATGCGGGGGCGGGGAAGCGGGGACCGGCGGGCGGGGAAGCGGAGCCGGCGGGCGGCAGGAGAAGCCGGGACCAGGTATGTGGGGCGGGGACGGGCAGGGACCAGGTATGCGGGCCGGGCGGGCGGGCGGGGACAGGCAGGGACCGGGTATGCGGGGGCGGGGAAGCGGGGACCGGCGGGCGGGGAAGCGGAGCCGGCTGGCGGGCGGGCGGCAGGAGAAGCCGGGACCAGGTATGTGGGGCGGGGACGGGCAGGGACCAGGTATGCGGGGCCAGGCGGGCGGGGACAGGCAGGGACCGGGTATACGGGGGCGGGCGGGGAAGCGGAGCCGGGCGGACGGGCGGGCGGCGAAGCGGGGAACCGCGGGGCTGGGGAGCCGGGGAGCGGGCGGCTGGGGACACGGTGGGTTGGGGACGCGGGGAGCCGGGCGGCTGGGGACGCGGGAAGCGGGCGGCTGGGGAACCGCGCGGCTGGAGAGCCGGGGAGCCGGCGGCTGGGGACGCGGGAAGCGGGCGGCTGGGGAACCGCGCGGCTGGAGAGCCGGGGAGCCGGCGGCTGGGGACACGGTGGGTCGGGGACGGGCTCGAGATATTAGGGTTCGGCAAATCGACATAACGGATGAGAAACTCATAAGCCAAAGAGGGAGTCTGGCGGTTCCACTTGTAAACCGTCGACTTAACAGGATTGGCAAGTTAACCGAGGTCGACATAAATGGGTTCGACTGTACATGAATAAAGAATAACCACCACCACCTTAGTGATACCAGCATAGATTTACAATGAACTATTATTTCAAATAGTGTTTGATGTTTACTACTCTAGAATTATGGATTTATGCACGTTATACAATACAATAAAAGCTAGTGAAAGAAAGACAGAAAGAAAAACATTTTTCCCAATCAAGTAAAATGTCCCAGGACTTAGCAATGGTGAAATGAATACTATGTTAGGTGTCGTGCGAAAGGGAAATCAAATGGTGCTTTGTGCATCATCTAAATCTAGCTTCCCTACTGTTTTGTTTATATATCCCCAAATTAGAAAGCTATAATTTTGATTTTTTAAATAAAAATGATGGAAAATATACCTTGCAGGTAAGATGAACTGAATGTGTTTTTAATCTTAAACACATATAGAAAATGCATGAGTCTCTTGCATGATTTATAAAAATATAATTGACAGAAGAAAGAATATAATAGATTAATGCTACATAAGTCATTGATTTTCTAGAGAAGTACAGTACAAGATTACTGTGCATGCTTACTTCATTTTGAATGCTTTCTTTCCTTAGACTCAGAGCCACCTAGTATTTTAAATTCCTTGCACTACATCAGGGTTATGGTACTATGTTACAAAGTTATTCAGAAACCTGATTGGCCATGTTCCTGCAATACATTTTCCTAACCCCAAGATAAAGATCCATGCATCTCTTTACCCTTTAAACAAAAAAGCTATTGTAATAGCATGTAGTGTGATGCATGGCATGAATACCAAAACATGTACATGCACTGCTAAACTGTTTAAGTATGGAAGAAGTAGTGTCTAATAGCATCAGGAAATTGAAATTTAAAAATTTTTCTCACTCACTTATTTGATGAGAACTGGGCTGCTGACAGGTGAAGCAGAAAGTCATTTTTCAAGTTAAATGCCAAGTGGTTATATAGCATAATATTCAGTCAAAATTAACCACCTCACTGCTGCATTGACATACAGCATATTTAATGGCAACAGTTTCCGCAAAGAAAACTATCGACCTTGGGGAGTCTTCGGAGAACGGAAAGAAAATTTTACTAATATTAAAAAAAGTGGTAATAGTCCCAATACCTCACTGCAGATATAAAAAAAATTAACTCATTGCCAAAAATGTAAGTATCTCACAGTGGTATCTTTATAAAGTGGCTCACATGCAGCCCGTTTGTTAAGTTTTCATAATTTTGGTTAGTTTTATGTATAAACCATTTGGGATCTTCAGCAAGTGATATGCGCAGAAGACAAGTTTATTGCTTATTAGAAAAGCTTTGTACTTATTTCCATTTAAACTGATGACCACATTTTCAACTATCTGTTAGATATAATTGGGAAATAACTTTCAGCTACATGAACTAGGCAATATGCTAGACATAACCTGAAGACCCAGCTACGGCAATGTCATCCATGTGTGCCAGCCCCTCACCTGTACAAAGCCCTGTTGACATCCATGGGACTCTACTTGGGTGTATGGGACCACCTGAATGGATCAGATTACAGGACTCATGATGCAATCCTGGCTCCTTTGAAGTCAATGGTGGTTTTGTCACTGTCTTCAAAAGGAGGCAAGATTCCACCCTTAAAGTTTGCAACAGTAAAACATATTTACATAGATTTGTCAGTTAATGCTTTATTAACTTTGCTTTTTTAACCATTTATTGAAAATGCAGGTAACTAGAATCACCACTTAATCCTGGTAGAAAAAAACATTGCTCCTAGTTCATTTCTGTAAGTGTCCTGCATCCAACCACATTTCAAACTATTGCAGCTGTGCAAATAACTGATTTTCCATGCAGTGACTAAACAGAAAAATAGCAATGGCTTGAACAAAAGTTTTATTTCTGCTCAAAATGAAATGTTTTATTTTATTTGAAGGCTTTTTTTTTGTTTTTAAAAGTTTTTGTGATTAAATTGAACCAAATTTCAAAACAGAACGTCATTCTGAATTGAAAAGTCTAAATGTTTCATTTAGAATATGTCAAAACAAAACTTTTTGATTCTTTTTCTTTGATTCAATTCCACAAATGCAACATGAATTCACTATATGTTTTAGTTGACCTGAATCGGCATTCTTCAGCCGTAAAAAGTTTTAGTTGAAAATTTCACTCAGCTGTACAGCATAGCTCTTCGAATGTAGAAGATAGATACCAAGGTGGACTATAGAGAGCTGCACTACTCACTGCCTCACAAAATAAGAACTACATACCTAGCTTTATTGGGCAAATAATCAGAATGCATAAAAGTAAATTCAGAGATAAAGCCAAGTTTACTCTTTCACATCAAACCCGATAAATAGGATTTAAAAACATAAATACAACTCCTGAATGTAGTAGGAAAACAGGGAGGGAGAGGCAGGCAATGGCAAATTGTAGCAAATGTATATAAGGTTTTCACTCTTTCTGCTAATCTTCCCTCATAAAAATGTATAAGCAGCAGAAGGTATAGGTAGGAAGGTGAATGGCAGAGCAACAATTGAGAAACAGGATCTCAGGTGCTAGCATCTCCTGCTTTTAGGGAGAAGGAGATTTTTAAGGATTCTCATTATTGGTCTAGCTCTGTTTACACTGAAGGAAAAGGGAATTTGAAAATGCCACTCTAAATATCTCCAGAAGTGAAAAGGGCCTCGGCTGAAATTATCAAGGTTACTTAAGAGATTTTTGGACATGAGTTCCCAAAGGTGGCTTCAAAAACTTCAGGTCAGGGGCGGTTCCAGGCCCCAGCACGCCTGCGGGAGGTCCGCCAAAGCCGTGGGACCGGCAGACCCTCCACAGGCAAACCGCTGGAGGCAGCCTGCCTGCCGTGCTTGGGGCGGCAAAATCCCTAGAGCCGCCCCTGCTTCAGGTCATTAGCATGTTAGCTTAACGTGCACCAAAACCCACAGGTCTTTTTCATACACAATTTTCAGTTATTTGGGGATAAATAATTGTACATTCCAGACTAAATAGCACAAACCTTTAGCTAATGAAAGTAAGAGAGTATACATTTTTAAACATTGAAACTTAAAGTCTTCAAGGGCAAGGAGAGAAAAGGAAGGTGTTGTAGAGAAGTTCATACATATGTCCTAACAGACACTTTTCAGACTTGCTTCTTGAGGCAGAAGATTGTGTTTGTGGAATTCTTCTTAGGCGAGAGATAGTAAGCTACAGAGACACATAATTTCATGTAGAAAAGAGGCTGGATAACAAGTCTCCATAAAACCAGCTCTTGTGTTTCTTTCTACTTTACAGCTGCATAGATGAAAAGTTTAAACTTTAAAAGGTACTGTACATTAATCCTCCAAATACCAATCTTATCTGTTTGAGTGTCCCACAAGGAACTTTTTCCCTACAGACCTGATCGTGACATTCCATTTAGCACCTAAAATGTGACCTACAGATCCTTCTCCAGCTCTACCCACCTTTAATTCTGCTCCTCATGCCTCTTCCACCCCCTTTTCCCCATTCCTTCCCTTGTTCTCTCACACACAAGTACCCTTCTCCCATGCCGGCCAATAAACCTGGAATGTCCTCTCTGACCCAATATGCCTCCCAAATGTCTTATAAAACCCTTTTGAGACTTCACCTTTTCCCAGAATCCTTCATTAAACAAGGATCTCTGCTTAATTCCCCATAAATAATGCAGTAGAAAAAATTATGAAAGAAATCTATGAATGACATATACTGGAATATTCAAGCAGTTCTAGAACCTTATTGTTGGTATTGTCTTCCTCCCTCAATCGCCTTTACCTCTTATTTCCCCACTTGCATCAAGATCAATTTAAATTGGCTGATTCTTTCAGGCTGGGCTGTGTTTTTGTTCAGCATAACCCAGATCCTGCAGTGAACTCTTTGTGGGTAGACCACTGTGGCTAGGCAGAGCTCACTGCAGGATTAGCGCCTACAGCCTTGATTGAGTGTTTAGCTTCAGTGCTGCATCAGGGGTGATATATAGTTGCCAGAGTGTCACAATCCTTTCCCTGCTCTTCTCTTGCAGTGGGGTAGACAAAGAAAGTCCACTATAGTCACAGAAGAGAAACGCTTAAGGCCAGAGATCTGGCTGTCCCTTCTCACCAGTAAAGTCAGGCTTTATAAAAGAACATATTGTGAAGGGAGATTAATAAAGAGAAAAACATAGATGGCTTTTTGTATATCGCTAAATTCTTTCCTCTGCCTTGACAGGATCAAGCAAAGAATTCTTTAGAAAGTCACAGAGCTATTCAACAGGTGAACAGCTGCCAAGACAATCTGAAAACTCTAGATTATGGTCCATCGTGTAACTCATGTTAGTATTATTCTCTTGGGACATCTTGTGCAGAGAAACAGATGCCAATAGATGACCCAACCTTTTCCTGGTCTTTCACTATTGTTTATGGAAAAGAAATAGGTAAATCTTCATAAAGAGAAATTACTCAAATCTCACTGAAGTTATGTTTCCTTATGTTTTCTATCCTCTCTTGTGTAATATATTTGAGGTTCTGTTGTTTGAACTGTAGGGGGTGAAAAAGACTGTAGCTAATGTGTACATAAACTATCTGCAGGATTTATTGTATACGGGAAGAAAAGTAAGAACCATAGATGTGTATAATTTTTACTAGAAAAGATGTATTGGGCTGGTGGTAGCACTAAGATGAAGGGAAGTCTTGAAATTCTTCATAGTATTATATGAAAATTGTCAAAGTGTTGGGATACCCTAATCATCCACAAGCCAGCTGAAAATAATGTGTATTCATACTAGAATTTTTCAGTATCCTTGGACAGTAGCTTAGCTTTTGTTTTAAGTTATAATGTTTCACAAAATACTGTTTATTTTATCTTGTCAAAGAATGTAGTAATAAAAGAATTGTAAATGTATCTTTTTTATCAGTACAATTGTGTATATTGGTTATAGGGTGACCAGACAGCAAATGTGAAAAATCGGGACAGGGAGTGGGGGGTAATAGAAGCCTATATAAGAAAAAGACCCAAAAATCGGGACTGTCCCTATAAAATCAGGACATCTGGTCACCCTAATTGGTTATCACTAGAGACAAGACTTGGGGTTTTTTCCCCTTGAAGGAACTGAAATGTCTGATAGTTACTTTGGATGAAAATTCTAGAAACATAAGGCACTATATACACATACCTCCTTGTTGTTGTGTGTGTGATATTTCCTAACAATTATATCTTACGCTCTGTGATTAGGATATGGGTGAAGTAGGATTGTGCATACGACAAAAATAAGAATACATATGAAGTATGTTCCATTGTTTTTAAAACCTAGTAAACTTCCACTCCACGTTGGAATCAATATATATAATGAATCTGCAACTGCCAGTGATTAGTTCTTTATTTAAATTATCTAAAAATAGAATTGTAATAAACCAATGTTTATAAAATCATAACTATATGTTGGCCCCTTGTTCCTACCAAGTTATATCTCTCTGTATTCATATAAGGAAGTAATTTGCAGCATTTTTGCCTCCTGTGTTTGGGAACATCTAACATTTGACCAATTTGTATCTCCCAACTGGGTGGAGGTGGGGTCCTCCACTGAAGCTGGAAATTAGTGCTGATTCCAAATGACTGTAGAATGATATTCAGTACTATGTTATTATTTGACATATAAACTGACTACAAAACCAGGATAGGTTTCTCCATGGCCCATCAGTGCTACTATTGTATTAAACTATTTATAATATGAATTATGGAGCTAAGTCACCCTCTTCTGCAATACAACGAGAGGAAGGGGAAGGAGGTCACAGGGAGGAAATGTCTATGTCCCTCTCATAGCTTCTCCCTAGTCCCTCATTGAGATAGGAGAAGAAGCGGGTTGGCTCCTACGAAGCACTGTCTGTAGGGCCCACCCCAAACTGGAGGATCCCTAGCCACAGGAAGCCCTCTCTCTCTGCACTAGCTCGGTACCCCTGGCAACTCTAGCTCCACCCCCTAGCGGTGTTAGCTTGGCAATGGCTACTCAAGTGGACCCTACCCTAAAGGGTCCTTCCCACTGTAGAGGAAGCTTTGCTGGAGCTGTATTACCTTTCAGGGGGATCTCTGCTGGACTGGACTCCACTCTCCTCCTAACCCACCCCGTTCCAACTCACCCATAGTGTACACATCCATGAACCAACAGAGAAAACTCCACAGGGCGAGGGAAAGGGAAGGATGGTGGTTCAGAGGTGACAGAATTCATTCCACGCAGGGTAGAGGAGGACACAGAGTGGTTAAAGAACACTGTGCAGACGCTAAGGAGGAGAGAATGTGGTGGCTCACACAAGCCAGAGAAAGGAAAGGGATCTTTCCTTTGCTTTTACAAGAGGTGGAGAGTTCTTACCCTTTATTTTAACCCCTGGACACATACACACAGAGGATATCCCCAAAGTTCTTAACTATGGACCCAAACCTACTATTTACACTAGTGACTCTTATTCACACATGAAGCTCCCATTGATTTAAGTGGGCCTATCTGTATGTGTAAGTATTTAAAGGATTTTTTTCCCCTAGCTCTTTCAGTTACTTAGGTAGGAGCAGTTTCACTGGAGTTTTCCTTAAATTCTGTATTTAAAGAGAAATAAACCTATGTGATAATTAGAATTTATTTAAAATCAATTATCCCTTAAGCTTGTGCAAATAATTTTTGAAGTTAAATGACTATAACAAAAATATCTGACAATGACAAAGATGAAAACTAGACAGTGAGCTAAATAATGACAGCTACAATCTCTTGCTGTAGAGACAACAGAGCAACATTTTATCTCCTGAGGAAACAGTGAGCAAACTTTTTGATGCATAACTGCATTAGTAATATGTTCTAGAAAATACGTCCATTTAGTGATGCTTAATGCCTTCACCTACTTTCAGTGGAGTCTGAGACAGTGAAATCTGTATTTTAAGATTTGATAAAACCTGAAATGAACTGAATTTTTTAGTGAGGTAACTGTACAAATTGGTGTGATGCATTAGTATAATTGCTAACTGACCAGCATATCTCAAAACAGGTTTGCAATGATCATCTTATTAGCTCAGTAAATACCAGTGGTTTGTGTCACCTGACTGCAGACAGAGAGACTGATGCTAATGTATGACTTCTCACCCTTGACTGTTTTTAACAAAGATGGCAGCAGAAGAGATTATTTTTCACATATATTTGCTTCAATATTTTATTACAACTAAGACATAGCTATTTTCTATCATTGATTATACCATTATATCATGCATATATTTGAAATTCAGAGCAACAATGCTAATACAATATTAGAGTCACACAGTTGAGTTCTCGGGGACAGTCCTGATCCCTTGGAAGTCTATGGCTTCAGTGGGAATAGGATATGGCTCTCAGTAAAAGCTAAAGTTGATTTTACAGCCCTAATTCTTTCCCTTGTGCATATGTGTTGTGTTACTATATGAATCTACAAACTTATATGAATACTACTTTACATATATAAATATATTACAATCATTCTTCTACAACATTAAGTATATGGGTATCTATAACAATAAAGATTCCATAATTAATGACAATATTATAATGCATTTTAACAAGGGAACAAACTTTCCCAGCTCCTGTACTGAACTGTGAAACCTTAATACTTCATTAACAAAGAAGCAGCAGCAAAAAACCTCTTGTTTTTAAAGGGTGGGGAAAAGGAGGAATAAAGAGCAAAATAAGTCCTAGCTCCATACTTAGCAGCCATAAACCAACAAAAAGAAGTTGGTACCAGCAAACAAACAGGCATTAGTCAATTGAAAGACAGGTAAGAGCCTAATTCTGGGTGAATGGGTGTTCACCTGAGTGAATGGGTGTTCACCTAGGCTCTCAAAATAAGGCTTATGTGATGCACAGATCTTGTGCTGACCTTATGCCCGGTGGTGAATTTTACCCATAAGAACTAGATCACAAAGGCAGTAAATCTAAAACTTTTTTTTAAAAGGTATCTGAAATAAGATCACCACCAGAGTAACATTTACTGCATAACTCCCACTTCTCAAAATAATTCTGCTAAGTCATTTTTGACACAGGGCTCATGTCCAGTGACCATGCAAGAAATGCTCTTAGATTTTTTTTAAATTATCATATCTATATGGTTAATGGTCATAGAAAGATGGAGCATTACTAAAAACAGAGAAACAAGCAAAAAAAAACATTTGAAAAAATAGACAATACTGCTTTTTCCCTGCAAACGTACTTCCATCTTGTTCCCGGCTTATGTTTAAATGAAAAGAACAGGTCAGGGATAACACAAAGTAATTTAAAGGACTTACACTGCAAGACGTAGCATTGCCCACAGCTACACCTTGCAATCACCCAGTTCATATTTTAGGTCCTGACATGAGAGTTCATAGTATTTTACAATTCTATGTTCCATGTCAGTGGCTGACTGTGGAGCTGAATATCAGTCCTATTTAAATCGGCAAGAAAATAGCTGCAGGTGACATAACCTTTCATGTAGTACCACTGTGTACATATACAAATAATTGAGGCTCTTGACCCTGTCTACGCACATACAACTGTAAGTACAAACTTGACATTTTGATACTGCTTGTAGCCTTTCCCGTTGTTATTTTCTGTTTCAATAATCCATTGCAGGTAGAAAAATGAAAGAAGGAAGCATGAATGATTAATGCTGTCAAGCTAAAATAATGTATTTAGAAAAATCTATAAATCTGTTATTTGTGGCATTTTAAAACTGAACACGACACTCTTTGGTGCCATTCAGCCTACTTTACAGCAGATAAATGTAAACGTTATTCAGCAACAATTGCTACATAACCCTTTGAACACCAGGTTTGACAGAGAAAGCCAAAGCAGCAGCAAACTTTCAGTCACAAAGGAATATTAAGCTTATATTGAATATTCATAGGTGGTTATTAATATTTATTGTATGTATACACAGGAGGCAAATGGAACGTGAATAAGTTTTAATCCACTCCTTTTGCCCACCCTTTCTGCCTTAACCTCACTGACCAGGTCTGCAAACCAGCTTGAATGTGAGCTGCTGTCTTATGTAATATTTTTCTGAGTAACACAGTAAGCTCTTTGGTCAGGGCTTCTTATACATCTTTAGTAAAATGCTATATGTAATCTACCACTCTGCAAAGATCAATACTCATAACTTTTAGAGGGAAATTGGCTCATTAGCTTCTAACTTTTTTAGGCACATTCAGTGGTTACCATTTACTAAGAATGGTACCTGAACAGATAATAAATATGATCTCAGATACCACAAATTATAAATTGTTAGCAAACACTGTTTTTGTTTGTTTGTTTTTGTAAATGGTGACCACATGGGTGCTTCAGAAATACCAAGTTTGACAGCCCTCCCTGTGGACACTTTGAGGCAGCAGGCTGCCTTTCACATTAGTCTAATTTTTATTTTATCACAGCAGCAGGATTAAAATTCCTATTGGGTCTCATTCAAAGCCCATTGATGGCGATGGGAGTCATTCCAATGACTTCAATGAGCTGCGGATCAGGTCTGGAAGTCAGAGTCAATGTGTCTATTGCTTCATGTGTGTGAAAGTAACTAATAATGCAGCACAAATCTGGAGAGTATTGTTTTTAGAAGAATATTGCGTTTTATAAGAACGGTATTATGAGTGCTAGAGTACTAGAATACTAGAGTACTAGAATTATGCCAGTGCCATAGGCAGCACTGCCACAGTTTTCCTTTCTCCCCGAAAATTACAGTCAGGCAATCAGTGAAAACATTAGTATATAAACAAGACATTCTCTTTTAAAGCACTAAGGGGCCTTTCATGCTAACAAGACATTTTCTTGCTACGTCAACAAGTCTGTACAACAAAGCCGTATCTATCTGCTAAAAATGTCTTGAAGACGTTACGTTTGTCAGGTGCTTTAGCAAGTCATTTAAAATTAAACTTAATTAAACAAAGGTGATATTAGCTCAATTGTTTCACTTCATAAATCTGTAAACCCCAAACTGTGCAGCTCACATTTCAGTAGATGAGCAAATTAGTAATGCATGTAAATGATCATGGCTGTTTCCGTAGTAAAAATAAATAAATAAATAAAAATTAGAACCAGATCTATAGTTTGTACCAAATTTCACCTGAAATCACAGCAACCAAACTGCTCTAGATGCTTCTGGTTGCTAGACAGCCACACCACCCTTAAAAGTGCAACTTTACAATTTTAAGAGAAAATGTAATCAGTTACATTACATTTCGACAACATTGAAAATATTGTAAGCAGACAATCTCCCTTTATGTCCCCAGGGTGATGAGATCTCAGGCACACACTGTAATTTTTAAAAATTTTCTTTGCTTTACTGTTAAGATAATACATTGGATTTCACCTATGTAAAGAACTACTCTGTTGGTACCAAGAAAGATAGTGATTGCTCTGTGGGATAGAGAAACAGTAGTGTAAGTCATTTCCTCAGTTCAGGAGCCTGAAGGAATGACCATCACTGGATGACTTAAGTTATGCAGGAGTCAGTGGTCTTACCCAAACCATGACACCACCACCAACTGACAGGAAGCAAATGTCTTTGAAGTCCAAAGTGAAACAATTCTGCTGCAACAAAATATATTAAAACAAAAGTTTAGTTACTACTTTTTTAATTTAAGGCAAACAGGATTATTAGTGGGACAAATTATTTTCCTATATAAATAAATTTAAGTTTAAGTGTTCTCTTTTTTTTTTACTTTAGCTTGATTTTTTTTTAAATCAAAGCATGTTCCTTCAGAAAACATACTCATAATTACTTATGTCAGTTTCATTGTCTTTAGTTTGAAAAGCAACATCATCTGTGCGCCTTGGGACAGACATAGGAAAGGTTGTTATTTATATTGCTGTTAGCATGTTCATCTGTTATTTAGCTTCAGCTACCCCAGGACAGCAGGTGAAACCCAGAATAATAACTGTGCCATATATAAAAATTCAAGACACAAAGGCAAACAGATCATAATCCAGTTTGTACTTGTACTCTGTTAGCATACACCTGAAATATAGAAATTTGCTTAAAGATGCTCACTTCATGCAGCCAATAGGGTTTAATAATTTAAAATTAACTAAACTCTTTCAGTACAAAATGTAATGGCTCTGTCAACCAAAGTGCAGAATGCTAATTTAGGATTTTAAATAATAATTCTGAATAACTGGAAATGTCATTAAAAGGAAGGGGTTTTTTTTTATTCTATTTTAAGTGCATAAAGGGACACCTTGAATTAATATGAGCCATTAAAGACACTCCTGGAGCAAGCAAAGACTTACAAATGTCAAAACCTTGAGTGAGCTAGAAAGAATTTAGCTCACCATTGAAATATTCTGTGCCATAAACACTAAAATGGTCTTACTGACAATCCTGTAAAAATCATATATATTTTGCAAGTCATATAGTTACTAAGGGGACACTATACTGCTCATTTCCTAATTTGAAAGCAAAGCCCAACTTCAGGAAAGTGAAAACAAACAAACTCCTTTTACAGCCCCTCCATTTGTTATTAAAGATCCACACAACTTAATGAATACACTTACTCTCCCATCCATGAGTCCTTCATGCCCCATTCTCCCCATGCTTACACATTTTGGGAACACTGGCATGAATCTTCATAACAGGAAACTCTCCTGTTTCATATTCTTTGATGAGCACTGATATTATCAAAAGAGCTGGCAATGACCACTATTTTTCTATAACAAAGGATTCTTTCTGACCTTTTTCTGAGAATCTTTAACACCTCCATTGTTGCTTGTGGCAAGGAAAAAGTCCTGGAGCTAGAGAAGTAACTTTTCTTTGTCCCATGAAATTCATTCAAATTTTTTTGAGGTATAAAATAAATATATAAAGATATAAATAAAAGAGAGAGATTTCGGTTAAAAATTGCCTTTTCTCTTCTCTTCCTTGTGTGCATCAGGAAACTTTTTCTGTCAAAATAATAACTCAGCATGAACATCGAAAAGGCCAGGCTCTAGGGTGACGATCTTTTCAAAAGGCAAAAGTGGGACACATGTAAGAACCCTGCACCCGCCTCACATCCTGGCCAGGCTGGAAGCCAGAGCCAAGCCATGGTAAGAGCCACCCAGGGAGCCTGGGCTGCTGTGGGGAGCCCCAGATCCTCTACCTGCCCTGGGCGGGGTGCCCAAGAGCAGCCCCTGGTCCGTGTCCCTGCTGCCTGCAGCATGCCACCCAGAGAAGGTGGGTCCAGGACTCCAGGGCTCCCCACAGCAGCCCGGGCTCCCTGGGTAGCTCTTACCATGGCCTGTCTCTGGCTTCTGGCCTGGCCAGGTGGCAGGTCTTGGGAGAAAGAGGAGGAGAAGGGGCGTGGCCTCATGGCCCACCTCATCCCTACCACTGGGAAGAGGCTGGACCACCCATAAGCCTCAGCAGGCTTGGGGCGGCGCCGCAGGGAATCCAGCACAAATGTTGTCCTGGAGTCATTCAGCCCAGGACTGGGACTTGAACTCTGCATTTCGGGACTGTCCTGCCCAATTTGGGATAGATGGTCACCCTACCAGGCCTACACCACTGCCAAAGCAGCAGCAGATGACGACACTGGAGAGCTGCTGGAATTCCACTCCAAACACTCCCTAGGCTCAGCAGCCCTTTCTACTGCCCCATGGATAACAGTCTACTCCAGGTTGCTGCCAGATAATGGAAATAGTTTTACAGTTCACGTGATAGAATTCTGTGATGCAATGTGGAGGATTTACACCCTGCTCTTGGTGCATGATGGGGGAATTGTTACAACTGTATGTTAAAAAAAATATACATAAACATGCATTAAAATTATTTAGATTATAAAGTCTAGCATTCAAATATATGTATATATATATATACACACACACACACACACACACACACACATATATATACACCTCTACCTCAATATAATGTGACCCTATATAACACAAATTTGGATATAACGTGGTAAAGCAGTGCTCCGGAGGGCGGGGCTGCGCACTTGGGTGGATCAAAGCAAGTTTGACATAACACGGTTTCACCTATAATGTGGTAAGATTTTTTGGCTCCCGAGGACAGCGTTATATCGAGGTAGAGGTGTATATATAAACTTCAGAATATAGGTAAACTATGTAATTTTAATTCTCCCCCTCCTGTGCAACTGCATTACAATTAGAGCTGTGCGAATAGCTGATTTTTTCAGTTCACTGGGAGTTCTGACAATTAAAAATTCAGTTTTTGGGTTGAATTTCAGCAAAATGAAAAAAAAAAGCAGAAAAAATTAGTTGTGTGAAACTAAAATATTTAATTCTACACAAAATGAAACACTTCATTTTGGGCATTTTTAACCTTTTAAATAAAAGCAAAGGAAACAAAGGGCTTTAATCACACAATGGAGGAGATGGTGCCTTATACCCAATAGCCCAGCTGTGACGGCATTCACCTGGAATGTGGGAGATGCAGGTTCAAACCCCTTCTCTGTAGTGTGGATTTGAATCTAGGTGTCTTCCCCTCCCAGATGAGGGCCATAACCACCTACTCACCGGCTATTCCCAAATAGGGTGGTTTTCCGTTTTTCCTGTTAAAACTATTCCACTTTGTATAACTAATTAAATAGTAATTGGAGCCAGGACCAGAATGTGGGTGCTGCCTCTCCCACGATGGCCCTAACTACCAGGCTACACAGTCATTCTTTCTCTTGTCCAATAACTATTCAAGCAATTTATACAAGATGGAACAACTTCAGCAGGCTTCCTAGCTTCAACAGCCAAAATCCTAGCGGTTAGGCCCCTTCTTTAGGCGGGAGGAGGATTGAGTTCAAGTCCTTGTTCCAGGGTGGGGATACGAATCTGGATGTCCCTCATTCCAGGTGAGTAACCTGGCTATTGGATATAAAATGGAGAGGGTGCCCCGATGATGTCTCTTTTGTAAATTACATCTAAATCCCCTTGTGAATCTAGCTCCAAAAAATCAAAATGTTTCATTGGTTCAATGCTGAAACAATTCATTTAGACATTTCCATATTTTTTTTTCTCTTTTTGTTTAGACCAAAATCTATATGAATTCGCAAAAATGTTTCGGTCAACCCGAATTTGCATTTTTTGTTGAAAAAAAAGTTTTGGCCAAAAAATGTCACCCAGCTATAATTAGGATACCGTCTTTAATGACATGATCACATGCTAATTTTTGTACAAGACTGTGCCTCATTCAGTGACAGGATGGAGCACCTCTTTTAAATGGAACCTGTGATTCTAGAGAACAATTGGCAGGTCTGTCCACACCACTACCTCTCCTGGCCAGTCTTTCATGGCACCGCACATTTGGGAGGAAAAATGTCCTAGTCTAAAAATAATCAGAATGCTCAGTTTTTAATTTAAAAACAAGAGGCCAGATCATGGCATTAATATTTAGGCAGAACTACTCGTTGATTACAGTGGAGACTTCTGCTCAAAAATGGATGGCATAATGCAGACCAAGAACTGCACTCTGAATGGATTAGCATCAGTTTGACAGCAGCATTCAGGCAGCTTTTCTTTTGTTTTTATACAAACTAAGTTTGAGTTGCAGCCAGTCATGATTTGAAATAGAGAGAGCATCGAACCTAAGAACTAAGATCTAATAAGAACAAAAACCCAACAAAACTGGACAATTAAATGAACCACAAAACTTAGACTGATATTTCTACATGTTCTTTTCGCACAGTTAATATTTTATTATAATTGGTTTGTGATCATCTATTCAACAAATGTGTTCATGTATTGTCCAGACAACAATTTTGATGCCTTCCTCTTCCTCCTCCCTGTACTGGTCTAACTGCAAAGGCATCAATCACCCTTTTCAAAGTGGACCAATATCTGTGCCCCATAATTGTCATTAGCATAGCTGGGAAAAGACTGAAAACAAACCAGGAAGGCTGCAAATATTCATTTCAACTGTATTGGCATCTCTTTTTCTGTTCATTTTCATACATACCCTACCTAGACCCTGATCCTGCCATTGACAACATGCTGCACCAGAGCAGAGCCCCTGTAACTTCAATGGTGTGAGTGCAGCATCCCCTCCTCCCCAGCCCACCCTCTCAATTGCAGAATCAGGGCCTAACGGCAGGAATGTTATAGAGAACGTGTCTGAAAAGCAAGCTCTTAACATCTTCTTATTCCAAACCCATATTCTCTGTGGGTTTCTCCTTCAAACTTCCATACTCATAAGGCTTTGCACTAGAGTACTTGAATCCTGGAGGCCTTGGATACTGATCCCTGCCATATAATAGGAAAACCTTTTGTAACTTTTACTCATTTCATGTAAGAGGAGCCAGAAAATAAAGATTGTTTTCCCACCAGCATCCCCAGGAGTCATACCTCTACCATTAGGCACCTTCCGTACCACTGTGTGGTAACACCAGGTGCAGTGGAGTTTAAGGCAGAAGGTTGTAGGACATCAGGAGAGCAACTGCAGAATCAAACTATGTTGAGTCAGTTCTACATTTTGCCTTGAAACCAAATTGTTCCTGACCCCTATACTCAGAAAGAGACTGCGTCTTTATTGTTTGGGGATGTGTAAATTGTTCCATGTACAAAGAATTCAGATATGGTAGTTATCTTATGCATTCAAAAAGAAAGGAAGAATCCAGAAAATGTCTATGGCACATTTAATTTGCAAATCCAAGCCCACAGTCCTCCACAGCCTGCTAAGATGTTTTTTATTTTGCTGGACTGAGTGACAACATGAAACTAATGCACCCATAAAAATCTGAAGATACACCCATGTAAGGGGAAAAAATATTAATAGGCCTATGATGTGTAAATTCTTATTGAACTCTAAAATCATAATAGAAATGGCTTATCTGAAGCACCATGATATTCAGGAGATGCAGAGACTCAGTAATAATGAGAGGCTTCTAATACTGTCAGAGGGGTCAGACTAGGTATAGCTGAAGGGGTAAAGAATTCTGTGCAGGTGACTATTTTACTTTTTAATTAAAGATATATATCAAATGTAGATATGAAGTGAATCAAACCCTGGATCAAAACACCCTTGAACTTTGAAGAAGTTTGAATCCAGGTCTGAACTGTACAGCTTTGACCCATCTCCAAAAGAAATAAATAAGCAGCAACTCAAGCATTCAGAGATGCACAGACACTTATCTCCACACTCTCATCAAAATGAACTGGGAAGATATGAATAATAATAATTCATAATAAGTAATAGAGAGAGAGGTAGAATGGGTTTTTTCCCCATGATGTTAGGTAAGAACGTTCAGCAGCTCAAACACGTCTATAAACAACTAGGAAGGAGATATCTAATTACAGGTATATAACAAATCTGAAAGGGCCCTTTAGGATGACTACAGTTATCACATTTACTACTGTTTTATTTTCACATATTTTTGTGCATTCACTTGTAGTAGCCATGCATTTGGTTGCTGCGTGCAGTATCAAACCTACTCCTGTATCTTTGTTATTTCCCAGGAGCTTTTTTCCCTTCATGTCTTTAAGCAATTGCTGGGTATTCCTAGGATTATATTGGTTGTGACTTAATAATCTTGCTATAATCTCACTTCTCTCTGTATGTTCGAGTCTTCAACTCAGACAACGTGTCTCATGTTACTGCAGCACTAGGACCAGATTAACTGAGGAGCAGCTTGAGGAGCTAGGTGACTGACAGCAATTCTAAGGACTGTTTTATCTTTGGACGGTTTGTTTAAATGCTGCGTGCTCAAGAATCATGAAGAATCTACTCGTTCTTCCCCAATAAAATGAGTAACAAGGCCAAAATGTTGAGAAAAACAAGCAATATTCTATACCAGACTTCCAAAAACATTAGAACTGAAGACTCTTCTCTCGCACTTCTCAAGAGCTGTAATTCTGCAGTCTCCAGACTAATTAAACACAATTCAAACTTCTGGGAGTAGTGGATGCAATGACTACTCCTGGTTCCAGTTATAATACCCATTCTAACTCCATTTAGCACTTGTGAAATACCTATACCTAATTCCACACACACCAGACAACACTGTATCATCTTTTGTCACTACCCACACACTTGTAGCTGAGAAGACTGCAGCAGCCACCTGGAGTTCTCATCAACCCATGGATATGACTCAGCTTATTAACCTTCTAGAATCTAAGGTCTTGCACGGGAATTCAGTCATTATTATGGTTTCCCTTCCACTGTGCTCCCTCTCGTGCTGCAACATAGAGGCTCTATCATGTCATTATTTGGATCAATGGACCCTTTTCTTTGTCTCTCTGATGGCCCTCCAGAATGGTACTGCCAATAATGTACTTTGACCCTTTCAAACATCCTTCCTATTCAGAGCTGGGGAGGAAAACTAAGGAAGCACATCATCATTCCCAATGAGTTTGTTACTGCCTAGACTTAGCCACTGGGAAAGAGGTGGGATGGAATATCCAGTAAAGCATTCCATAAGCGCCAATGATGTATAGATATCAGTAGTGGTCTCCACAGCTGCAGGATGGTGAAACTCATCTGAAATAGGCCATCTTAACAATATGAAGGACCTATCATAAAAATGTTGCCTCCTTGTAAAATTGGCTAACATTATAAATTTAGCCTCACTCATCCTCTACCAAGATTTTAATAAATAATTGATGACAGAAAAGCTCTACTACAATTATTGTTATTAGTAGTATGCAAGAAAAATGTTGACTGGGATGAATATTGACAAATGAAATAGTTTTTAAGGCTCATCTTCATTTCATGTCAAATGGACGCCATTCAAGGCTCCATTACACACACACACACAACCACAACAGCGTCAGATCTTGGGTTCCTAATATTATGTGCAACCTATATACAATCACAATGAATTTTTTGTTTGTTTTATCATACTTTACTCATTTACTTCTGCAAACCATTTGGGGGAGAAAGGAAGACTACTTTAGCAGCTTTGAAACTGACTCATATTAAGAATGTTATGTTTTTATATATCCACTCTGAATGAATAATATGAAACTTATGCAATATTTACTAACTGTGATGCATAAACAACAAATCAGCTCTTTTCCATTAAATATTTTGGTAAAAGATATTTTTAATAAAATACTGCAGCTTGCAATTTAATTACAACAAGTGATTAAAACTTGGAGGATAATCATTTTTGGCAAAAAGTCAGTTTTTGTTAAAATTTTAAGATAGAAAAAAGATGCATATTATGACCATAATACTGTTAGTAATTAAGATAAATGCATCAATTATTAAAGATGCAAACATGTCAAGCAAGCATAACTAATTATTTGAGCATGTTAACAGTTGTTTAATGTTAACAAGCAGTGAATTATTAAAGACCCCATGTGTCACATTTTGGACTGCATAAAATATAATGTTTTGAAGGGTTTATGATTTTTAGGTTTTGCTTAGTTCTTTTCAGTCAGATAAGCCATAAAGATAACTTGCATTTAAACAGTATTTCTAAAATAATTACCTGTAAACATATAACGAAATGTTATATTTTGCAGTTTATGAAGCCTTCACAATACAGTTAAAAATAACCAATGTGCTACATGCAGTAAAATAAATATGTGGGAAATTTCAAACATTTTTTGTGTAAGTTCTTCATAAAAGAGAGATACAGTAGTAGAGAGGTTTAAACTATAAAAAGTAGTGACAAAACCAAGATGAAAGAATATGTTTTATGTGAGATGCTGTTTATACTGGTACCTAGCTATGTATATCAAATCATTTTTATATAACATTTAGATATAGACCTTCTAAATGACAGCATGCACTCACATACTGTAATCAAGATGCCACTTGCATAAATCATACTCCTAGCAAAGATCAACAGTAGTAGCTTTTATTGTTAAATGGAAACCTTTAATTTAGGCTTATTCCAGGAATCAGCGAATCACATCCATTTTGCATTACAAGTGAAGTGAGTTTGTTCCTTCTCATCCTAGTTCTTAATGCAGTTGTCCACATAATGGTATTATTTGTGGCTGTGGCCTCTTTGAATCATTGCAAGGAACCATAAACTACCATGGCCTGAGAAATAAACTAGCCACAGAAAACTGCCCCTGCTAGGAACAAAGGCCCCTATACTGGAACCTCCTCACATATTTCCATGCAAGAGTCCCCAGTATAGCGTTCATTCTGGATCATGGTGGCATGTGCGTGCATGCACAGTTAGCATGATCTTGTATCTCTGTTCTCCAGCAACTGCAATGCTCAGAGTGGTCATGGGTATCCAACACAAGCTCCCCACCCTGGGAGGAATTGGGACATGTAAATTCACCAAAATGTCACATCAATGTTTTCATATTCTTCAGTCTTAGGTTAGGAAAAGCCCAGACCTTAAAGTGCCACAGTGATACATAAGTACATAACAAACAGGGCAATTTTCCTAAGTTTCATGTTGCCTTTCAGAATGGACATAAAAAACCTGAAAATATGCTTCTACCACTGCTATTTCTAGTACAGTTACATGGCCAAAACTTCACTTAAAAAAAAACCCCTAGCAAACTGACACAAAATTTTGAAGGAACCACGGAGATAAAAGGCTGTTTTCAAATATAACTACATGGATATAAAAGAGAAATTATAGATTCCAGTAAAAAAAGGTTTTAAAGTATTTACCTCCTTTTCCTTACTTTCACTCCTTCATTTGAGATCACCATCAGATCACTCCTAAAGGTAGCACCAAAGTAGCTGCTACTTATGTTTTGCACTGCTGCCCATTAACACCTGCTTGTAAAACAGCAACATCTGATACTTGGAAAATACAAAGTAACTTAAATCTAGAGTTGTTCAAACTTTTCATTAGGAAACCTGAAACCATACACAACATGGCTGGCTGTGGGTTCTCAAGCAGCAATGAAACTAAATGTATTTCAAGTGAAAGAGAGGTAGTTTGAGCCATATAATATTTCAGTGAAAGAAGCAGCAAAATCTTTTGCAGTCTCTGACTAAGTGTGAGGTTTTTTAAAACTGTGTGCTAGGGAGTCCATTATGAAACTCAAAGGAGAGGTCCCAAGATAAGAGTCACATGATCCCAATTTGAGTCTCCAAGCACTTAGGACCGGCTTTTTAAAGTTACTTAGATGCCTAAGTTCCAAATTCCTTCATAAATCTGGCCCTTAGATACAAGTATAAACATTTATTAACATTATGGACAGACAGGCTGAGCCTACCTAACTAGAGGAGGCAGCCATAATGCTAATGGCAATCTGGTTCTCACAGGGAAGAGTTACACTTATCTGAGCTCTGTACCTAGTTTTATAAAGTACAAGTCTTCTCTCACACAGATCTACATTTACACCCAGGGGATCACAAGGTTTGACTGGCTTGTGAGGCAGCCAGGGAAAGGACAAGGGAATGTTTGTTTCTTTTTTGTCTTTGGCTACACATTCAACATGAACCCATGATTGTTTGTAAAGCTCTTTGAAATCCTTAGATGAAAGGTCCCAGGGACACAGATCAAAGTTTATTTGTCATGGTCTGTTTTCTAATTAAAACAATCACCTCCCTCCCCTGCCCCAAATATCAGAAAGCTGCTGTACTGAAATAGAATTGGAGTTTATAAATCCCAACCATCAAGGAAACATAGGGTCAAAGGCAGACACACCGGTGGAAAGACACCAATAACAAATTTACAAAAAAGTTAGAAGAGCAGCACCTAAAGCCCATGGCATCACTGGAATTTCATAGTTTTTAGAGGACAAGAATGTCTCTTGCTGATCATTTACGGTTCTCAAACACACAAAAGAAGTTTGGGAGTGCAGATATACAAGGCTTGCTTCTTTTTAGTCTATCTTATTTAGTATTTTTCCCCCAATTTTTCTTCCAGCTTCTAGGTGACCTCCCTCCTGTGACAAGGTCTCCCCATTATGACAGTGAGCTCTGATGATAATGTAGGTAACATTCAGACTGAGACCAAGTGCTGCAGAAAGCTATATTTCACTCCTGACCTTCAGCTCCCCCTCCAGTGCAATGCACACATTATATTTCCTTTCACTCATGGCAAAACTAGTGAAACAATGCCAGGTGAAGTAAGTGACATTTCTTTAGCTAGGCTCCAAAAATGAATACAATATCTTTGCCAGTTTCACTATAGGTGTGATTTTTGCCACACAGCTCTCCTTAGGTCACATTAGATATTTGGATTAATACCTAATAGAGACAAGGAAATCTGGACAAGCTCTGTGTAGCTTCACAGACATTTTAGAACTTTCCAATATGCTCTGTTTATACAGAGTTTGGGGGAAGTTCCCCTCAAAATGACTGTTTTGCCTCTCATTGAGTAGCCAAAAATAACTCCCCTTTAAGATGTTCCAAAAGATTCTGCTTCAGAGAAGTTCTAAAGTGTTCTAAACTCAATGTTGTGGGTTCTCTTATCTCTAATACCAACTGCTAAATTATAGAGTAGCACTGGCATAACTCCAAATGTATTCCTTTATGTGTCAGGCCTGAATCTCTTCATACATTAGGGTAGAGCTGCATGTACAGTAGTTTCTTTACTTGCAAGGCGTTTTTACCATCTGTTTCTATTATGGGAGTTTATGGCACAGAATACCTCAGACACTACTACAGTGTCTGTTTCTTTTCTGTGCTGCAGTTATAGTTCTATAGTGCTTTATGAACAGAATAATAAAACATAGCGCCTTCTTAATTCTCCCCTCCCCTTATTTTCTTAACACATTGCAGAAATCGAACAATTTTTACAGTTCATATTATTAAGATGAGAGGTGCTTTGAAAGAAAAGTAGGAAATTATCAGGAAATGTAAATGTGACTACATGGCAGCTTTTTGAAATCTTTTAATAATATCATGATTCAGAAGGTTTTCATGTTGTTGTTTCTACGATTGTACTTTGGAATGTAGAATTTGGGTGATCTGAAATTTACCTTTTTGGAGGTGGGGAGAAGGTTTGTGATATTCAGAGACAGTCCCCCATCTATATGCATTAAAACCTTGCACCAAAGCAGGGATACTACAAGGCCTTTGTTCAGTGGACTTTCATGAGCAATGTTTCAGAGTTCCTCACACACAAAATCCAAGCATTTAGTTCTTAAAGCAGCATGGTATCAGTGCACTGAAATCCATCTTACACAAATTTTAAAACCTTCTTTCTTCAGAGAGGAATTGTTGTTCTGCTAAGAAGGCCAGAAAGACATTTTTTGTGACTTGGATAATTATTATTTGCATTCAGCAGAGTCTTCAATGTAAACAGAATTTACATGTTTGCAGTCATCATCATTGCCTATGTGCGAGGTCTGAATGTTGTGGAGCTGTTACATATGTCTTAGAAAAAGAACACGACAATGAATGAATGCAGGCTTATGGGCAAAGATTAGACATGTATGGATTTGGCAAAGAAATCAGATCTAGACACAAAGAAATATCCTATTTGCCTGTGGCTGGGTTGATCACATGGTGGACATCTGGAATGTACATCAAACCTTCAACAGAATACAAGGGACCACACTTCTGCAGCACTCTCAACAATAAATTAATATCCATGCAGTAAGTACTGCTAGAAAACGGTGATAAAGAAGAAAAAAGCCATATCTCACATACTCCAATTGCATTCCATTTCCTGGTGTTTCTTCACTCCCCCCCACGCCCCATTTATATAAACATTATATGTGAAACATAGTGAGAGCAATAAAAAATAAATGGCAATTAGAGCTAAGTTCCAGCATTAAGACAGGAGGCAAAAAGGAAGAGAAACATTGGTCCTGATGGCCTTTTCCTGTTCTAGTTTTTTTTAAAAATGTTCTTCTGACCTTGATTAGACCTGCAAATTTTCATGTGAAGTCTTGGTATGAGTTCTATATATAGGAAAAAAATATGGATATTACTGAACATGCAGAGGCCAACAAGTATTTTGCCTCTGGTATTTTATCCATTTTCTGAATCACCTGGATGGCACGTATTTGTGACCCTCACTTTGTTGTCATATTTGTGATCCTCCTTCTCCAGCCCCACCCCTAAAAAAAAAAAGTACCCGACTAACCAACCAAGCCCTTTACTCAGTAATAAAATGCAATGTTACTTGTGAAGATGCTCTTGCAGTGTGAGAATCGCTTATTGCTTGGTGAATGTGACTCCCATTCCTGGAAGTATCATCTTCCCATGGTAGCACTGCAGTTCAGCACACCAACAGTCCTGCAGTTGTTTTGAAGGACCCTTGTGGCTAGTTTATTCCCAGCCTACATCTTCACAATGCAAACTGGACCGGATTTTCAAGAGTGCACAGAACCCAGCAGCTCCCACTGTGACAATGATAGCCAGACGGCCCAATGTGCTGAGCTCCTTTGAAAATAAGTCTCCAACTGCAGAGCTCTGATCCACAGAGATTGGCCTAAGTGGACCAGCTAACATCATAATAAGCTCTTGCCTTAAAGAGCCTGAGTAACATACTCAGAATATTCTGTAATATGTCTAAATAATAAACAAAATGTCATGTTGATTCTACCATTCTTCAATTCATAGAAAAAAAGCAAATGGACTCTAGTTCACACATTTCCACCAATATGTACCCAAACTGTGCTTCACAGAGCATCTTGTAGATGTGCTGATATGGAAGGCTTGCTTTTCCCCAAATGGGATGGAGTGACGCATCCATTAAGATGTCTGTTTGGAAATCCAGATACTTCATTTTCAATCCATTCCAGCTGAAAATGAAAGACTGGCCTCTGAAATTGGCCCACTAAGGAGACCATCTTAACCATCAATAGAAGAAAGATTCAATCAGGACAGAAAGAGAGGTCTGATGGGAAAATAGAGGTGGTGCTGTGTGTCACAGTTCAGCAAATAAAATGCTCATAGACTATGTTTTAATTTACTGTTGACAGATGTAATGTTCACATCATCTGTGATTCTCCTTAAAGGGCAGTTACAAATTCCTGTATATTTGTCATTTTTCTTATCCTGAAAAATGTTGTCAGAGAACATATTTAAAATGCTAACTAATATATAGATTAAAAAACACGATAGGTTTTACTTGTAGCATAGGTTTAAAAAGTGGTTCTGGCTTCCTGTTAAGATCAATACATTATCTTAGTAATAGACATATTAATGTCCTTAAATCTATACTTTTATCTGCAAATCACAAAAAAACAAAAAACAAAAACAACAACAAAAAAACAAAACCAAAAAAAAAAACCACCCCAACAACCACACCTATCATGGATTAGGCCTCCCTACCAACTGATTTAGTTGTGTCAGGGAAGCCTCATTCTCTTGTTTTTTCTCTTTTCCAAGTCTCATGGAAATGCTTATTGATCCTGTACTTTAAATCTTAGCCAATGGATAGTAATCTTTCACCATTTATCGGCTCTTGACATATTTTTATGTAAACTGTTTCAAAGAGAAAAGATTCACGTATGTTTTATGAACTCCACTAAAGTACAAATAAAAGGCATCCAAGGTTCAAAGAGTTAAATTAACCAACTGTTTCCCTCTCGACAATAAATCCCCCGCCCTAAGCCCCTATTGTCTCTCAGGGCTATGCTTGATTTATGGTGTGATCCATCCCTGTTGGGAGTTGACAGTCACTTTCATTTTCTTGTATTTTTTTTCTCTCTGACTGCCAAGGTCACAAGAGAGAGGGCCCTCCAAGTTTTTTGCATTCGTCCTCCTTCACCCTTCCACTGGGTTGGCCTCATGAATCATTCCGTCTTCACATTGAACTCCTGATGCTTCTCTTCCACCAAACTGCCCGACTTCCGCAATTTTTCTTCATTCTCACTAACAATTTGGTAATGAAATATTGATTTTTAGTTAGATTCAAATAGATGTTATTAAGTTTGCATTGATAAATCGTTCTCTTTCTCAGGCTGGAAGTACCTCAGTCAAATTCTAACTGCACTTTCATACCTGGTGATGTATTAATTTGACATATTTGTCACCCAAGCTGCATGGCTCAGATTTAGAGGAGGGCATCTATCCTAATTGCTGCTATTTGCCAGAGAAGGTGTAATTCTGGTGGATTTCTTCCAAGGATTTTAGCCCTAAAATGAAGGCTTGGTATATATTTTCTGTGGGATTTTTTTTTTAAATCTTTTCCCTATGTGGTTCATTGACAGTCAAAAAAGTAATGGCCAAGTAATTGAAATGCATTTCAGTGTGTTTTGCTAATTGAAATGTATAGCATACAGCATGAATTATTATATAGTTAAAGACAGAAAGGCATGTTTTTATTATTCTGTTTTTTAAAAGATTTTCCCCAATAGAAGCTGTTGGCTGTTGAACAGTTTCAAAAATATGGCCCTGAAAGCTCAATAAAATCACCCTTCTAAGTCAGAGTTGAAGGGTAGAACAATGTAAGGAAAT
Organism: Mauremys mutica; assembly: GCF_020497125.1. NCBI lineage: Eukaryota > Metazoa > Chordata > Testudines > Geoemydidae > Mauremys > Mauremys mutica. Next base: position 25,324,379 of record NC_059085.1, on the reverse strand, counting down.
ACACCATGTCTGCCTTGCATCAAATCTGACTCGCAAACGGAATAATTCACATTCCCAGCCCTCAGACTTTTGTGATCACAGATGTATGTACACATTCAAAACAGACTTCTGACTTATTGAGGACAAAAGCTGCCCACTCTGATATACCCAAAGCTTATTCTCTGCCATTGTAAAAGATGACTACGATACTGCTTTGCAAACACCTAATTCTGAATCTCTGGTTACATTTACATTTGGCTATAGTATGTTGTTAACAATAGCAGCACAACCTTTTTTGGTTACGTCAAAGTTCAAAGAAAATATTATTCCTCAGCTTAAAGCCAACAGAGACTGATACATAATTTTATTCCTGCTCCGTGGACCTTTGATGTAACAATCAGTTTCAAATTATGCCCTCACCTGACTCTCTTAAAAGTTTAATTTGGGGGTTATAGCTGCATCATTTGGACTGCAACCTGATCTCTCCTTCTATGGATGTGATTTTGCACCTGTAAAGACTTCCACTTACAAATATTATTAAGGCAGATATCTGACTCGTGTTGTAACTACTAAATTTTCCCCACAATGCACTGTAGGTCAAAGACATGGGGGCATGATTTTGTGTCTACACACACAGGAGCCATCTCTAAAAATGAGGTGCCCAAAGAGTTTAACGGTAGCCACTAGAGGTGATGGATACACTGACTCCTTTCATGTAACAGGGGTAGTGTCCTTTGGCATCCTGACCCATTTCCAGAGTCAAGGGCCAGGAAATAAAGTCCAATTTCTTACCAATATTCCTTTTATTTTGAAAATAATTCAATGGTGAAAGAAAAGGATCAGCTTTGAAGCTAGCTTTTAAAAGGCCTCACCATTAAAATCTTGGTACTTGGCTGGAGTTGATCAAAATTTAAAAAATGTAAAGCTTTTAAACTAAGAAAAAAAAAGACTTTTTTTTTGCAGAAATGTTTGCACTATTTCCCCTCAGCGTTCCTTTTCCTCCTCCTCTCCCCACCCCCTCATTTTTTGACCAGCTCTAGTATTTACTGCACAAAGTAGTTAAAGTTACTGTGGTACGTGTAGTATTCCCCATGTTAAGTATATTAGACAGGTATAAGTAACAGTGGAGTAAATGTAACATTGCCATGACATCTAAAGACTCTTTGAACCGTACACACAAAGAGTTGCAAGCTGATACATTTGTTAAAATAGGAAAAAAAGGATATTGCAATCTAAAACATACTTAATTACTGAATACTGGTAGAGCTGCAATAACAAGACTGTTTAAATGAGTAAGAGAATGAAGGAGATGTATGAATTCTTTCCATTAATAATATAACCCCATTCTTTCTTCTTCTATTTCTCCCCATATGTACTTTCTAGAGCTATTTAATGCTATAAGTAATCATCAATCCACTTCGGAAAGGCAGTGCACTTTTTATATACTCTCTAAAGCTGCTGCTGTTTTTATTGTTACTGATACCAAAAGGGAACGTAAAAAAAGAGTCCCTGTAAGTGCATGTTATAGTGAGCTCAGCATTCAGAATACAGTTTGCAACACTCTGTCCTTATCTCACCTTATTATGGGTCAGGTATTGCAGAACATACAGGAAGGGAGATCACCCACTGGGAAGAACCCAATGAATTAACTAGGCTCAGTGGAAGTGTGACGGATACATTGCTAGACCATGTTATTAACTCAATCAGATAAATATGCACTTAGGGAATTTTAAAAGAGCACCGTGACTATCTACTGACTGTAATGACTCCTTGGGACCATCGAGGTACAGTAGGTAAATACATGTGTTAAAGTAACACAGATTATTTAGGGATCACTTATGCCACTTTAGACCCACACTGTGGTGGTGCTGAGATATGCTGCCCCAGGGGCGCTCCAAAAGGAATTCTGCCCCTAAAGGCAGAGTTTCTTCCAGAGCTCAACAGTATGAGGGAACACACTCGCTTCTATACCCCTTCCTCATAAACACCACTCTCTCTGCCCTTGCATGTACAACCTGTGTCTAGGAGGGAACAGCACCATAGCCCTCTCTGCCCCTTTGGGGTTTCTTGTGCTTCATGGGGCATGTATGGCTGTGCCTGGCTGCTGATGAGACATGAAAGAGGAGGGAAGGGGAAGGGTTTCTTCTGCATCCTAATCTGGCCATTACCCAACAACACTCGTCAGGGGTTAGGTATGGTTTTTTTCATTCAGATTATGGAGACAGATGTGTAAATACCCATTATATTTCTTTAGAATTATACACACCAACCCATTAAAAAAGGAGCTCTCCCTTGCATAAGCCAGTAAACACCCAATGAACTCAAGGTCTCTGGGATGTCCAAAACCTTCAAGTTCTGACAACAGAGAGCTCCACTTCTATGAAGTTTAAAAATGTAAAAGTGTAAAAGTTCTTGCCAAAGCAAGAGAGAAGCTCAGCTCTGCTGTCAGAACGTGGGTAGATCTGGTAGAGTGGCTGACACCAGAGGAACCAGCAGCTTCACTTATCTTTGAGAGCAGCTCTGCACAGATCTGCCACCTCCAATACCCCTTTCCCTGTCTGACCTAGAGTATCCTCACTCTACCCTGCATACTGCCTGTCCTCCACCCACAATCTGTAATTCCTGTTAGGAGCAATTAACATGCAGATTAGTAGGATTTACCTGATTTAGTTCTGCAGAACTTACAGGGCAAATAATATCCAATAATAACTGTTCCCCCACAAGCTTTTGCTAGCAGCTCATCAAGTACTTCCTGGGCCTTAGTGAGCAAAATGAGCTAAAACAACTAGAGAAGACATTTTTGCTTCCTTCAGACACAACTCTGCTGCCTCAGAGTCAGCTCAGCAGCTCCAATTCTGACTGATCTTATTTATTAAATAGATGCAGGAGTGATTGGTCTGTACTGCTCAGGGGGTGGGGAGTGGAGGGGATGGGGCAGAACAGCAAGATGCTTGCCTTCTCTATGACATCATTTCCCCCAACATCAAACCCTCAGAGGGCTTTAGTAGGCCAGAGCAGGCATTTTGCTTACCTACTCTCTCCCACTGAAACATGCAGCTTCCTAAGGAAAAGCTAGTTCTGGGGGAAGTGGGATGGGGTGGGGAAGAGAAATCCCTAGCAACTCAGTTTCAGGCTAGGGCACACCCACTGGGAGGGAACAGGGGCTTCCCAGACACATATTTCACCCTGGATATGGATTAGGAATCCACTAGTTTTAGGGTCTGAACTCCACTTCTAGAGTGGAGGCACCCTCCCCACAATGGAAAATCCATGAGTGGAAACTCACCGGGATTCCAATCACTGCTGTGGGGTTCGCCATGTTGAGAACACCACCACTCTATGTTCTTTGGGGGCACAATGGCATTATCAATAGTCACACAGTATATGGGACTCTATGAAGTTAAGTAGCCTGGGTATTTTCACTGATAAGCAATACAGAGCCCCAAACAACAATGATCCAGAAAGGCTAGGTCTATGCTACACCCCCTGGTGGTGGCGGCATGTAGTATACAGGTAGCTACATGCCACAGTGAAAAGCAGGCTGCGATGTGTAGCTAAGCATGTTGGTGAAAGGGAGGCAACAGGAAAAGGCTTCAGAATCTCCCCCCTGCCAGAGCCTCTCTCAGCTGGGAGCATCACGGAGAAACCCAGACCCTTCTGGCATGTATTTATTCTACTTGCCTAAACCATGCCTCATGGGCTACACTGCTGTTTATGCCTATGCACCGGGGGCCTGTGCAGGTATGTACTCTACACGCTGCCAAAAGAAGCATGCAGTATGGACATCCCATAGGGCAGACTTTCACTTGGGTTGACAAGACCCGGGCTGGAAGGTTTTTGATGGTAAACTGCACTGGACACCCATCAGTAATAAACAGAAGCATAGCATGTATCTCAGTAAAAACAGAGTTATGGATAAACTTATATTGCTTGGCATTCAGCAAAGCAATTAATTCCTCAACCTTGCAATCACGACTGGCAATAAGGCAGTTTACTGTATTCTATTTTAGACATCTAATGCAAAGCAATCCAGCCTGTGAATATATCAGTAGCTATTCTAAATGGAAAGGTAAAATCTACCTGAAATTTTAAATTATACTAAATTTTAGCTTCTGCCTAATTTCACCACCACTACAATTTCTTGACGATTTTTTTTCTGGAGCATAGTATGTTATTAGAGCTGTCTATAAAATATGAATCCCAATACCACAATCATAATCAAAAATCATAAAATTCTATGCCTGCCATGAAAATATTAGATGATTTATTTTGTGAAGTACATATTAAAACTAGGTATTGGAATGGTATTTTGCCTCACTGACATAAAACACTTTTAATGACACACAATTTCCCCTAAATTGCTATTATGTTAAGCCTCTTTCCTTATTTTAAATCAGATATTTCAGATCCTATTTATAGATTAAAGATAATATTTAGATCACCATACGCTGTACAATATTTGTTCATGTACCTTGTTCAGTCTTGTTTTGTATAACATATGGTACATTCTTTATACATTGCATAAACCTAACATATTGCATATGCATATATAATTTAATACACATAGTGTGCATGCTGGATGCAGTTGATGAGATAGGGTTCTGGGTTCCCTGATTCTGGGGCAATGCCAAAATACCTATAAAAATCTGGGACCTAACTTCCAGATCTTCAAAGATGTACTTAATTTGGCAATCTTTTTTTTTTTTTAATATTTTTTCATAGTTTTTTTCCAACCGTAGTAGTTTGTACGTTGTTGTGCATCTCATGGTAAATGTCATTATTCTTTGGGTTTTTTTGATCTTGCAAAGTCTGGGTTTGTTGTTTCACTGGAACATTTAGGCCTGAATTTTTTGAGAGGTTAGTTACAGGAATGAATCCCAAATTAGAGTTAAGAAAAAAATTAAAGTTTTAAATTTACAGTTCCTTGGGACTCTTGACTGTCATCTATACAATGGAAATGCACAGGTTACTACCGGACAACTACACAGTTATTTTCTCAATGGCTGTTAATTACTCAAATATTTGAACCCTAACTGACTGGGTGCCATTAACAGGCCAATCAGAACAGAAGGATTTGTACACCGATTCTAGTTATTTCTGAACAAATGCACTGTTGATATTAAAATCCCTCCTGTGTATTGGCGGCCTTTATAAATTGTCATTCAAATATTCATAATCAACGTGGTTACGTTAGGAGCCCACTTCATTCCCATCCTGTCACCACACACACAGTCTTGGTCCTCTCAATCCACCTGCTCAGTTAATTAATATCAAAGCCGAAGAACTCAGGATACATTTGGCTCAGAATACAATGATTACATCTTGGATAAGAAAAACTAACTAACTAGCTAGCTAGCTAACTATTTAGTAGATCTATATCTAATTTCACTTTGTCAAGCTCAATGAGACTGCATCCTTAGATGTACATGTTTCACTGATTTCAGTGGGTGTCTGGCACATACATCTAAGAACAGAATTTGACTGTTGTGGCCCAACCTAATAGTTCTGTATGTGTCAAATTCCCAGTCAAATCAAGGGGAGTTTTGCCAGCAAGAGGAATGGAAAGTATTTCATCCTAGAACAGTGCAACCTTATAAATAAGTGGTCAATCCAAAGACTCCGTGAGTGTCTCCATTCTGCAAGGGACAGGTGAAAACAACAGGACATCATACTACCAGAGCCATGACACAAAACGTCACGCTAAGATTGGATAGGCTTCTGAAGCTGATGGGCCAGGATCCACAGGTGATGGTTCACACCAGCATTAATGACACTGTGTCGTGGGATATCTCACAGCTAGTAGATGATTTCAGGGAACTCAGAAGCATGCTGAAGTAGGATGTCCAAGCAATCGTCTCTGAGATCCTTCCTGTCCCATGAGCAAAGGAAGACAGAAGGAAGTGAATTACTGGCTAGTAAGTGGTGTAGAGTTTGGGTTTTGTGGAACACTGGTCCACCTTCTATGGGAAGAGGGGGCTCTATAGTTTGAATGACCTTCACCTCAGTAGAAGGGGAACCAGTCCCCTGAGGGACAAGTTGGCTAGTGTAGTCTGGAGGGAGTTAAACTAATGCAAAAGAGGAGAGGAAAAATATGAGCACTCAGCATAAATTAGAGATGTGGACAATAGTCAAGAAACCAAAGGACATGGAGAAAAAGTTCCTGAATTGCCTATACACCAATGCTAGAAACTTAGGTAACAAACAAGAGGAATTTGAATTACTCATTTATAAGCAAAAATTCAATCTAATTGATATTACTGAAACCTAGTGGGATGAGTTCCATGATTGGAATGTTAAAGTCAATGGTTATAACCTATTTAGAAAGGTTCAAGTGGTCAAAAGGGGAAGGGCAGTGGCACTCTATGGCATTACGTGTTTTCAAGTCACTGGTAGCTTGGAAGAAAATGATCTTGAATTCTTATGGATCAATATCCTAACAGATATACTTCAAGATGGGATACTAACTGATGTCTGCTACAGACCAATCTACAATGTGTAGGGGGGAGTGTGTGATCATGGGCGACTTCAATTTTAATGACATATGCAGGAGTTCTAATACTGCCAGTACTAAAACATCCTTGGAATTTATAAACATTATAGATAACAATTTCCTAACTCAAAACATGCTGCAGCCAACATAGGGGAGGTTTTTATTAGACCTTGTCCTAACAAATAAAAAGGAACTGATCACAGAACTAAAAATTTATGGTAGCTTAGGTACAAGTGATTATCACTTGATCACATTTATAATGTGGAAGCAGAATGAAGTCCAGACCAATATTGTATATAGTTGGTGCTTTAATAGGGCCATTTTCAAACAATTATGAGCCAAATCAGCTGTGAGGGAAGAATTTAACCAGAAAAATTGGAATGATATTTGGAATCATTTAAAAACAACTTGCTAGATGCCCCAAAAGTGTCTAGAGGAAGAAGGCCATACTGGTTAAAAAACAACCTGGCTTAGATGGGAAAAAGGGCAAGCTGATAGCTAGGAATATAAATGAGAAGTTAGGAATTGTAGAAAATTGATAAAGGAAGCCAAGGTACACAAGAAGACCTCTATGGCCAACAGAGTTAAGGACAATAAGAAGAAATTTTCAAGATATATTAGGACCAAAAAGCATCTTTACAATGGCATTGGTCTGTTATTAGAAGGAAATGGTAGAATTATAAATAATAATGCAGAAAAGGCAGAAGTGTTCAATAAATATGTCTGTTCTGTATTTTGGGGGGGGGGATTTGATGATATAGTCTCTCATGGTGATGATGAACCCTCTTTCCATTCCATTAGTATCTCTGGAGGATGTTAAAGAGAAGCTACTAAAGTTAGACATTTTTAAATCTGCAGATCCAGATAACTTTCACCCAAGAGTTTTAAAAGAGCTAGTTGAGAAGACATTAATGTTGATTTTCAACAAGCCTTGGAGAAGTTTAGAAGACTGGATGAAAGCTAATATGCCAATTTTTTAAAAAGGTACATGGGATGACCTGGGTAACTATAGGCCTGTCCAGCCTGACATTGATCCCAGGCAAGATAATGGAGCAGCTGATGTTGGTCTCTATTAATAAAGAGCTAAAGGAGGGTAATGAAATTAATGCAAATCAATACAGGTTTATAGTCTGTGACAGACTATACCCTATTTTCACCACTTTCACAAGACTACGATACATTTTGTACAAAGTATGCCTTGTGAGGTATCATTGGAAAACTCAATGTGCTGAACATTATTGTCCTGGTAAAATATGTGTTTCAGCATTGTATGTAAGGTTATAATTTTCTACTGTATAAATTGCTGTAATATGTTCCAGACTTAGAAAAGCAGGCCCAAACCAGTTTTCAAAGACAAAAGACACATTGGCATCCCAACCAGGTGTTAATGGACTACAACCTGCTGAAGTGGCCATTCTCTGTCGGGGAGAAGGCATGAACAAGAAATTTGCATTTCATCACAAGGACAGTTCAAATTTCATATCCACAAAAGACTGTTTGTCACCATGATTCAGAAAGGATGTATCTAGCACAAGAAAATGAATATAAGGAGGGAAGAAAAAACACTTGACCTCACTCTCCTCCTCCATCTCTGCTAATGAAATCAACAACTCTTAAAGAACTCAACTGGGGTGGGGGAGGGAGTCTTGGCTGAAGTAAGCCAGTACAGACTGCTGTAAGCTTATGGTGAGAGAAACCTTTTGCTTTTATGTTCACTTAGCTTATTAAGTTAGGTATTTAGCTTGCGGGTTTTTCTAAAAAAAATTTGTAACCAGTCCTTACCTTTATGCATCATTACTTGTAGTCTTGCTTTTCTTTCTGTAGTTGATAAACTTGTTTCACTGTTTTATCTAACCAGTGTTTGTGTGTGGGAAACGCCATTAGGGATAACAAAGCTGGTGTATATAATTTTCCATTGATGAAATGACGGACTTTATATGAGCTTGCAGTGACGTGCTTGGCAATATAAGATGCACAGTTCTGTGGGAAAGTCTGGGACTAGAGTATCTGCTGGTGTTCTTCTGCAGTGTAATTCCTGAGTGGCTAGCTAGAAACACTCAATTCGGTGCAGCAGGGAGAAAGTTACTTGGTCAGGCTGTTCACCAGTAAAGTAGGGTAAAAAAAAGAAGCATCCCAGGTTGGAGAACTGAGGAGACAGCTATTCAGCAGTCCAGATTGTACCTTGGGGAATGTCACAATATCAAACTAATTTGATTTTTTTTATGAGGTAACAAGTTTGATTGATAAAGATAATAGTGCTGATGTAATATACTTAGACTTCTGTAAGGCATTTGACTTGGTATCGCACAACATTTTGATTAAAAACATAAAATATAAAATTAACATGGCATACATTAAGTGGATTAAAAATTGGCTAACTGATAGGTATCAAAATGTAATTGTAAATGGGGACTCATCATCAAACAGGTGTGTGTTTTCAGTAGGTCCTTCAGGGGTTGGGTATTGCTATTTAACATTTTTATCAGTGACCTGGAAGAAAACATAAAATCATCACTGATAAAATTTTCAGATGACACAATATTTGGGGGAGTGATAAATAATGATGACAGGTCACTGATTCAAAGCGATCTGGATCACTTGGTAAACTGGGTGCAAGCAAACAATATGTATTTTAATATGTTAAATGTAAATGTATACATCTAGGAACAAAGAACGTAGGCCGTATGTTCACAGTGAGGGACTCTATCCTGTGAAGCAATGACTCTAAAAAAAGATTTGGGTGGATAATCAGCGGAACATGAGTTCCCAGTGTGATGTTCTGGCTAAAAGAGCTAATGTGAGTCTGGGATGAATAAACAGGGGAATCTGGAGTAGAAGTAGAGAGGGTATTTTACCTCTCTATTTGGTACCTGTGTGACTGCTACAGGAATACGGTGTGCAGTTCTGGTGCCCCCAATTCAAGAAGAAAGTTGATAAATTGGAGAGGGTTCAGAGAAGAGCCACAAGAGTGATTAGAGGATTAGAAAACATGCCTCATAGTGATGGACTCAGGGAGCTCAATCTATTTAGCTTAAAGAGAAGGTTAAGGGATGACTTGATAACAGTCTATAAGTATCTACATGGGGAACAAATATTTAACAATGAACTCTTGAATCTAGCAGAGAAAGGTATAGCAAGAACCAATGGTTGGAAGTTGAAGCTACACATGTTCAGAATGGAAATAAGGCATACTTTTTTAATGATGAGAGTAATTAACCTTGGAACAATTTACCAATGGTCATGATGGATTCTTCATCACTGACAATTTTTAATTAAGATTGTATATTTTTCTAAAAGGTCTCTTCTAAGAATTATTTTGGGGAACTTCTGTGGCCTGTGTTATACAGGAGGTCAACCTAGATGGCCTCCTGTATAATGGTCCCTTTTGGCCCTGGAATCTGTTAACTTCAAAGGGACCTGGATTCAGCCCTAACACTGGAGACAGGGGGAGAAAAAATGCCCTGGAAATCATTATTATAAAAATATATGCCTATCAAAAACGTATGACACTTCTGCCATCAAAAAAAGCCAACTGAACAATCTGTGATCTTGAAAAGCTACATTTCTACCAGGAATGGTAAGAAAACAAGTAAACATTTCTTCTGGAATTACAAGGTTTAACTATTCTAGCATGTAAAAAGTACCTTCAGTTATCTGTCGGGAGTTTGGAAGGAAGAGCCAGATAAGATACAGGTGCCATCATGAAAAATTATTAAGGGTTTTTGGAGAAAAATAAAGAAAGATAAACAAATCTGATTAGGAAAATAAATATATGCCACAATACATGTATAGGCATGTGAATGGGTGGCAGGTTACTCTAACATGAAAAAAAAACCCAACACAACCTAAGGTTATATCTCGCTTTGAGTTCCTGTGCTAGCATCCACAAAACTGGAAACCTGTTTGCCAGGGCTTCAAGCAAGAAGCTTATAAAAGAATATTTGTGCAGTTAAATTCTTCTTGTTTTCCTTGGCTCTTGAAGTCACTACTTAACAAAAATCGGACTAAGTGTAGGGATTTTTCAAGCCACTTTTCTGACCCACATTGATATCTATCTGTTCAGAAAGCATAACTAGGTAAGATGATTATTCTCTAAAGGTCCCAACCTAAATGAAAATGTAGGTGCATGGAAATATAGTAAAGTGCTTTGAGAGCTACAGATGAAAAGTGTTATATAAAAGCTAGGTATTGTTTTTGTGATTATTAAACAAAAAAACCCCAACAAATTTGACACAGTAAACAACTTTGTATAGAAGAGTCTAGACAACTGAATCTCTCTTACTGACTCCACGTGATTAAAAAGAAGCAGGAGCAGAGGTGTGGGAAAATAGCTCTGCCTCTCTCTTTGTCCATATTGTGTTCCAGATGCAGCGGAGAGAGTGTGCTCATGACTTCAGTTGCTATCCACCAGGAATTAGCAGCAATCTACACATACATGAAAATGTGATGACCCTTATTTTAAAGGAAAATATTTAAACTCTGGGGATATGCAATGAGACACATTCTGCTAACTACTGTACACTTTGCCCAGAAATTGCAAATGAATAAAACCAGCCTTTGCTAAAGTAAAAAAATGCACCAAGACAACAAAACCCAACTGAATTGTGATTTATAGTAAATCTGTGACATTTTTATGTTTCTCAAACCAATAATGGAAGAAGAAACAGCAGACAGTGAGCCCTTGGCACTGGTATTGACTTCAAGGTCAGTGGAGCACAGAAACCTATTGGTTACTGATAAAATGGCCTCTCCTCCACCCAGCTGCTTCTGGTTTTCAAAAGAGAACTCATTGGAAATGTGCAGGTGTTTGATACTTAGCTCCCTATTGCAGCTGATAGAATAATTATTTTGTTTAAACTTTTCAAATCAACAGAATTTCTTTCATTGAGTCTGGAATTGCCTTATTTAGTATCGAGACTCAAGAAGGTAGGTTAACAGCCTTTAACAACTCCCATTAGTTATTCATGTCTACATAGGAGTCTTATTCTTAAATCAAAAATGGTATTTCCATTATTATTATTTTAACTCATATGTAAGGATAATATGATTGTGTCTGTAAGTAAGTGCCATGCTGAATTTAATCATGCTATTTATTTGCTTTGAATTATTCTGTATTCATTTTTTCTGTACTCTTAGGCATCGATAAAGTGGCTCTGACTATTACAGTAAATTAAATGCACTTTAAAAGATTATCTCTTACATTTGTCATAACAAGAATTTACACTGATGTTTTTTCTCTCTCTTTAAATGGGAATAAAGAACTCATATACATTTTCTAATTTATCATGGAGTATTTATTACATGAAGATGGGCTTCTTGTCTAATCACAACTCATTAAAATCACAGATTATTCAAATTATTCACTATGGTAAGAGACCATCATGTCAGGAGGGGGGAAAAGGATTTTTGGTTAAGAAATTAAAACTTATTTTTCACTGTTTCTCCTTTTAAAAATAGTTTAAAATGAAAAACTATCAAATTTAACATATAGGAAACACAAAATCTTCACAGGATAGAGAAAGCTATGTGAAAACAAGCCATTTGAATGATAAGGCAGAGTGAAATGTGCAGTACATCTTTAAACTCTACAGTCGATAAAAAAGTAGAACTGGATCAACAGAAAAGGGAAGGTAAATTTCTTCAACCCTTTATTCTTTACACAATAGATTATTCCTATTTATACCTTGCTACTAGCTGTATGTGGGGTTCATGGTTGCCTTTTTATAGCCTCATATATGGTAACCAGACAGCAAGTGTGAAAATCAGGACAGGGTGTGGGGAGGTAATATGTGCCTATATAAGAAAAAACCTCAAATATCGCGACTGTCCCTATAAAAATCAGAGCATCTGACCACCCTAGCCTCATATCACAGTGCCTAATGGCTATCACAATTATTGTTACCTGAAGCAGGCAATCTTCTAATGTACATAGTGTATATGAATGTTCTTCATACAGCTCTAAAGAGAGGGCCATCTTAGTTGTTAAATATTGCATTCAGCCGCCTAGTTAATTGTCTTTTTTGCTTCAGATATGTGGCATTTTCCACATGTTTAGTAGTGGAGCAGACATTTGTTTGGACTGTATGCCTATGTGTACTTTTTTAATGTAATAAAATTGACAGATGACTTCTTTTTGCAACAGGTTTGGTAGAAGAAAATGTTTTTTTTTCCTTGATGGCTGTTTAGACAGCAGTCTTAAAAAATGACTAGTCACTAAAATTCCTCATGCTCATTTCATATTGTGTTGATTCATATTAAATTCATGACAACAAAAAAGCAACTTGAGGCACTTTTGGAAATGACCACTCTTTAGTGCTTCTCTCCTCCAGGCTTGATAGGCCCAGAGTCCATAAAGCTGCCTGCTGTCTTGTGTCATGAAAAGAAACAGCTTTGCCTGGGAATGCCATTACTGTGTAATGAGGCATGCAGCAAAATATACCTTCAGCAGCCACTTGATGAAGGCTTGCTGACACACCAGACCAGACAGAAATGTTTTTTTGTGTGTTCTTCCTTATTTTGTCCATCAATCACATCATTAGTCAAAGCAGACAGCCTTGTCAGCTGGGCACAGATGCAGACTGGCAGGCGATCAGTGGACAGGTGTTAGAGCGTTCCCAAAACAAGATCTTGAAATGAGAAAAGGAGTGAAGACCTTGTTTCAAGGGCTGGAATGTCAATAAAAAAAAACCACCATGAGGGGAAAAGTTCAGAGAGGGTGCTCAGAGCAACTGCATAAATAATTTGGGAAAAGTTAAGAGAACCTGCCGCTTAATATTACATTTTAATTTCTGTCCACATTAGTGGATATCTATGGATTGCAACAACGTCCAGCATTTGCTGTTTGAAAACAGTCTAAAGAACATTGTGTAAACAATACTGTACTTCCATTTCATTAGGAAAATCCTTCATGGCATATGGATTTATTTGTCTGAAGTTTCTGTCGTTAAGCTGAGACACTAATGCCTATGACGAGCATATATTCTTTCAGTTTGACATGCAAAATGGTAGCGAGCTACTACACAAGGGATCTCATTTTCATTATAAGAATCAAAAACATAAATGCTCTGAGATACCTCCCAACTGCCCCTGATTACAAGGAGCGCTAATCACGTCGAGTGAAATTCTGCAGTCCTCAGACCTTACTCAGGCAAAACTCCTAATAACTTTGATGGGAGTCTTGCCTGAATAATGATTTGGACCCATGAGCCTTACTCTATGAGCATCTGGCACTGAGGTCCATGTATATTTTCCTGAGACATTTTTCTGACATAAACATTGCTGTCACAAGAGTAGCGAGGGAATCTCAGGGTTCCTTAGGATGTTGTTAGATTTGAACTCCATCCCAGGCAAACCTGGGATCCTTTCTGCTATTACGGCAGCAAGGTTAATATCAGAAGCACTGTTCCAGGAACCAGAGACTGTAAAACATATTGGTTACATTAAAGCAATAAATCCCACGCAATTTAGGTTTCCATAACTACTTCCCCCTTCCCCTTCCTGTGTGGGCCTTTGTCCCACATTTGGGTCTTAGGAAAAACAACAACAGAGAACAGGTATGACATAAAATGAGTAATTGCTAGTTTTTTAGTTGAGTACATCAATAACACACGTAGGATTTTATATCAGGGTGGGACCAGTGTGCAATAAGTAGTATACCTGTATATTCTATATAATTTACAGTGAATGAAGCACAGTGGAATGGCAAATATCTAGCACTCACAAGCTGATTTTTGAGATCCTGGCTTCCTTGCAAAGTCGTCAATTTTATCCCGTTGTTTGTGTCTTAGATCAACTCTTGATGAATAAACATTATCGACTGAATAGGTCATTAGTCATTATAGTAGTTCTTCAAGCAAGCAAAAATAGAAAAAAGAATATTCCCTACTAGCTATAATTATAGACTGAGTAGCAAATATCCTCTGTGATATGTGGATATTAGAAACAATGTATCTGAACACACAGAGGCAGAGTTTTAGGTATGGTCTTCTGGTCTAGTAAGGGGTTCTTACCTTTCTGGTGTCAGGATGCATGGCTGTGCATCAGTTTCATTCTGGCATGTTGGATAGTTTTGGTGATTTTCCTCTCTAGACAGGTAAAAATTCCCCCTCTTCTTACCAGGATCCAGTATCTTCCCCTTGATGTGGGTGAGTGATGGGTGGGGCATCTTCCCACATTCTCTATGACTGCTAAATAAAAGAGGGTGCCCATTACTAGGCCTGAAGCCAATTCTAGTTCTGTCACCCCAGGATACGTCTTTCTCCTCGCTCCACCAAAGGTCTAACCTTTAACCCCTTACTCAAGTTCATTACTGTTGATGCAGAGCTGGTATCAATAGTCATTTACACCCTCCCCAACCTAAGAGATAAAGAATTCCTTGGTTGCCTGCCTCTTCAGGTCGCAAACAAATTAGCTCTCCCAACAGTTCCTGCTTCTTCACAACTCTGTCTTTATGACTCTTTATCAGGCTCCTTTCCCGGCTGCTCTCTGCAGGTCCTATACAGACCACAGCTCCACCCATAACTGACGACTGTCTCTCCCCTGCTGGGATTCCAGGGCTCCTGCCTTTTCACAGTCTCCTCCCCTATGTTGATTCCTTCCCTGGCTCTGTGGCATAGCCTGGTCCTTACCTATCCTCTCTCAAAAGAACCACCACTGTAGGCCCTTCTCCCTCCCTGATGTCACTCTCACTAAACAAATGGAAATGCCTTAATTTCCTGCCCCCTTCCCCAGTGTGCAATTCAGTCTGTGGGTCTCTGGGAACTAGCTACGTCACCATGCCTTGATTCTGAACTGAACTGGGATCAAGGTTGTGCCTGGCCTGCAGCCTCCTGAAAATAGGCCCAGTTGCAGTTCTCTTTCCTTGGCAGCAGATACCATTTCTAGTGTTGGATTAGTGCAGCAGTTCTCCAACTATGGGTCGCGACCCCGTTTTAATGGGGTCACCAGGGCTGGCTTAGACTGGCTGGTGCCCAGGGCCAAAGTCTGAGCCCCACCTCCCAGGGCCGAAGCCGAAGCCTGAGGACTTCAGCCCTTGGCAGTGGGGCTCAGGTTACAGGCCCCCTACCTGGGGCTGAAGCCCTTGGGCTTCAGCTTTGGTCCCCTCGCCCAGGGCGGCAGAGCTTGGGCAGGCTCAGACTTCAGGCCCCCGTCTTGGGATCGTGTTGTAATTTTTGTAGTCAGCAGAGGATCACGGTACAATGAAGTTTGAGAACCCCTGGATTAATGTATTGACTAAAAATGAGTGCTTGCACTTCAGAAAAGCTTCCACTACTCATTGCACTAGTTCCACCAGAGCCCATATACGTAGGTCCATTGAAATCCACCCATATGGTTTGTAACTTGATCAGCATTTTCTCTCTTACTCCTCTGCCAGGCATAAAATGTATTTCTGTAAACTGGGGGAAGTCCTCTCATGACATTATTGTGTGAATACCTTCAGCAAAGGTCCTTCCCCGCCCCTCCCACCCCCGGCCCAGTCTACAGTTTCATCTGACTCTGAATTGTTGTTGACTTTAATAAACATAGCAGTTATTTCCTGACCAATACACCTAAATTAGATGTTTTTGAACAGCTTTGCATCATCTACATTTTAGATGATTCTCCACCTCCTTGTCACCAAATGCCTGACAAGTCTCATGCAGAATCCCATAGTTCTGAGCCAAGTTATTCCCCAAGACCTAGTTCAAATAGAGCTCCCATGGAGAGCAAGGGCAAGTTCTGCTGATATAATTGTACACAGAATCCATTCCCCTCAGTCTCATTAGGACTGATTTGGTCTAACTAAATACAAATATCAACTATTCTACTAAGGCTCAAGTCCTGCTCCCATTGAAACCTATGGCAAACTCTCAGTAGTTTCAATGCTGCAGGATCAAGCGTTTAGTTCCCCTTTAGAAGTTCTATACCAGCTCTGTATTCACTTTGTGATTGCCTCCTTGGCTGTGATCTGACAGTATATCCAGAATTCTTTGCTTATATCCCCAGCTTTGTAAACCTCAGGTCACTATGCTGCTGACCAAACCTCCCACTGACTTCACTGGTGCAGGGCTTCACCCCCAATACATCAGATAATTTCCATCACTCTGTTCTCCCCCTGTCTGTCATGTTTACTGTGGTTCACAAGAAGTCACAAAAAAAGACCTTGTGAAAGACCCAATGCAGAAGATCTGACTTTGATCTCCCCTGAAGCTTATGGGCAATGCTAAACTGTAGCCGCACAAACCATGGCAAATGCAGATACCTCCTGCACAAATGGAAAGTTGAAGATTCTTCAGTGTGCGAATGTGTTCAGCCAGAACAGACCATGGAACATATAACAACTCAATGTCCAATTCACAAATATAAAGGAGGCATCTCAGCAATACATTTTGGCTTAACACGAGTTGTGTTACAATCACGCAATTGTCTGGCTTAACAATCTAAATATAAAATTACAGTTGTTGCTCTACATTTACATCAGCCATGGGAAGAAGACAACGGTGGCCTCTTGCCTTATAGTTAGATTGTAAGCTCAGGGATCAGCTTTTTGTTATATACATGTACAGTTCCCAGGAGGCCTCAATCTCTGACTAGGTAATTTTGGGTAATTTGGTAAAATTTGGTAATTGTTTATGACCAAGATGTATGACCCTATACCTCCCCACTAGGTACTGCTACCCATTAATTTTCTCTCTGGGACAAGGAGGAAAAGGGATAGGTGTTTGGGACACAAAGCCACTAGGTCTGACTGGAATGGAAGACCCTACAGAGACAATGGAGGCCTTAGTGGCTGAACATTAACTCCCACAGCAAGTTATTTCCCACCCACCTCTGTGCAGGGAAGCAGAACAAAAAGCCCCTACTTGGAGAACAAAGGCAAGAGGTGTCAGATAACTTTGTCTTAGGGCTGATGCTGGAAAGGGGGACACAGGAACTGAGAGTGAGAGAGAGAACTTGGATCTCAGGAGAGCATGGCTTGGGCCATGGTTTCCTCCCCACCACCCACATTCAAAATGGACTGTCTTACCCTTACCTTTCCCATACTAGCATGTCTCTCCATTGCTGCATTCCAGGAAACTAATAAATGCTACCGTGTTTTGAAACCTGCATCACTACAGATACTCACTGTTTGCACTGCTCCCAAGAAAGAAAAGCCTCTCTCAGGTGTTTAATCTCAGTTGGCTTCACTATTGGGAGCCATGGTGAGAAATAGGGGTTGCTGGAGCCCAAAGGCCCAGTCAGAAGTTGTGGAAGCTGCATGGTCTGCCTTGTGGAAAAGTTAGCCCCATGGGGTCTGGTGCACTAAAGGGGTACTCCCAGCTATTTGGTCACATGTTTTTCCCCAGCAAAACATTTTAAATTTGGTTCACTCTAGTTTGTTTAACTTGTTTAAAGGCTGGGGCATAGCCTATAGCCTGTAAATCCCGGATGCCTTAGTCACTAATTCTGATATTTACAGCTGGGCATTGAGGGTCAGGCTCAGGCAGCTTGGATGCTGGTTCCAAATCAGCATCTGAATAGGATACCCGAGGCACAAGAGTTCACAAGAAGAAGGAAAGGTTGGAGTAAGTAAATGTCGAGGTAGCTTCAGTGCTGAAACAAGTGATGATGGGATGATTCAAGTGCTGGAATAGGGAAGGATACCAGTATAGCTAGTTTGGTCATTTGGATTCCAATTCTGCAATTTCTCGTTGAAGTCTGTTTCTGAAGTTTTTTTGTTGGAGTATTGTGACTTTTAGGTCTATAATTGAGTGACCAGGGAGGTTGAAGTGTTCTCCGACTGGTTTTTGAATGTTATAATTCTTGACGTCTGATTTGTGTCCATTTATTCTTTTGCGTAGAGACTGTCCGGTTTGGCCAATGTACATGGCAGAGGGGCATTGCTGGCACATGATGGCATTTATCACATTGGTAGATGTGCAGGTGAATGAGCCTCTGATAGTGTGGCTGATGTGATTAGGTCCTATGACGGTGTCCCCTGAATAGAAATGTGGGCAGAGTTGGCAAAGCTAGGTACCTGGGTTAGTGTTTTTGTTGTGTGGTTGCTTGTGAGTATGCTCTTCACTTTCTTTTGCCTTCTGCTCTCTCTAGTTCTCTCTACCCTCCTACCATTCCTTGAGCCTTTCCCATTTTCTTTAGGTCCTCCCTTTCCTTCTCCAGCATTGGTCCAATCTACCTTCCACTGCACCTTGTCTCCTACCTCGGTTGATCTATTTTCCTTTCCTACTTGGTTCCTTGCCCTCCACTGCCCTTCCCTCTTGGCACTGTGCACTCCATTTCACCCCATTACCCAGCCCTGTTCTATTCCTGTCCAAGTTTCTCTCACTGGCTGCTACAAGATTTATGAACATTATTTTTAATGTGTAAAAAAAAGCTCCCCCCCAATTAAGTGTGTTACTTTAATCAAAGCAATTTTGAAGGAACCCTGACCTTTTCCTCATTTCTTTCCAGCTGCTCCTGGCTTTTGTGTTCTGTTTGCTCAGTCCTCAGCCCTGACAGATCTCGGGGTATTCTGAAGTCCTTGGGGCACTGCATTCAATCAGATAAGCAGTTAAGGCCAAGGGGAAGATAAGGTGGACTATGCATTCATTTCACACATCCTCTCCCTGGGTCCCATGGATTTCCTGTCCTCATGCCTCCTGGGATTGGAATAGGCTCATGTCGCCCTGCAACTCCGTGCCTGCAAAATAAATGTAACAATCTTGACATTTAGGTTGTCCTCTACATTTTGAGCTAGATTCCCTGATCAGATCCATCCCCTTTGCATCCTTGGGGAGGCACAAAGGGGCTACATACTGCAAATAGCCAGCAGAAAAATTCCCTGCTGACACAGATGCACCAGCCCTGGGCCATGTACCTGCTGCTCCACCCCCGCACTCAGTATAGTGAGTAGAGAGTGGGTCAGCAGATCTCTTCTATCATAGGCCTAGCCTCTACCAATATGGTGTCCATTAAGGATCATACATTAATGGGGCAAGTTAGGCTTGCTCAGAAGCAGCCCTAATACTTGCAAGGCTGGGGCTAGCTCTGGTGCTAAGAATTAGGATGCACTTTCTACCCCCAAAACACATTAATAATAGATCCACCACCAATAACTTCAGTAAGTTGAATGAGTTAACATCTCCTGGTGTAACACAAAATGTGACACTATTACACGATACTGCCGTTCAAGTTTTACAAAAAGGTATTACTCTGCAAAAGTTTTGATGCCTTATGAAATATCAAGGTAACCTGAATATTAACTTGTGTCATCACTGCCTTTGGTCACTTCTTTTAGAAACTATTAAAAAAAACCAAGATCCATTCAGCT
Source organism: Mauremys mutica (assembly GCF_020497125.1). Classification (NCBI taxonomy): domain Eukaryota; kingdom Metazoa; phylum Chordata; order Testudines; family Geoemydidae; genus Mauremys; species Mauremys mutica. The sequence continues at coordinate 25,304,622 of NC_059085.1, read as the reverse complement.
TCAATAAATAATAGGCAGGATGGTGGAAAAAAGAAAGAGAAATTAGGATCACTGAAAGGTCAGGTGCCTTTATCCAGCACAAGGGAAAAGGAACAGATTCTCAGATCTTTCCAAGAGCTGACCTTTCTAAAGGTGTGCTCAGCATGAAGGGGGAAATACCTGCTACAGATCCATACTTCTACCTTTAAATAAGAATTAATGTCAGATATATTTCTCCTGAGATATCATTAATCTAACCAGCCATTAGAGGTCACTATTGTGCTAAATAGATGCAGGTAGAATACATTTCTTGGGGAAATGAAAATAATGGCTCTCTGAACTTTACTGTAGTCTCCACCAAACGCACAAGCATTATGAATAAACTTTACTCAGTTGCCCTTTTTACAGAAGGAGAGATGCTGTTAATAAAGAAGTTGTATTACTAATTATAAAAAAGTTATTATGGATGTATGAAGACAAACCCAGGCCAAAGACACCTAGCTTCAAACATCCTGGATTACAAAAGCCCACCCAGAAAAAACCCATCCAGATTAAGAAAGGGGATGAGAGAAAATAGGCTAGCTGGCCACACTCTGTAGGATCAGAAGGAAGAGTTGTAGGGCAGTAAGCCCTCCTCACCTCTGTGGAGATGCCTAAAGGAAAGGGAAAGGATCTAGTTTCTGATGAGAGGGGTAGGGAGGAAGGATGACCAAGCAGATAGGGCACTCAACTTGGATTATGCAGACCCGGGTTTTGTTCCTGGCAGTGTCAGACTTTTTTATGATCTTGGGCAAATCACTTCATCTACCTGTCCCTCGGGTCCCAATCTATAAAATGGAGAGACTTTTGGGCTGCTGCAAGGATAAAAAAAGACTGTAGGGTGCTCAGATAGCATGATGCTGAAGGCCATATAAGGATCTTGAGAGACAGACTAGATATCGTTATAATATTGTTGATTTTTCAGGGTTCACATGGAGTTTTGCATAGTGCTTGAAGTTTCAAGTTGATGCAAGCCTCAGTGCCTGAAGGAAGACCCCCATGGGTTGCAACCCCAGGGTGACCTGAACCTGCCAATTTCAGTTAAGCAAAACTTCAAAAGAAGCCCAGCCTTAGTTGCAAATACAACATTTGGTCAGACTGTCCTATACCTAGTGGCATGAGAGGCGAGACAGTATGCACCAATATGGCACATTATCCCTGCTATACTTATGCTCTAGTGGCAGCATGCAAAAATCGTATGACATATCCCCTCACTGCTGCAGTCTGGATCCTGTCTCTGCACTATTATCATCGATCTTTTGCTCTACATTAGGCTCCTAGGCAGCCCATTGGGGCTGATTTGTCAATAATTTCAAAGGTTATTCAAACATTCAAGCTTTATTGTGATTCTTAATGGATCATCTCCATAGAGCAATTTAGTAGTGTAGTAGAGAATGTCATACGGCAACACTGAGTACGACCAGACTGGGGACAGTGCAGCTATAATGTTGCATGCTTCCACCACAAGACCTTAAATCCAAGGGCGGTATCTGACAGATCCTTGCATGCTTTGGATCTATTGATAGCTTCAAGTAAGTCATCCACATATATTATGATATAGGAAGAGGTGAAAATCAACTGGATTAATAAGAATCAACAGTGTAAACAACTGGCATCTCCTGTCAATGCCATGTTGGAATTCTACAGCATGGGATTGCTTAGTAACAAGAACACGGATCTAGTCACACTCAGACCTGCCTATTAAAAGGAATACATGAGGTCCACAAAGAACCTACACAGCCAGAACTGTCATTTGGCATGAGCTGATCAACACTTTTCTTGAAGTGTGGAGCAAACGTTCACAACAGGCTGATGAACTCCTGGTGGGTTCGTCTCTCTCACATGTCACTTTTTCAAAGTGCAGAGAATTAAATCCAACAAAAAAGCATATTTAAATAAAGTTAATGTTCAAGATATTGGTCCTGATTCTTCTCTCACTTAAACCATTGGAATCTAGGAGTAATTCCTCTGCAAATCAACGAAATTAAGTCAGTGCAAGTGAAAGTAGACTGAGTTCCACTGAGACACAAAATGCAAGACAAAATATCCTTCCTTACTGCACCAGTCAGGAAGGGTCAGACTGCAGGACCGAACACATTACTTTTCTCACCTCAAACATCAGAGGAAGAAAGCAGGATTTAAGATCAAAAGGTGAAATCTTGACCCTATTGAAGTCAACTGGAGTCTTGCCATTGGGTGAAATCCTGGCAACACTGAAATCAGTGGAGTCAGAATTTCACCCAAAGTGTTAGTATCATTTCTGAATGTACTAGCTGTTCTTCCCACAAGTCAGAACCTTGTCTTTATTTAACCAGTTGAGTGCTACCAAAAGAACTTGGTATGTTTGGAGGAACCAGGGGCTGTGCCAAATGGCACAGTTAGTCTTTAGAAATTATTTGTTTAGGTGCTTTAATTAAAGCAGTTTATGTACTCAGAGAATACAACCAACCAAACAAGTCAGACAAACAGGTTCCTTAGAAGTTTTCAGTCTAAGTAGAAGTCAGTACATTAAAGCAATTCTTTAAAAATAAGAACTTCTATAATGAAATAGCTAAACACAGTTTTCACAATTAAAACATACATCTATTATTAAATCATAAGTCCAAAAATAATAGTTTCACAAGTCTGTGAAAATATCTACTATACCCTAGAACCTCAATAATTCTTACTTTCTTCATAAGCAAGCCCAGTAATTTCCCCAGAAAAATGGCAGCCCCCCACTGCTCAGTGAAGATTTAGTAGCAGAAAACCAAAGCACATTATATTATGAAGACTTCATTATTTTATAATATATGCAGCAGTAACTTTACTAATATAGGGTTCAGTTCTTCATGTTCCTTCCATACGAGTAATCCTATTGAATTCAAGTAGATTAATCCCATGACTAAGGACAATTTACATGAGTAAAGATTTCAGAAGAAGGGGATCAGTATGAAGTATAAATAGTTTTAACTAAATTTATAACACATGAACAAAGTACACTCTGCAATGCAGATTACCTGCTCTGTGTGCATGTCTGTGCACCTTCTGGATTGCTAGTTCACAACATATGAAAATCTGCAGTGGATCTTCCTTGTTATTAAGACAAACCAGATTCTACTGTATTTGCCATACATGTTACAGAAGGACAAACAATAATAAAGGTCACAGTAGCTGAAGATTTTTTCAAAAATATGAAACCTCCTCCGCTCCACATAGAGGTAGAAAGATGGGCACAAACCTAAAAATACAAGATAACTCAGTGCCCAGAGCTACTTGTAACTATGCTCTTAAACACGAGCTACAAACTGGTGACAGCTGCCTGAATTTTCATGTCATTCCCTTTGGAAGCTGGACCTTGTAAAAATGATTTGAGGATTGACTTGTCAGTATCGCTCAATCCTATGTCATTACTTTCACAGAACTTGTGGAGATGTCAAATATGGCCATGCCCCTACACTGGTTCACAAGCAGGCTACCAATCCAAGCTCTGCAATTCTGATCAACCTGTGGCCTAGAGGTAGATAATGTGTATCAAACTATCACACAATTCCAGTTTATTGCCAATGCCAATATTGCTTTTTATTTCACTTTGTTGTTCTAATTTACAACCGCAATTTAGTCAGGGTCATTGTATTTGGACTTTCAGTGTTTTTAAAACACTGGGGCAGCAAAGGGAGATATGTTACAGTTATCAAAAGAGAATATAAGGTACAGTGTAATTACCATTGTTTTCAGAAGCATTGCTATGTAGTAACTATGTAGCTTACATTACTCCATGGTAACGATGCAACTGACTTGCATCATCCCTCTCCAGTGCCTAGCAGAAGGCTAAAATTCCTAATAGAATAATGTGCTGCCCATAAATCTTAACACATTGTGTATTATTAGTAAAACTTTTTAAAATTCTTACTTGATAAAGTAATAAACTTGTCTGATGAATAAGACCCCACATACCAAATGGTGAAATGCAATATGAGTTGTTAAAAGAATAAACCTGTTGAATAAATCTGCTATGCAAAAAATTATCTCAATGTTATATATAATGAAACCCTTCTTAAACAAAAAAAACTGATAAAACAATAAACCTGTTCAAAGATGAAATTTGCTGCACTCCAGAGCTATACTTCTCTGCAGTATTTGGAGCTGCCAGACAACTCTCAACCTGTTTAATCTCAGTAGTCCTGTTTTTACACCAAATTTTTGCTATTCTGTTTCAATCATCCCTACACTTGTAAAATGTAAGAAACATCCCGTAGTCAGAGTGATGATCACTATAAAATTTCTGCCACTAAAACTCACAGATAAACTTTCTATCTTCAGGGTTTTTTTAAACAAATGTATGTCTAGCCATGAGTAATACTGGCCTCTCAGTAAGGTATGCAGGCAAGGATGAACGCAGAGTTTGGAGGGAGATCTATGACCCAAGAGCAATGCAGAATGGCCATTGCAATTTTTATCCCATCCTGGAGAGATGATAGTGTATTTATGCAGCCTCCTTTTTAGCAATGATACAAAGGTTTGTGGAGGGGTCAGGGTGTGAGGGCGGGAAGGGCTTGTGGTTTTTTTTAACCAATCAAACATTCTGCAAGCCTTTACTCATGAGATCAGGTCTTACTCAAGTGAGTCAACAGGACTATTTGCATGAGTAAGGGCTTGCAGTTGGGCCCTAACTGCATAAAAGCAAAAACCACAAGCAAGAGAAAAGCTAAATCAGCTATCTTAAAAGAAATTTCAGAAGATACACCCATAACTATACCGAGCACGTCGAGTGTTCTTTAAGGGTGAGTAATGATATTTCTTTTGTCAGACAGCTGGCACCTTCTGCCTACCTTTACCCTGTAACATCATTCTTACTCTGAAGGCCTTTGTTAGACCCTTTTTTCTGCCAAGTTTGTCTTCTTCTGCTACTCTCACCATCTGGAAATTATGGGTGAACTGGTCCAGCTCTTCCCCAACCTTCGCCATAAAAATTGGATCAACAAAGTTTCAACCTGCAAGAGTTTTTGGTTTGGTTTTTTTTTTTTAATTTAACTAGGTTTGGCTAAAATACTCTCCTGCAGGAGAGGGGGGACATGGACAGACCATTAGAAGGTAATCCTTTCCTATATTAGTAATCGCACATGCCTAAATGTGTCTTCCTACTTTCGATAGCCAGACATCCAGAGAGATACTAAGGAACCTGACAAGGCTGTTCTGAAACTATCTTGTTTTATGAGTCTGAACTATCTCCAAACTTGCTATGCAAAAAGAACACCCCATCCGTTTTTGAGCTCAGCTCAAGTTATCAGTGCTGCTGGGATAATGGAGGAAAAAGCTCAAGTAACATTGCTTCTTTACTATATTGCTTACATAGTATCTTTCATATGAGCATTTTAAAACTGCTTTATAAACAAGCAAGTAAGCCTTCTCAGAACCCTATCTAATAGCTAACCCTTCTCCGGGTCCATGCCTATATCGTGGGCCTGATTTTGAAGCTGGGCCTCACTTAACTGTAACTGTACATCTGCCTGCACAAATAATGAAAATACTGATGGTTGGACATCACCCTACCTGGATATGTGGGCACAAAACTGGAGATGCAGAAATAAAAAGACTTTTTGAAAATCTGGCACAAAATGTCACCAGCAACATTAGGGACCTTTTTCGGGGATTTGTTTGAGATGAGAAAAAGGATTTCCAGGGTATCTTCCTCTGGAAAGCACTGTGAGGCAGCCCCAGGTACTGCTGCAGAGCACACCAATTAACACTTAGCTCACTAGAAAGGGGCTGCAAAACTGACCTCAGAGGAACATTTCTGGTGTGTGGAGGGGTGGGATTCCCCACGTGTCTCTGGGCTGGCAGAAGGGCCTTATACTACCCATATGCACAGCCCCCCTTTTCTCAGTCCCTGACATAGAGCAACTCCTGGGGCTGCTCTCACTTATGAGAGAATTTGTGAGGAACAAACATGTCTTAAAGATGCCCTAAAGGTGTCTTAAAAGACATTTTTGTCCCACTTTGGGCTATATCTTCAGAGAGGTGCTGCTCCAAATCCAAATCAGGATTTAAGTGATTTCTGGCTTGCACATGAACAATGGATTGTTTTATTTTAAACTGTTATTAGAATGTCTATATTGAACTGTCCTCATGAGCCAAATGCTGCCGGCTGTCACAATTGATGTAACTAATAACATGTAGAACAAGCCATAAAGGTAGGGTTCCCAGGCATCTGGTTTTTGACCAAAACACCCAGCTGAAAAGGGACCCTGGTGGCTCCGATCAGCACCACCAACTGGGCCATTAAACGTCCAGTTGGCAGCAGAGGCCCCAGGGCTAAGGCAGGATCCCTGCCTGCTCTGGCTCCGCATGGCTCCTGGAAGCAGCCACCAGTCCCCTGCAGTGCCATCACACATGGGCGGCCAGGGAGGCTCTACGTACTGCCCCCGCCCTGAGTGCCAGCTCTGCAGCTCCCATTGGCCAGGAACCATGACCAATGGGAGCTATGGTGGTGGGAGCTGCGGGTTCAAGGGCAGGGCGCAGAGCTTCCCTGGCCACCCATGCACAAGGGGCCGCAAGGACCCAGAGGCCGCTTCCTGGGAGCTGCAGTAAGTGCCATCAGGACCCCGCATCCCAACCCCCCTCCACACCCCAAACCTCTGCCCCAGCTCGGAGTCCCGTCCTGCATCCAAATTCCCTCCCAGAGCCAGCACCCCCACACACACACACCCCAACCCTGTGCCCCAGCCCTGAGCCCCCTCTTGCACCCCAACCCCCTCATCCCCAGCCCTACCCCAGAGCTCACATCCCCAGCCTGGAGCCCTCTCCCACACCCTGAACTCCTCCTCCCACCCAACCCCTTGCCCCAGCCCAGAGCTCTTTCCCACACCCTGAACCCCTCATTTCTGCCCCCACCTTGAGCACACCCCCCCACCCTCCCATATCCCAACCTCCTGCCTCAGCCCAGTGAAAGTGAGTGAGGGTGGGGGAGAGCGAGCGATGGAAGGAGGGGAGATGGAGCGAGCAGGGGTGGGGCCTCGTAGAAAGGGCAGGCAGGGGCAGGGCAGGGGTGTTCAGTTTTGTGCGATTAGAAAATTGGTAACTCTACATATAGGCCATTGATTCTCAACCCTTGCACTGCCAGAAGTTGCCTTGTGGGGCTTATGAACTAGTCTTATTTCCTGCCTTTGATCTTCTATTGAAGTGTACTTGCTCAGTCACTTCCCAATGATCCTTCTCAGACAACAGCGTCAACCCATAATCCATTGTACCAATTCCCACGGTGCCTCCTTCCAATAGTTAATAATAGCTTTTACAAAGTGCTTTATGTTGGCCAAGCGCTTTAGAAACATAAACAGCCCTGTGAGGTAGGTGAGTAATATCCCTGTTTTACAGTTGCAGAAACTAAGACAGAGAGATTAGCTGGCCTGGGAAAGGTCATGCAATGAATCAGCAGCAGAGCCAGACTAGAGGCCAGATCCCGACTCCCAGTCCAGTGTCTAATCAACTAGCTCTTTCTTTCTTTCTTTCTTTCACCTCCTGTCAAGCACCATATAAGGGAAAGGAATCATATCAGGACAATCAATTATGGGTTGCTTTGTGTGGTGGGATCAAGTTAGAAAACTTTGGCATTGGGAGTTTTGGCCTAGCTAAGAGGAAATCTAGTGTGTGTGCATAGGTGGGAGACAAGGTAAAGCTGTAAGATGCTAAAAACTGTGACTTAAAGCAGCAGAAATTAAATCAGGCTAATTGACATGACTAAAAATACAACTCAAATGACATTAAAAGAAAAAAAATATTGTTCTTCAGGATGCAGACAATGTTACCAGGTACGTGATTTATAATCGGCATTTTGATCTCTAACACTAAGAGGAGTGTTAATGAGAAATGAATGTTAAATGTAATGTTAAAATTATCAAGAGCAATTAACAATAATAGTATCAGTAAGTCTCCATAGCAATTAGAGAATGAATCAGATTGCTGTAGCCTTGTGCAGTCCTTCCCCCATCACACTCCTGAAACACACACACACACACAAACACACACACATATACACCCCGTTAGCTGTTCTTAGAAGGCTTGCCAGTTTGTCGCTCACCTAATATTTGTTTGTTTTTTCTCTCCCCCTTTCCAAACAGTAACTGGACTCAAATCAGGCGCTGTGATCTGTAATCTAGCAGCCATTTTTCTGAACATAAGCAGCTTGCATTTAAAACTCTCCTGCTCATCCGTCTTCATTTGAAGACTGGGTTAAAAAATAAAATTAATGATTGCTATCAGAGAGAAGATGAGCAGCATCACCAGTGAAAAGTAGCACTGCCACATTTTTCCAAGGCTAACATTTTTCACTGGCTGGAAATGGCTGGATATACTTGTAAACATTATTAAAAATAATAACTTAATGTTTCCTTCCTGTGACTAGCTAGCATTAGCAAGGTATTTTCAATTAGCATTTCCTCCAAGCAATGTAGGTCTTTTACTTCATTTTATTTAAAAAGGGATTTGTTTTCTAATTTTTTTTACTTCTGCTGTTGTCAATACTAGAATTCAGTGAAATGACTGCGGCTTTTTCCTCCCATCACTTACAGTTTGTAAAACGACTGAATGGGAATGTATGTGTTTGATTTTATTTGCTTTAGCATAGCTGTCCAATGAAAGGAAAAGACATAAGTATGCATTTTAATATACTGTATATTATGCGAGGCTTTAAAATACAAGTAAATAGCATCACACACTTAAATCAAATCATTTTAGTTTTAGGGTAAAGAAACAAATAATAAAATCATAAAATAATATAGATGTTTTGTGCTTCTTTTTCTTAAAAAGAAATGTATTATGAACAAAAAACTAACTAAAATCCTCAGACCAACAGTTAAAATCCCTATATACAGCAAATTATTACATTTTGCAGTTCTAACAAGTCTTTCCTTAATGGACTAATCTTACTTCATTAAAGAGTGTATGTGTGTGTGTGTGTGTGTGTATATATATATATATATATATATATATATATATATATATATATAACACTGTATATAGTTTTTGAATGCTAAATAAGGCACACATTATTGTAAATGCAAAGTTGTATCATAGATTTGGCAGCCTCGAGGTAATAATTTCTTTCAATTTCAACACAAAGTTGTTGTATATTTCAAATCAATTGCACTGGGCAATTCAGTAGTCATTTAATCATATTAACACATAACTTGCATATTCCACATGATTGTACATCCTATCTAATCCTATTGAGTATATCAGGATGCAACACAATACAACAAGCTCTATATAACCATGCCCACTGATATGCTTTTTAAGTTTTAGCTTCATATGTATATTTAGTGTTTATAAACCAGTGCAACTGATTACCTGTTTTCTTCTTCTTCCTTGCATTAAGCCCATCAAAAGGGGTCTGAATGAGTCCTCACCCTTCACACTGCTCTGGTCAATGCCATAACCTCTATCATACCACATGCTAACAGGTCTTCCTTTATGACATCCAATCACTTCTTCTTGGGTCGGCCTCTCTGTCTTTTTCTTTCATTCTTGATCTATTGGACCTTCTTACTCACACAGTTGTCAGGACGGAGCTTTACATGATTAAACCCTCTGAGCCTGTACCCCCTCATTTTTTCATTGATGAGTGTTACTTTGAGCATGTCTCTAACACTCACATTCCTCACCTGGCCTTTCTTGCTTACACCATTCATCCATCTCAACATTTGCATTTCTGTGGAACAGATCATTTGCTGATGTTTCTACTTTGTTGCCCAACATTCAACACCATACATTAAAACTGGATGGACCACTGTTTTATAGACTTTCCCTTTTAATCTTATTGGTATCTTCCTGTCACATACAACATACACCACTTATCTCTTTCCACTTGAGTCAGGTATTTATTATCTTAGCTTTAATTTCATCCTCCATTTCCCCATTTTCCTACATTCTGAAACCCAGATACTCGAAACGTTGCAGTTACCAATTACTTCTTTATATTGATATAAAATAGATTTTGAATCCATTTATTCATCAATCCCAGAAAAAAAATCATATGCATCCCTTTTATTCACACATCTGGCATTAACAAACTTACTTTGCTGTTTAAGTACAGCATAGAAACGGCAGAGTTCTTAAATATTTAATGCATATCTGAACGTTAAAACCTAGTGACCTATATAGTAGCTTACAGCACTTACCAAAATGGGTCCTGATTCAGCGAAGATTTTAAGTATTTGCTGATGTCTTGCTGACTTCTGATAGTGCCTTACATACCTATAACAAAATAGCCCCAGCTATTAAGAAATGTAAAGGCAACTTATCTATTCATCTTACAATTCTCTTTCATAACCCCCAGCGCAAGGATTAATGCCTTACTCTTATCCATGTAAAGAGTATGCCAAATCCAGCCTTTTATACAACTTTACATAACATGAGAAATCAGACTAAACAAATTTAATGCAACAGTAATCTCTTTCCAATACACAAATTCTATATAACCGTAAATTAGACCGTAAATATTGTTAGCACAAAAGTAGCATATGAACATATCCTAATTTTAACACAACTTCATAAAATCATGGCCCTTCCATGGAAACGGCATTCTTGGTGTCATAGTCAAACCATCAAATTTATTATACAGAACAAATCTCAGCCTTGATCCTGCAATTCATTATGTGTGGAAAGATGTTGTATCCACATGGAGTCACACTGAGGTTAGTCAACAGTCTGCCCAAATGTAATACATTTCTGGAATCTGGGCCTCATTCAGTATGCAAATTGATGTACATAATGTATGTGACCAATTGTACAGTACCTAGCATGATGGTACATAATGCATGTGACATTCCGTACAGTACCTCAGCCTTAATCCAAGACCGGGACCCCCAGGTGCCATCAACATACAAATACGTATCAATAACATTTTCAATTCCCTAAATGGGAAATATGCAGGCCTACTAAGTTTTCAAATGCAATATTTAGATATCAGATTAAACTAATACAGTTAAGGTTGTTTGGGGGCTGGTCAGCAAGAATGTTTCTGAATCTGTAGTTAGTATAGGACTGGATGAAATGGTGGCGTTTCCTTAATATTTAGCTTTCTCCACTCTCGGAGACGGTGTTGATGGAAAATATACTTCTGCAACCATAACAGCAAACAAATTTTGTTTGGAAATAAGTATAAAATATATGTGTGTGTGAATACTATATACACATACTTGTTTCCACACTTGCCACAGAAAGGAAACCATTATATGGCAAATGTCCAACTCTTCAAATTATTCCACTGGCAAATGCTAAAATGTCTGTCAACATCATGTAAACAGGCTGGCAGGGATTTTTGAAGGAAAAAAATGAAAGCTGCCATTTATTCTGTGCATGACACCATTTAAACATTTTTCAAAACATTAGATATGGCATTGCCATTTAAAGTTTAGAATCATTTATCAACATGACGTAAGGTGGGATGCATATCCTTATAAATTCAAACAGATCAATCCCAGAATTTCCTACTAAAAAGTAATCAAGAACCTCAAAGTAGGTAAAGGTGCTATAAACTATCGCAGATAACTCAGTGATACGATGGTGTGACAGTCACAGTCAAATGTGACTTAGTCTTGCAGTACCAAAGGCACAGCTAAGCCAGAACATTTAGTATTTTTCTAGGATGGCGTTGGCATTTAATCAAGTGGCCTCTTAGCTACCGGGACTTGTTTGCAAACCTACATCAGTTCAGAGGTTGATGCTCCTGGTGCAGTTTCTTGTAAGCAGCAGCAGTACATTAGAAATGCTGCAAGTCAGGTCTCAGAGCTCATCCTAGGCCAACCAGTGAACAAGCAAACCGGCAAAGAGAACTCTCAGTTCTCAGAAGAGATGTCTTGCTCAGGTCATGGTGGAGTTATATCAGCCAGAATCAGACACTTGTCATCTTGCATTGTGTCTAATTTGTGGGCACATAAAAGTTTTCAATTCTCGGTCTCAGATTTCACACACAACACACTTGAGTTTTGAAATTTAAGTAACAACTCAAGAAAGAAAGAATATGATTTAAAAAATTCCTTTGAACACATCCTGCTGATCCTAATGATTTGTTGGGCACTTCAGTGTTTGTTGTGTGACAAGTTGGACTTTGGACAAGGTCAGCTCTTGAATCTTGATTATGGTTTTTTTTTCCCTTGAGCCAGAAGACATTGATTTGTACATCTAGTTTACCTTGTTTTCTTAGCCATTTGTGACACAGTACAACAGTTCCCATCGAAAAAAGTGTCATGTAAATAAATTACAACTTCGGACGTATACATTAAATAATTTTATAAATGAACTTTAAAAATGAAGGAATAAAAAATGCCAGTCCCAGCTTCTATGGCTGTAGTGATTATTCTGATCATGTTGTCATGTGTAATGAAGCACAGTCCCATCATTAATCAAAAGAACCAATCAGATAACTAATTTAGGCAATATTCTTTACCACAGGACATGTCGGTCAGTAAAAATGCATTAAAATAGCAAAAGATCAATAGTAGACACTAGGGACTGTGTTTACTAACCAGTCTTAAACTTTAGGGTATTATTTTCTCAGTCATATTGGGCATCCGTTTTTAAAAGATAAAGGAAAACTTCAGATAAATGCCAGGATTTTATTTTTAGTTAACAATGTACATTAGAAGTGCCCTGTTATAAATGTATAAATTATTATGTTATTCCGTGATTTATAAAAAGTGGGCTTCTAAAACTCAGTAAAATATCTAAAAGTACAATATAACTAGGCTGGATTGACACACTGGACATTAAATGGTTGGCAATACAAGATTGTAAAGCTTGTGTGTGCCTTGGAGAGAGGTAAATAGTGGTGTCCCCCAGGGTCTTGTATTGGGACCAGTCCTATTTAACATATTCATAAATGATCTGGAAAAAGGGATAAACAGTGAGGTGGCAAAATTTGTAGATGTTACAAAACTACTAAAGACAGTTAAGTCCCAAGCAGTCTGTGATGAGCTACAAAAGGATCTCACAAAACTGGGTGGCTGGGCAACAAAATGGCAGATGAAATGCAGATTGAAAGGACCTTTTTGCTGGCACCAAAACACAATTTTTTTTTGGCTTGGCTACTCTTTATAATGAGAGTTTCCTAAAATTATTCCAGTCATTGGAAAGCATGTCTTAGGTGTAAAATTTCACTATTCATTTAAACCTTTTGAAAAGTAAAACTAAGAGAGAGTGACATACATTAGAGCAGCCTGTAGTATAAAGAAAACATGTTCTACTACCATCCACATAGCATCTCACCTACAGATGTGCGTCACAGGTTGACTGCTTTTGTACTTGAAAGAGCAGCCATTTCAAGTTGCCATTTCAAGTTGCCCCACTGTCAGAATAGAGAACAATCATCAGACTCTCTGATATTAATGTAAAGTATGAAAACACAATAGATTACTGCGCCTAATAAGTTTTCTCAGCAACTAACCAAAATCATGGCGAGCCAGATTTTCAAACTGTTCTGTGGAATACGCATGTGGAGAGAAAGCTAAAATACATATGCTGAGATGGTCAAGCATACAGTGATTTAGGCAGACACAGTGCATTTAAACTGTGCATTTGGGTACATGACACCTAATTTCTACGAGTACTCTGAGGTACTCATCACCTCTGAAAATCAGACCCATGAACATTATCCCAAAGTAAAAGATGGGGCTATAATATAGCTATGCATTGGTTATCTTCAATCAAAGTTGCACGGACAGCTACAATTATGCTCAGGCAAAAGGGATGAGCTACCAAAGTGGCTCTTCTCTTTAAGTGCCACCTCAGCAATTGAGACTGGTGGCTGTTCTTTCTAACAGTCCCTAGATTTGGGCATGTGAAGGTTGGTGGCAGGGAGTTTTCTAGACTTACCTCATGTGCCCCCCTCCCCGCGCTCTGGTGAGGAACTGTGGGAGGAGAGGGAAGTGCCAGATGAGCTATTAAGTCTTTGCCATTAATGATTTCTATAATTAAGTTAAATCATTTGAAATAATAAACTTTGTAGGGAAAAAAACCAAAGCCAGCAGTTATCTTATTCCAAAATGGTAAAATACAATTCACAGATTAACAATCTTGGACAATCATGTGGAACTATGACCCCTTAAAAATGTACGGCCATAGAGTTGGAACTGTGTCTGGCTACTGGTGTTAAAACTGGGTCCTTATCAAATGAAACACACATACAAAACATAAAACTATTTCTCCCTCCCCAAATGGAAAGGAAATGTCCCAAGGACTCTCTCTTATAGAGCCAGAACCAAAGCCCTTTGAAGTCAACGGAAAGATTCCCAATGATTACCCCAGGCTTTAGAGGCCCATGATACACAGGAATATCCAGAATACCACAATCTGAAGATAAAAGCAATAAGAAAGTGTGTATGGAGGGGTATGTTTGCTCTTACTTTGTTCATTTAACAGAAAAAAAACCACATGCATTTTTTAGAAATCCTCCTCCACAGATACTTGGCTATTTACTGACATGGGAATTCAAACCACTGCTAGGGTTCCTTTGAACCTGCTTTGAAGTTCTGGTTCAGCAAAGCACATAAGCAAATGAGAATTCTCGCTGATTTCAAATGAGACTACTCACACGCTTAACATTAAGCACATGCTTATGTGCTTGCTTGATTTAGACCTGAACCATTTGCTACAAGAGCAAACAAAAGAGTAACACAGTAGTCTAAAATACACCTAGTAATATTTATTTTCAGAGGAATGGGAAAGCAGATCAGAGGTATTTTGGCATGCTTGGGAGCCTTGTGTTTGTCAAGTATTCTCCTGTCATTCTAAGTTTTTTATTTTTACTAGATACTATTTGTCTATATTTTTTCTCAAAAACACAGGAGCTTATTTTACTCTATGTAATTCAATTACTTTCTTTCATCCAGTAAAATAAGCTCATTCAAATAAAATCAGGATTCCTTTCCTTTTTTTGGCTTGGATACAGCATCTTTTGTACCCGGCTAAGCAACCTTCCCAGTGTTTGGCAATGATCCTGCTTAGAAGGGCAGGATTTAGAACAGATGTAGGCTTCTCCATGTAGAGGTGCCACCAAATTCTCTTTTGATCAGTAAGATGCATAATTAAGTATGACAGAATATAGCTTTCCACCTGAAAATCACTTCTAATGGGGGAAGCCACTTGCTTCATTATTGAGGACCCCCACTTCAATTAAAGATAGGCCAAATCCTCTACGTTAGGATGTTAACCTTGTGACTTCTGATATACACGTCAGCTGGTTTTAGTACCTGGGACTCTCTATCCAGTTGTAATTACATCAGTCACATTGCAAGAGAAACAGCCATTAAAATAATGCAAAAATTAAAAACAAAATAAAAAAAAGATTTGATCAGAAAGCAGTTACTAACGCGGTACAACATCTCATGTATACATGCTTATTTCTGTGTGCAATTGCAGGCGCTATGTATGTGCAAATTAAGCACACAGGTCTTTGTTGCATGTTACCCTCCCCCTCTCACAGCACTGAAGGTTTAGAAAATCAGATCTTTACAATTTGGCCATTGAGCAGGTTTTTTAAAATTAATGGAGTATTTTCATCTCTTATAGCGACGAAGTCTGATCCATAGCCCATTAAAGTAAATAGAAGTTTTTCCATTAACTTAAACAGACTTTGAATAAGGCTTATATGTTGGTTGTTGTATGCTCAAAAGCATTAACAATGAAAAGATCTTTTCTCAGTTTTACTAATCCATAAATATTCTTTTAAAATCAACATTAAAAAGGGATATTGTCAAATACTTTTTGGTAGTTACATTATTTGTTTTTTTCTGTCTGTGATTTGCAAGACCCTCTGACGCTCAAAAATAAATATCCCTCCAACTCCTAGTTTAGAAGACGACATTTTTTCTTCTGTTTTGAATGTTCCCAAACCAATATGTCGCTCTCTGCAAGTTCTTGCTTATATAGTATTCTTGTAATGGGCTCACTCTTTCGCAAAAGAAATGTTGAAAAATATTGAAATTTAGCCCTAATTTTTTTCTGCTTGAAAAGCAATGGGGACAAACCCATCTTAAATCCTGCTGGCCCTCAGTCATGCTCCATGCTGGGAAAAAAAGGATTGTAAGCTCTGCCATCATTTTATAGCACAGGTTAGCAACCTTTGGCATGCGGCTTGCCAGGGTAAGCACCCTGGCGGGCCGGGCTGGTTTGTTTACCTGCCAAGTCCGCAGGTTCGGCCAATCGCGGCTTCCATTAGCCACGGTTTGCTGCTCCAGGCCAATGGGGGCAGCGGGAAGCGGTGCAGGCCGAGAGATATGCTGGCCGCCACCTCCCGTTGCTCCCATTGACATGCAGCAGCGAACCGCGCCCAGTGGGAGCCACGATCGGCCGAACCTGTGGACGCGGCAGGTAAACAAACCAGCCCAGTCTGCCAGGGTGCTTACCCTGGCGAGCCACATGCCAAAGGTTGCTGACCCGTGATTTATAGCAAGGATTCCAAATGGAAATATTTATGAACTACATATACCCAGCATTCTGTAAGGTTATCATCAAACTGCGTTGCATCTTAAGCGGGGTAGATTAAAGTGCAAATAAACTGTTAACATGTGTCAGCAAGGTCCACATGGACAGTTTGTTCACAGCAGGCCAGTGCAGGGTAGATTCGCACACCAGCTTGCTGCGAACTAATTGTTCCTGTAGACAAGTTCTTATTAACTATGGGTTCCAACAGAAAGAAAAATGGTCCAGAAGAAACAGATGTTCCCTGCAAGTTGCTTTTGCCATCCTATACACCTTTTAAACAATATTCAAATTCAGTTTGGCACTTATCCTAATATTTTTCCCCATCTTTAATGCCTTTGTAGGAAAATTGGTCTCTTATCTCACTGCTATAAATTTAATAGTAATACTAGACTACATGACTCACATTAAATCTAAGAAACTGAGACCATGATAATGGTACATAGTTTTATGTTAATACCCTACTAACATTCTTGCCCTGCATGCAATCTCTTGCTTGCATTAATACTCTGCTCAATGTAGATTAGTTAGTGACATCCTGTAGGTTTTCAAATAGTATGTCTGTTGCACTTTACTAGAGATTTTACACCTGAATGTGGACTTATCTGACAGTTTCTTATCCAGCATGATACTATAGTGAACTCTTCTGGATTCTGAGATGTAGACAACAGGACACATCCTTGGCTGTTGTAAACTGGCCTATGTCCCACTGAAGCCAATAGAGTTAGAGCAATTTAGACCAAATGATGATGTAAATTAACATGCTAATTTTCAGTGCAAATGCATGTTGGAGTAAATGGAGTAACAAAAGGAAGAGTAGATGAACCTTAGAAGAATTCTAAAATATATATGCAGCACAAGTAAATATATAAAATGAAGTTTGATAGAAAGATACCAACCATAACACCTTATGTCTTACATGTAAATGATTTTCAAAAAACAAAAGAATGTGTGTGTGTATATATATATTATACAGTTTAATAACTCTGCTCTAACTACGAATTAATTCAAATTTTGTACTTGCATTAAAAATGAACTCTATTTTATGTTGATCATTAACTCAGAATATTTCACACTAGAGATTTGTCATATTAAGGAGAACTGAAACCACTTATATCAATTAATTGTATTATGCATAATCTCTACATAGATTACCAAAATAATTTAGATTCTGTAAGGAAATATTAAATACGGATTTTTGTAATGAGTCATGACCCAAACTCCTATCTAAATAATCCATTGGAACAGGAGATGGGATGAAAGGAAAAGAGGTGTTAATTGATAAGTAGCACCACTTACCCATGAGCATAATAAAAATAAAGGTAAAAGCCATTAAATAATTAAGAGAAAAACGCTATCTATTCTAAGTTACTCTGGCAAGATCACAAGAACCCAGGAGACTATGAGAATGAACATTCCCTGGAGGCCATGGAGCCAAGAAGCCATCAGGGCAAGTTGAAGCAAGTGCCAGAAGGTGAGAGGCAATGCAACAAACACTAACATGTTTAGAACTATTATCCAAAATCATATTCAAAGGAGAAAGTTTACTATTATATCCAGGGGCGGCTCCAGGCCCCAGCACGCCAAGCGCGTGCTTGGGGCGGCATGCCATGGGGCGCGCTCTGCTGGCACCGCGAGGGTGGCAGGCAGGCTGCCCTCAGCTGCTTGCCTGCGGAGGGTCCACTGCTCCCGGGGCTTCGGCGGGCCTCCCGCAGCAAAATGCCTAGAGCCGCCCCTGATTATATCCTCTACCCTGCTAACAGTGGATGACAACCACATCATCAGAAAAGTGCAGGGGACAGGACAGGCAATGCTGGATTAGGGAAGCAAACAAACTGGGTGGGTGTATGAATTCAGACTGCCAGGTAATTGTACAGTAGTAAGTAAGCTACACCTATGGGCATGAGTCTATTAAGAGTTATAAGGGAAACAATTTGGAAAAGTGATGACAGCTGGTGTCATCTGGAACCTGCCATCTCATTTCCTATTATATTACACTGGGACAGGATTTTCTGTTCCTCAGACAGATCAGGGATTATTAGGAGAATGACCAAGCCAGAGGTGGTCTATATGGAAAAAAATAATTCATAAATATTTACGCATATTTTCTACTGAAATCTGCTTCAGCCAAATTCACAGGAAAAAAAGGCTAAGTTCATTGGACACATTATTCACTGTGAATTATTCACTCAGCTCTAGTAGCAGCAGTAGCAATATTGAGCTGAAGCAAGAACACTGGCTGAAGTTGCATAAACTGTTTCACTTTGATGATACAGACTTTTCTCAGCTAGGAGACAAAGTCCATTGGTTTTGAAGCAGATCCATCAACTGAGATAGCAGCAAGATCCCGGCTCTACTGAGCTGCCAGAAATCAACACATCCAACAAAACATCTTGGGACAGCATTCTCACAAGTGACTAAGATGACAGAGTGGCCCAAATTCTGGTCTCAGCTACATCTATTCAACCCACGTCTGCACAAGGGTGCCAGTGCATGATGTGATAATCACCACATTTGCCTTTACTGGGCTGTTGAAAAACCTATGGATAAGTTTGAATGGTGGTCACTGAAGTGTGCATGCCTGCAGAATGTCAGAACATGGAATTTTAACTGTGCACATTTACAGAGGGGAAACAGACCTTTCCCCATTTTAGAGGTGGTTTCCCTTGTAGTATTCTGGCACTGGGCAATGTTCTTGTTTCCAATCATATCTCCAGTAGGTTGTAATTAAATATTCAGTGGCCAGAGAAAGAGCCCAGAAGTTAGGGCATGCACCTGGGATGTGGGAGCCCAAATTTCAAGTCCCTGTTCCAGTGACCATTTCATTATTTATAAAACATGAAACAACTTCAACAGGAGAGATCGAGAAAGCTCTATCTCAGAAAACCCTGTAACTCAGTGATTAGGCCTCACTTGTACTTAGTTCACTGCAATGTGGGTGAGCTAAGTACAAGTCCTAGCTCAACATCAGGTAGGGGGGTGGAATTTAACCTGGGTCTCCCACATCATGGATGAGTGCTCTAACCACTGAGATAACGGTTAATGAGGGGGCAGCAGCATCTCCTCCTCCTGTGCTGTTTTGCATGAGACCCGAGCTGGTAGAAGGCCTCTGAAAACACTTACTGGATCAGACCCTGCAGGCCAGATAGACAAGGAAATGCCTAGTTTGAATATATTTCCAAGGATAAGGTGTGGGATAGGTGTCTGGGTGTCATAATTTAGGTGCTCACCTATAGAAGTTAGGCACCTAGCAGACTATACGACAGAAATTTAGGCACCTATAGGCTTAGGCAGAGCTTTCCAGATCTACATTTTGGATTTAGGCACATCAAATGGCAGTTATGAATCTAAATCCCTTTATGGATCTAGGCCAGGGCCTACCTGCAGGGATCTGTGAACATAACCACGGCTCATTTTGCAGGCACATAACCCCCACTTTTCAGGATTCCATCTTATGTGTCTTTAGGGGTGAATTCAGGCTGTGTCAGCATCAACTTTAGTCAGACTCAGCTCTAAAACGTTTACAGTCCTGTCTGAGATGTAAAAAATAAAGGGGAGTGCAATATTGCCATGGAGGGGGAAGGACAGATGGTAACAATATTATACAAGAAGAATCTGAAAAGGGACTAGGTTAAATGGGTTATTCTCAGTATTAGCAGCATTAGAGAAATATTTCATATCACATGTCTGAAACAATGACTCTAAGGAAATGGTGAAAGCCCTATAGACTTGGATGATTTTTTCTGAATAAAAATGTTTTTCATTAACAATGGCCTTTCTTACATGATTTTTTTAAAAATATTGTCAAGTTATTTTTGTGAAAGATTGTGGCTTTTTATTTGTTTTTTAATAAAATATGTAATCATAATGTTCACAGAAATTTTTTGGTAAATGAAAAATTTCAAACAACTATCTCAATAATATTTGCAATAAAAATATAGAACAAAAAACCCTAAAAAGTCACAAATTTGAAAGCACAAGAAATGGGTCTGTGTTGAACACTTTAAAATGAAAATAACTTTAAGATTACCAATTTTTTGGGGGGGGAGAACAGTTTTCAGTATTTGACTAGTTTTATCCAGGTCTTGTCCAACATTTTCTATTCATACATCTCAAAGTGCTTTATGAAGGCCAGTAAGTATCACTGAAACTGAGACACAGGGTTGTGAAGCAACGTGCCCAAGATCACACAGGACTAGAACTCAACTCTCTTGACTCCTATCCACATTTCCTCCTGAATAAATTTGGTTATTTCAAGCAGGACAGGACAAAGTAATGGAAAAAACAGTAGAAACAGCAATGTTTAACTAGGGTGACCAGATGTCCTGATTTTATAGGGACAGTCCCGATATTTGGGCCTTTTTCTTATATAGATGCCTATTACCGCCCATCCCCTGTCCTGATTTTTCACACTTGCTATCTGGTCACCCTAACTTTTTTAACAGACAGTGAGAGGGGCTGGAGTAGCTGATCTAACAGGGCTTTTTTCCTCTCTAGAGGTGATGATTCTACAAAACACTTCAGATTAAATTCATTGAGATTTTTCTGGAAAAGTTCCACGGGCCTTGTTTTTGTAAAATAAGGCAAGTTTGAGACTGTAAGAGGATAAATATCCAGAGAGAGAGAATAACTGCTTCCTCAGAAAAGACAGACTTCTAAAACCTAATGCAATTATTTGATAACCAATGTAATTCATACCTTTATGCATTTGACATATAAAATGTGTGTACTATATATCAAAACCATGCCAAGTCTTTACATTAAAAAAGTATCATTCACTTCATTGCAAATGAATGCAAAACTCCAGCTGCAGCCATTTCATTTTGAAATTAGAGAATAACCCTTAAATATTTAAAAATTGTGCGTGGAGTATGTATATTTAATACTATCCTACATCTAGATGATATTGTTACTCATAGCCAAAAGAGGAAATTTGTTAACAAACTTCCTATTTTCATTCTAATGTTGCGATCTCTAAATGACTGTATATTTTACATGTACATTAGCAAAACAAGCTCTAATCTCACTCACCTACAGCAGGATAAAGATCACTCTCCATAAGACACTCACCGAAGGGAGTTAGTTATGTTATATACCTATTTATGTTTAGTTTGTACCACTAGCAAAAACATTGATCCTGCAGCTGTATGAAGCCCAGCAACAGAGAGGGTCCTGATACCCAGCAACTCAGCTGTGAGTGTGGCTTGGGGGAAGGGTCTTAAAGTGGTAGCACATGAAGTAAGACATTAAACTAAGTGTTGTAGTATGTGCACTCTGGTCACCGAGTGCAATCAGATGAACCATAAAAAAGGACAAAAATAATATTAAGTGACAGACCTAATTTTAATTAGGATAAAGCATCTGTCCAGGAATAAACATGAAACCATGGACAACTTCTCTTGGGTTGGCAGAGGATAGATGGGTTTCTTAAGCAAAAGGGCTGACTGAGAAGAATTACAGACAGATAACTAAATGAAGTATGGATAAGACTAAGTTTTACTTTTCTTCCCCATTATTGTAAAGCATCAAAAATTTTATTGTTTATCACTCTCCTTTCTGAAAACATTCAAGATGTCTTTAACAATGTTAAATCCATAGCCACCCAGGATTCTGTGATTACTTGGAATATCATAACTGCAAGTATATAGAGGTTCTTGTCATTTGAGCTAAAGGAGAATTTCCATTAGGTGTTAGCAGTATAGGGCCCATGACACACAAGTGAACCGTTCAGACTAACCAGTAAAGAGCATTGGTACACTAGCACACTAATCATACATGCTTGTAACGTTCTTTATAATATGACAGATGCTATAGAAATAATGATTGTATCGTAACTTACTTATTTTCATCCGTTAGAAAACTAAAGTAACTGGAAACAAGAAGTTTCCTGCCCATTATCTTGCAGTTTTAGTCTTCAGCTCAGCATTTCAAGAGTTCAAAATATTTAACAGTCCCATGTTACCATGTGCTATAAATTGCAATGTTAGTCACTCCCATTGTAATTTCCTAAGACTGTTCAAGATATACAACAATTGCAGTTAAATATATTGGACCCAATTCTTCTCTTGCACTGGTGCTAATAATAAGTAAGATTTATTCAGAATTAACAATGATGTCAATGAGTCCCACACTTGAATCTGTTAGGGTGACTTTGCCACATTCTTCTCTTGCAAAGTGGTCCTAAGCCTGGCCTTCATAGTGTGATCTTTACCTGCTGTTATACACTAGCTTTAAGTATACCTGTGTATCATGTCTGTAAGCTCACATTCACGAATCACAGCACCTCCACTGTCAATACTTAAATGACAAAATGTATAACAATTTGAGAATAACAGGGTACTAATCATGGAATATCAGGGTTGGAAGGGACCTCAGGAAGTCATCTAGTCCAACCCACTGCTAAAAGCAGAACCAATCCCCAACTAATTATCTTAGGCCATGTCTACACTACGAAGGCAAGTCAACTTCATATAAGTCGACACTGAGCCTCCGATTTACTAATGCTACAGATATAACCAATGTATGGATGAAACTCTGTTGGAAGGAAGGTGTTTTGAATGGAGTAGCATCTCCTCACACTTTTCAGAGTGGAATCTCTTTGATACTTTGGTTTTAGTCAAGTCTGGACATCGTGCAGCTCAGAGTCAT
Organism: Mauremys mutica; assembly: GCF_020497125.1. Taxonomy (NCBI): domain Eukaryota; kingdom Metazoa; phylum Chordata; order Testudines; family Geoemydidae; genus Mauremys; species Mauremys mutica. The sequence goes on along the minus strand of NC_059085.1, from coordinate 25,281,501 downwards.
GCAAAATATTTGCATTGATCCACTTGAACTGGGCCTGGGATCTGAGGTTTGAGCATTTCCAAACTTCAGCCCATGCTTGTGAAAGTTCAGCAAGGGGTGGACTGAGATTGTTTCCACAGTTGATAAGTTGGCAAACCCACCCTCAGCCCATTTGGCCTCCCTGGCTCTCCCCCAACAATTTCTACGCCTGTACCCAAGGCATATTAGGTAAGCAATAAGGAGAAGCACTATGTCTTATTGATTCTGGAGGGGATATCTATAGGGGTTTCATATTTCCCTTCAAGGTGCAAGTGCATTTGAACATAGATCTGCTAGCAAGCAAATAGGGTTGATTTGCTTCCAGCTCTGCAAGCCAAACGGCTGGGTTCAGTTCATGGACAGCAATGTGAAATGAATCAATCAGGGTTCACACAGCTCCTAATAACATGAACTCAGCTGAGTCATCAAGTGGCTTCCATTTGTCCAATAGTGTATAGTGCATTATTGCAAATTTGGAGTCTGATTCTCTTCTCATTTCTACCAATATAAATCAGGCAGAACTAAACTGGTGTCCAACTATGTAAAAAAAAAAAAAAAAAAAGCAGAATCAAACCTCTGGACTTTTTCTTCTCCTTCAATCTTTATGTTCAGACAGATGGATAAAATTAGAAACGAACAGATAATACTGATATTCATTCAACCAGTTTCTTTGTTTACTCTCTGCCACCTACTTTGTCTAGTGCTTTTTTCAAGTAATACACCTAACTCCTCTTTTCCACCCACTCTGCACTTTAACTGACATTTGACTAACAAATAAACTCACTCCTAATAAGAAAACTATTGTTTAAATAAGGGCAATACTTTAAATTATGTGCTTTAAATACACCTAATTATGTATTTAATCTAGATGTATCAGGACATGCATTGTATGCTAATTAAATACAATTAGATTGCTTAAATGGTATTTATCAAGGTTTAAAAACTCTGTAGAAAATAAGTATTTGTTACATTATTTAATTTACATACCAGTAAATTTAAGTATACCTCATTGAGTTAAGCAGTGGTATTACATATGTTGCATTAACATCTCAATGTACATTATCTGTAGCAGCAAATGGTTTATATAGAATATTATTTTTCACAACTGGGCATCACTTTAAATAGCGATGTCAATGAAGGGCTCTAAGACCCTTGCACCCAGGAATGTATGCTCTGCTTCAAACATAAACAGGGCTTGGCTCACCTCCTCAGCAGTTTATTTCACCTACTTGCAACTGCCACACAAACCATCACCACCTGCAACAGAGGTGGCTATGATAGTGCTTCAGATATAGCTTCCCATGTTGTATTTCTATCAGCCCTGCCTACCCCTACTTCAGCTTCGTTGGAAGAAGCTGGAGCAGGAGCCTTCCACAGCCAACTATTTCACAGCTGACCCTGACTCTTTAGCTAAATGATAATTGATTGAGAGGTGAACAAGCAGAGCTGCTTGAGGTACAATCTGCCACCACTTCTCAGGCCATCTGCCCTTCCCAGTTCCTCGCCCACCCCTCAACTCTTGACTATAGACAGCAACGGAAGATCAACACCAGGCAGAGCAAGGGCACAGCTTGTCTCTAGGGTCCCTTGACTGCCCTTTCCCCTCAAAGGAAGATTTGCTGGCCTGACACAAAGGCTTGCAACCCCAAGGACCCACCCAGGGTTATCTGGGTAGGAGCATCTTCCCCACTCCAGCCTTCCTCACTGCCTCAGCAGCTCAGGTAACATCACATGAGCTCTTTTCCAAAAAGCCTTAGGCTCCAACACTCACAGACACCAGGGTTTCTGACTGTCTAGAATAGGTGGGGTACTCTTCTGAAGAAAATCCTAACCCCAGCACATAAAACAAGATAAAATGTGCACCAGAGTACTGTGTTGGGAATCCAGCAAGCTCTGCCTTCAAGGTCTTCCTGCCTTTTTCATTGGGGCCTACTCTCAATTTAGGCCAACCACTGCTACAATTTTTAATGTCTGAGAAAATTATTCCTAACATCAAAGACATAGACTGGAAGCTGGAGAAACAGGATCTTGTGTTGCACACAGGAGACTGGAAAGTGGTTGACAGAGTGAGGCCCCCTATACTGGGCTGTCATGAAGTGGAACTAAAGACCAGCAAGTACAGAACACTGACTGAAACTCTGCTTGGAGAGAGACTTCTTGTTTTGCCAAGTGTGCCAAGCTGCCTCTCTTCACTATGGGCCAAACATACTGCTGTATACATGATGCCAGGGTAGACGAAGTATTCCAAATAGCAAGTAGGCATGTTTCAGCACCCTTTCTTCTGATGTCATTACTGAATGGGACTCCCAGTTGTGAAAAGTAATATGTTGTTGTTCTCCAGAAGTAGCTGTTTTTCAAATCAAAGGTGATGTGTTTTGCTAATAAAATAAACAGTGAATTAAAATTTGTCTATTGAAGTCAGCATGTACAGAATACATGACCACTGCATAGTTTCAAAACCACGATACTTTAACAGTAATATTATTGTAACAGTAAATATACCAGGGCATCTGGGATGAAGACTTCACTCCTCTGGCACAATGGAAGTTTCTACAGTAAGGGAGGGGAAACAACGCTTTCTTGGGGGAGGGGCACTCTGAAACTGTGGAATGAACTCCCCCAGGAATTTAGGACCATTACAAACCTCACCACCTTCCATTCTAAGTGCAAGGCATATTTCTCTGACCTTGCCTTTGCTAACATAAACATATAGTGATATGTGTGTATAAAATAAAAATGCCAAAACACACTCCACTGCACACACTTTTCCCCCTGGGACGAGAATGAGAGAACAACCACATGACAGATGTTAATGACGTTGCTTAATGCACTGCTGGAAGGTGCTCAGATATTACATTGATGAGCGCAGTGTAAGAACTCATATAGAATAGAACCTACATAGTTCGTTAGCCTCATTTAAAAAAAAATCAGTAATTGAGTGCCAAATGTTGCCCTCACTTGTACCAATGAAATCCAGATGAAATGCATTGTCTTCTGTGAGGTTATTGCAGATTTACAGTGCTATAACTAAGGACAGAATTTGGCCCTGTGATTTAATTAACATTAAAATCAAATCCAGATTTGGAAAAGTTCCAAAATTTCAAATGATCATAAATACCATTGGTCTACAATATTAGACTAGGGCATTTTTGTACATTCTTTGCTTTAAAGCTGTGTATTTTTCTTATCAAGGAATAATTACTGTTATGCTTGAAATGATCATCCTCACATTCTTCGGTGAGGTTAAATGACTGCTGAATGTTACATTTTTCCTTTGATCAGGAATTCAAAACAACTTCTAACAAAACATAGGGAGCACTAGGGATTTGGAGAGGTTATGTCATTAAAGGCTTCTGTGCTCATTCCACTTATATGCTTGTTCTAGGGAATCGTTATTTTCAGTAATAAATAATGTTTTGAAACAAACAGGTGATTTCTATAAGAAGAATTGACAGTATTTTTTTTAAGGCCGTGGTTTCTGTAGAAACCTTTCCTCTCTTTGTCCTCTCCTATCTGCAGGGTATTGACAGCTCTGACAAGACTTTGATTATCTAGTCAGCAGGAGTCTGAGACTTGTCACTTGTCAGGTGTGAGCCGACAGTCATGCAGCTGATGAAACAATTGAAAGGAGATAGGCTGAGCACCAGGAGGATCAGGGTCATCAAGCCCAAAATGTACAGCTGTCTAGTGAGGGGAATGGCTTACACCCTTTGGAATGACTCAAATAAGGCAGGAGAGGGAGGCAGGGAGGAGCCAGATAAAGGGTGGGGATGGTGGAAAAGCTCCAGTTGTCAACATCTGTTTCTTCCATATGGCTACACAGTTAGGGTCAGATCCTGAAAAGGGCTGAGCACCTGCAACTCCAGTTGAAGTCAATGTAAGCTGCAAGAGTTCTCCTTCTCTCCAGCTTTGGCTCTTAGTTATTACAGGAGTGTAAATGTGATGGTGCCACTGAGTAATAAAGTCCTCCAGCACCCAGTCTGTTCTCTAATGAAACTTCCTTCTCCCCCCCATCTCTGACCCACAGAGGAGCTGGACTATTTTCAGATACATCTTAAAACTGATATTGAATGGCAAGCCCATTCAAAACAAGATGGAGGGGGAGAGAGAGAGAATGATTCAGATGAACACCTCATTGAACAACCATGTTCATCAGTGCAAGCTTTCTATTGGGTTTTCAAGCTGAGATCTCAACGGTAACACCAAGTAATTTATTCCTGGTATTAAGGGAGAAAAATTCACTAACCAACATGAGTGAAAGGTCAGCACAGTGGCTTCACACACACTGGGAGAATTAATGCCAACCCAGACCACTTCTAAGGGACCCTAGTTCAACAGCCTCCAACATTAGATAGAAATTTCAGCTGTGATAAGTGGCTTCCTTAGTCAATATGCTAAGTAAGAGGCCTGTTTAGCAGTATTTTCTAGCTACGCATGATACAGATTTAGTGTACTGGCAATGCCGATGACATGCCTAATAATCTATACTTCAGAACTATGCTCCTCACCACAAACCCCCAAAGGGAAACATTTTATCCTCAAACACAGGCACATGACAGTGGGATCTGTAAATGTACATCACAAGCACAGCACATTTAGTATGCCACACACACAGCTTAGATAATGTATATAATAATATTTCATGGGAAGGCTTAGGCAAAGAAGGCAATATATAATAGTATTCATCGGTTGGCAATTGGCAGGGCTATTAACAAAATGCTTTGTAATAAATCTCCATAATCCATAACTAATATCCTCACTGTAAATATCTTATACAACTAGTGGGTCAGTAGATAGGAGCTTACCCTAAGAACATTTCACATAAAACTGGATTAGTAAAATACGCTGTACACTTGAAGATCATTCAGGAACTTCAACGAGAAGAAAAACCAGGTGGTTCATTTACTCAGTGGTGATTCTCACAGAGCACGCTATGCCTGTTTTCTGTGATCTGCACTAGTTAGCTGCATCTATTGGGGTGCCATTCAAGGTGTGCTCCCCTTAAGCTTTAGCAGCCAGAAGAGTGCAATCGTGCAAATTAGCCAGGACAGCCATTTTTTAAATTAAATTATAATATATGTTATAATACAAATTTAATTAGTGGCAGAAAAAGAGATCTAGAGGCTCTAGGACAAATTCTGTTGTCAGTTATACCTGTGTAAATAAGGAGTAACTACCGATTTCAACACTGTTACTCCACCTTTATACTGGTGAACTGTAACTGACAACAGAATTTGACCTTCTATCACACAGTCTTTTAAATCATGAGCTGCATTTATTTGTTTACCTGAGCTGCAAACAAGCCCCTCTAAGTTCAGGAGTTTGCTGCTGTTCCCATAAGATTGGTTATCGATGTTCATTAAACCTTTGGGATACTTGGACATATGTAGAAGATAAGCATGGATTAACTATGTCTGACTGTGCATATCAATTAGGGAAAAAAATTAATATTACACTAAGATAAGATGGTAATGAAAACCCAGAAAGCCCGGACATGCAGAATCATAGACGGAGATCAGGGTGAATTAGTATATGACACACATTATAGGATACAATGCCACAATCAAAGAGAAGGGTCTTAAACCAAGGAGAGATAAGGAAAGAAAAAAGGGGGAGGGGAGCTATAATATGTAGTATAAAATGCAGAGGGAAGTTTGTGGGAGTTAACTGGAAAATAACTTTAAAAGTTAACTTTTTGCATAACTATCTGTGTAATGTCATAAACCACAAGACAGCTTAGTACAAAACAGCTCAGTGAATAGCTGCTTAAAATGTCTGATACAGTGAACATTTCTGGCACAAACTATCAGACCATGTTACCATGTATGGATCTGGATCCCGTATGTGGGGCATTTTTTGTTGAGGATTTCAAAGCACTTTCTAAAGGATTAGTAATTAATGGGAGTTACATATGTGAATGAGGGAATATTATCACAAACTGCTCTACAACCAAACACAGAACTCCCATTGATGTCTGTGCAGATCCAAGGTTGAATATGGCGTATGAGTAGGACATATAGCATATCTTATGTAGTAAGTTTTAAGGTTACTCATAAAAACAATGCTACAAGGAATTTTTTCGTAAGTAAGCTAGTTCTGAATTGCCAATCAGTGATCCACTATGGAATTGATATTTGATACCAGAATGACAGTATGATAAATAAAACACTCTTTAAGAATGTTAGGGCACGGTGAATGACAGGTACAGATCAATGGACTATCCACAATGGTTTCAGCCTATTTTTATTAATACTTTAATTTAATCTTCAGCTTTAAAATAAATGACAGCGCTTTATTGATGCCTTTCAGATTTGATTTTTCATCTCTAAAACATTGAATCAGAAATCTAACCTGAGAATGATACATTTACACTAGTGAAATAAACTCATTGAAATGAATTACTTATGTCACACTTGGGGACATATTCTACATGGGCTGGAGCTATCAGAAAGAGCCAGGATGCATCTTATTATGTCTGCTGGTCCTGAGATCTTTCTGGGTAGGGCAATATTTCATGCGTAGCACTGTATGGATGTGACATGGGGCAAATTTACCTGCTCCTTTGTACAGGAGCAATATATCCCTCTGGCTAGTGCATGTTGCAGATGACAGTACATTCATTAGTCAGGTTGAGGAACTCATCACACTCCCCGAATAGCAGTTCATATGCCCTTGGGACTCTGGTGTACTGCCCAGCACAGTAGCTGCCCTGTCAACCACTAGGTAGAGTAGAAATCCTGCAAGTGAGGAAAGGGCCTTTGGTTTCTCTACCCCATTCCCATAACTATATCTGCACAGCCATAAACGGACAGTGGAACTTCACATATATTACGTGATAGTAAATTATGGGGTTTGAAAGTAAATTTTGATATAAATCTTATGAATTTACATTACATTAAAATTAAGGGTCAGATCGGGGGCGGGGGGGGGTGATATTCAGTATCACACTGTCTGGGTGCCACACTCAGGTCAGACTTCAAAAGCAGGGCAGACACCCCAAATTGATGGTATGTTCTATAATTAGATTTCACCAACCCAGTAACAAATGTGAACTCCTGGATCACTGTAACAGTCTTACCATGGAGTCACAGAGAATCCCCTTGGGCTCTCCTGTCTCTCTTGCCACCCAGGCAATTGGACTTTGTGATAAATGGTCACGTATAACAAAAATCACAATATTCAGGCTGCTCCCAGTACCCAGAGAGAGCAGTCACTTACCCCAGATCAATTTGTACCTCAGATCTCACACCAAAGACAATGCTGGTAGCCAAGCCTATAGTAAGCTAATTAAGGATTTATTAACCAGGAAAAAGAAATGAGAGAGTTATTTACAGGTTAAAGCAGGCAACATACATACATACACACAAATGAGTTCAGCCTATGGTCCAAAATGTGACAGAGACGTAGTCATCTGTCAGCAATTAATGCCTTTTTAGCACTAACCCAGGTTGACCCTGGGGATCTCTGCTTTTTGTTTCTTAGCTCCAGCTCTTGTAAGAGTTTGAACCACAAAAAGATGAACAATCTTCATGCCAGCTGTCTTTATTTCCCTTTTCCAGGATTCAAGCTGATGGGACATGCTGTCTCGCACATAGCACCTTCATGGGTGAAAGAGGGCAATTAAACCAGCCTTTTTGTTGCGATGTTGCACAATGGCCACTTAGTCTTGATAGTTCTAGAAGGGTGGGAGAACCATTGCCATGTTCACATGTTCAGAGCAGGAATTTTTAAAATTATAAACCAAAACCTACATATTACCGTATAGCAGGATACAGACATTACAAGTAAGATTAACGCATGCAGCAACATACAAGCATTACACAGTCTAAACACATTCTTACAAGTTCAACACCTATATTGAACAATATAGGTGAGCTGGTCTTTGCATGAGCTGAGCTGGTCTGGTTTCCAGCTATGAATTTGTCAGTGCTCAGCTCACACCTATAGACTTGGCAAGAACTAGCACCTGGTTTACCAGCATCACAGTTAGATGGTGGCCTTAGCAGTCCTATAGCATCTCCTTCCCAGCTGTTAGCTTATGGAATGTGGCCATTGCTCAAGGGCATCACCAGGGCTCTCTTATGTCCTAGTGACACCCAGCTAGTGGCATATCCCCTTGGCGCTGTTGGCGGTCAATGCAAATTAGAGCAGCATGAGGGCTGCTCTATGTTGTGCAAAGAGACTGGTCCAAAGCAGTGCAACTTCAGAATTGTGAAGCACATGCAAAGATGGCTTAAAGCAGTGGTTCTCAACCAGGTGTATGCATATCCATGGGGTGTGCAGCGGTCTTCCAGGCGGTACATCAACTCATCTAGATATTTGCCTAGCTTTACCACATGCTCCACAAAAAGCACTAACAAAGTCAGTACAAATTCATACAGACAAAATGAGAAAGTAAGCAATTTTTCAGTAACAGTGTGATGTGACTTTTGTATTTTTTGTGTCTGATTTTGTAAGCAAGTTGTTTTTAAGTGAGGTGAAACTTGGGGTACACAAGACAAATCAGACTCCTGAAAGGGGTACAATAGTCTGGAAAGCTTGAGAACCACTGGCTTAAAGTTACCTTTGCAATAATCTCCTGAGCTGTACCAATGGCTCTTTGGGCCGCAGCTCCTACTTACTTAGAGATAGGCCTGTGCTACAAAACTTGGTTCTGATCATTAATCCTACAAGGTTCAAGGTGTTGACCACTGATGTTTTGGTTTGGGGCCCGCTCTCTTTATGGTCAAACCTAAAAGCAGACGCAACACAGTGTAAATCTATACTGCTGCCTGATTTTATAGCCCTAGCCAATACATTAGAACATTTTAGTTCATTGGGGAAGTTCAATCAACATCTATTGTCAGTCAGAATAATTTGTGAAGAGTGTCAAAGGGATTTGTATGTACTCTTTGATCATTTTCTCTGCTCTCACCATTTTGTTTCAAGAGTCTGAGAAATACTTAGCTATAAAGCTATCAAATGCACAGTTATCTATGTATATGTTTTCAAGAATGTTAAATCCTCCAGTTAATATAAAACAATTGTGGAAATGGTTGGCAAATTAAAGATGGTTGTTATAGATTCCAAAAATACTTTTGCTTTCAGCAAAATACATTTTTAATTATTTTCCTACTTGCTGTCATATTTCATAAACCAGTCTAGACAACTCGTGCCAAATCATGCAAAAACTGATTTCAATGAAATGCCTTCCCCTAATATCAAAGATCAGAGAATGTTAGTGTTTTTTTATACATGTAGAGCTTAACAAAATAGCCTTAAATAAGCTTACTCTCCACGGAACTCTAGCAAAACCAAAACTTCAATTTTTTGAAAAGAGTCGGTTTTTAGAGAGTAAATTATAAAATAATTCCCATTGTCTATTTTGAAAACAACATTAAAATATAAATAAATATATCATTATAGTATGCCATTTATTTTGCTTTTGCTTTTTCTGATAATTTATTATCCATAGATTCAAATTTCCTTTTCCCAAAACAGATTACTATAAAAGATCAAACTAGCAAAATATGTATAACCCTAGCTGCAAAAAATGTGCATTTTCCTATCATAATTTTAATGCAGAACAAAAATGAAAAATAATCTGAACTTTTATTTCCTTTACACTTTTGATTGAAATTATTAAACTAAGTTGTAGTACCAGGGATAAAAAAAATCATGATGTAGTAAAGAATGTAGATCTGGCTTTTAACATCAGAATCAATGTCCAAATCTAAAATTGATATAATTGACTGTTAATTAATTCCCTTGATATTTTCATTAGCACATCCAAGCAACAAGTCATCTGTTTGGCACTTCTGAATTATTCAGGAAGTATTCAGATTGCTATAATGAAGGCGTTATGTGCCTGATACTATGCCTGCTAATAAAGTTAAATCCAGGACCTGTTTTATTTTTCTATACTTATTAGACAATCATAACTGTCCCCTAATATATGGTAACCAAAATGTCATACCTATGCAAAGATTTAAGATTTAGAAGAGGAGAGCAAGCCCATCAGGGGTAGGGATGGAGATGGTTACACCTAAATGTGTCATTATTTCATTTGTCTCTAAAAGTCCATTGATTTATGGAGCAAATCTTCCCCATTTGACTCCCTTGATTTCAATGGGGTTGCACCATTCACAGGGTGAAATTCACCCCTGAGTAGAGGGCTGGTACATGGCTTGTGCATCACTTACAATTAAGACTCTCACTTAAGCTCTCCCAAATACAGTTTAAGTGGGAATTTAAATGGTGTAGGTGAATTTCATCCTCAGTGAGGAGAATATTTGCTCTATTGAGTGAAGTTTGCCAATGGTGTTACACTAGAGATAAATTTGACCTGATATCTTTAGCCTTGTTTTAAAGTTTGTGAAGCCCTTTCCCTATGGTTCATTAGCCTTTCTCTCCTCAATTAGGCATTGGGCCTAATCTCATGAGTAGCGGGTAGTCCTTAAGCATGCTGAATTGACTACAGTGGCATTACTCAGATGATCAAGGACTACTCATGTTAGTAAGGATTTGCAAACTAAGTCCCACTACTCATACAAATATGTTAGCCAAATCCTTAACTCTTGACTCAGACAAATCTTCCATTGACATCAGTGTGGATTTTGCCAGAGTAAGGACTTCAAGATTTGTCCCAAGAGGCTCCAGTATATTGCCGTGTCGAATCCCAGAATTCCTGGTAGGGTTTATGCCAAATTTGGCGGCTGTCTCTCTTTTTTAATACTGTTTTTATGTTGCAAGGTACTAAGTGGCAGAAATCCCATAAATCTTGCCACTCCAAAAGACGAGGCTCGAGGGGACTGGGTGGTACTCTTGATGGATGCACTGTCTTTAATGCACTACCCTCTTCCCTAAGGGATTGTGGGTTTGAATTTAGTGCAGAAAGAATGAACTGATCCTCAACTGATGGCAGTAAAAGTTCATAAGCAAAAAGGAGTTTTACCTTTCAGTTTGTTCTCTGACTTGAACCTACTCTGCACAGATTCTTCAGCTCCAGTCTCAAGACTAAATAACCTCCGGTGATTCTAAGCAATCCTCCCTCCCTCCCCCTGCTTTTTGTAAGTAGAATATTGCTAAACCTACTTAATTTAATATTCGTGACAATCTCAAATTACTTTTCAAAGATTAAGCATCAGTACATCCCCATGAAACAGGAAGTACCTGAATCAATTCACCCTGTTTTGAAATGCAGTCACTTCTGGGCTGGAACACAACAGCTATTTAAACAGCCTATATAAGACTGTGGAAGAACAAGGCCAACGTTTCAGTTGTGGCATGTAATTATTTGGAGTATAGTGGCATACACAAACAACATTAAACTAAGTCTCTTGTTCAGAAGGAAAGCTAACTTGGGAAGTGTAGTTCCATAGTGGGCCTTTGGGGCAGCTGTTCATTGTGACCCCATCTAAAAGATCAGCTGTTCACCCTCCCCCCTCCCCCCAAAAAAGAAGTGAATCACAAGGGCTACTTAGGGAGACAAAATGAGGCCCTCAGATCTTCCTTTCCTTTATTGTTGGGCAGACAGAAAAGCCCAATCCAAAGGGAATTCAGGGCAAATTGGAGTTGGGAAGATTTGTATACAGAAAGGAAAGCCCTCCCCGCGGGAGTTAGGGGTCCACAGTTACTGCCATTGATGGCATTAGCCTTATTACAATAAAGGTCTTTTCCACTTCTCAAGGTTTCTGTGCCCAACCCTCCTGTCTGTTCCGGGAGCTATAGGAACAGCAACATTACACAGGTGTAGTACAGGGCGTAAAGGAAAATACTGTGTCCAACTGGAACTTCACTGAGCATGTTCAGATAGAATATAAACCCTGAGATTAAATTTGGTCTGGACAATGGGGTTCCCACCCCTGTGAAAAGTGCAGTGGGTCCTTAAAGGTCAGAACTGGTCAAGAGCTGGGTTTTAGGTCTCATTTGAAAAAGGCAGCACCTGCAGCAGCCATGCTCCCAAATACTGGATAAGGTTCACCCCATTCAGAGAACCAGCCCAGGAACTATATACCAGCCAAACCCTACTTAAAAAAAAATCTCAAAGTAGAGACTTAAGTAGAAGTTAAGTCAGAGGTGGGCAAACTACAGTCCGCAGGTCACATCCGGCTCGTGGCACCGTCCTGCCCAGCCCTTGAGCTCCCGGCCCCTCCCCTGCTGTCCCCCCTCCCCTGCAGCCTCAGTTCGCCATGCCGCCGGTGCTCTGGGAAGTGGGGCTGCAAGCTCCTGCCGGGCAGTACGGCAGCATAGCTGGCTCCAGCCAGGTGGCATGGCTGCCAGTCCTGGTGCTCTGAGTGGCATGGTAAGAGGGTGGGGAGCAAAGGGAGGGGTTGGATAAGGAGCACGGGGTTCTGGGGCACAGTCAGGGGACAGGAGGTGGTTGGATGGGGTGGAGGTTCTGTGGGGGGGCAGTCAGGGGATGGGGAACAGGGGTGGTTGGATGGGGGTAGGGTTCCATGGGGGTGGTTAGGGGCAGGGGGTCCCAGGTGGGGCAGTCAGGGGATAAGGAGCAGGGGTGTTTGGATGGGTGGAGGGTTCTGAGGGGGGCAGGGGCCAGGCTGTTTGGAGAGGCACAGCCTTCCCTACCCAGACCTCCATACAGTTTTGAAACACCAATGTGGCCTTCAGGCAAAAAGTTTTCCCACCCCTGAGTTAAGTTCTTGTGGTACTCCTCTGCACCGGGGTGAATTTCATCCCCTGAGATTTGGAACTAGTTTATTACTAACTCAGAGAAGAGTATGCCTGCTGAAGGACAGGGTGGAACCGCCTGGATCCAGGAGGAGCCCTGGGATGTAGAATGTTTCCCAGAATTCTCCATCTTGCAGGAGGCATGTTCTTGCCACTACACTCTCCCACAGGTGCAATTTAGTCCCCACTCTGTACCAGACCTGTTCCACTCACCTTTGTGAGAGGAAGGCCTTTGCCCCTGTGCAGACCCATGAGAGTAGAGGTGGTACATTCCTATGCTCCCCTGGGCACAGGGACTGCAATTTTATCTGGTTCTTGTGCAGGCTGCCTAAAGGCCAGACAGGATCCGGCCCTCAGAGAGAAGAGTGCTATTTAATGGATTTTCAACACCACTGTCCTCCAGCAGAATCTGAAGAGAAACTGTTTTTGTACAGAAGCAGGATGTTACATTATGTATTTCCTTTGCTCCTAATAACTTGGAAAATTATGTAAATCAGAAATAAGAGTCTATTTTTGTAGATGCAGAGAAACGATCTGGTAAGCTGACATCATAAAGCCTTTTCTGACAACTGAGTCCCAATCAGCCTGGCAACTGTATCAATAGCCTCAGGATTGCTGTCTGATTGACAGGCAGCAGATGGTAGAGGAATGAGGTTGTCACTGTGGCTGCTGATCGCCCCTGAGTTGTTTGTAATGACAGCAAACAAAGAATGGCTGCCCAAGGTGATCTCTTGTTTTACAAGCAAGGCATTAGAGTAAACCCACAGGTACTTGTGTAACCACTTTGCCAACATGCTACTAACTATCTGAATTGAAACTCCACTTTTCTTATAGAATATACTGTAGTCAGGTTTTGGAATACAAATTCCTTTTGTTATATAAGGTGTAGATATTATACAAGCATTAGCATCACTCATCTATAAAGTGAGCTTGCATATATACTATTCTTTTTATCAATTAATTTGGACTCATCGAAAAACAAAAAAAACCCCAATCAGGATTAAATATAAAACCTGACTATCTTCAAATTAATCAGGCACATGTTCCACTTTTTGTTTGTTTTAAATCCCACTGTCTCCAGAATGCTTACTGACAATTTAGAAAAAAAGTGTTTTGGAAAATAGTGAAGGGAAATATTTAAGTTAATTATGGTGCTCAGATTGCAAGGCCAAGTGAAGTAAAATAGTGTAATGCAAACCTGTTTTACAGAATTGTTTATTTATTTGAAAATACAAATAATCATATTTCACTAAATGGAAGTTTAATAAATTGGGATGTTTCTATTGTGCATTTCCTCCTCAGAGTACATTCTTTGCAAAACATGGATACAGTTTCATGATTCTGTATGTTCATTTGCTGTAAATGTATTAGTTGCAGTTAATTAATTAATGCTTATTGATAATTGTTAATGACCAAGCAGATTGTTATAGTCACATCTTGCAAAACTCCAGCCCAATTACTCTGAACGCTTTAATTACCAGTTGGTGGAAGTTGTCCCTGTACAAAGGCTAGCACAGGTTCTAGGCACCATTTAAGTCAGGCCAATCCCCCGCCTCTCAAAAACAAACAAAAAAACCCCCACAACTTAAATGGGACTTACCTGTCACCTTGCCCTTAGGGTAGTCCTCTACACCTCAGAGTGTGGTATCTAAGGTAAAATCTCAGCCCCATTAAAGTCAATAGAAAAAACTTCATTGAATTCAGTGGGGCCAGGATTTTACTTCAGTGTGATCATAGGAACATAACACCAGGAAAGTTCTATCATATGATTTCCTGATTCCATAAGATGAATGGGGTTCAAAAAAGGCTCCGCACTGGCTAGTTTTGCTCCCATTTAAGTCAATGGGAGTTTTACCATTGAAATGAGAAGGAGCAGAGAGAGGCCAACACTCACTACTTTTAAACGTTCAACTTTATATAACCATAATGTCCTAAAAGAGAAAGTTAATAAATTTATAATACAATTTGATTAGTATCAGAGGGGTAGCTCAGCTGAGCTCCGGAGTTGCTTTGAGCTGCCAGCAAGGTAAGAGGGGAGGGGGCTACAAGCTCTAGGGCTGCTGCGGGGGCAAGTGGGGCAATTTGCCCCAGGCCCTGCAGGGGCCCCTGGCCCCACAAGTATGTCTCCGCCTGCCCCGGCCCCTCCCCCGCTCCCCCCCCTTAAATCAGAACTTTTTATAGGGAACCGGTTGTTAAAATTTTGGCAGCTCATCACTGGCTAGAACCCATCTAGCCCACGAAAGCTTATGCCCAAGTAAATTTATAAACCAAATCTGTAATCTCTTAAAAAAAGGTATCAGGTTAGTTTGATACGATCTATTTTCCCTAAATCCATGTTGATCGGTATTAATTATACCACTCTCCTTTAATTGTTTATTAATCAAGTCCTGAGTCAGCTGCTCCATTATCTAGCCCAGCCTATAACTAGATGGATCATGCCGTTTACCCTTTTTAAATATTGGAACAACAGTAGCTTTCTCCCAATCTCCTGGAACTTCCCCAGTGTTCCAAAGCTTATTGAAAGTAACAGTAAAAGTCCATTGAGCTCTTCAGCCATCTTTAAAAAACAAACAAACAAATGAACAACAAAAACCTATTGGATTACAAGTTATTTGGACCTGCTGATATAAAAATGTCTAACTTTAGTAGCGGCTGTTTAACATCCTTCTGAGATGCTAGTGGAATGAAAAAGGTGCTATTATATGATATGACTACATCCTTTCTCCCCCATATACAGAACAGAAATATTTATTTTACCCATCTGCCTTTTCTGCATTATTATAGTAGAACCTCAACTTACGAACACCTAGGGAATGGAGATTGTTCGTAACACTGAAATGTTCCTAACTCTGAACAAAATGTATGGTTGTTCTTTCAAAAGTTTATAGCTGAACATTGACTTAATTCAGCTTTGAAAACTTTACTATGCAGAACAAAAATGCTGCTTTTAACCATCTTAATTTAAACTAAAGAAGCACAGAAAGTTTCCTTACCTTGGCAAATATTTTTTTTAAACTTTCCCTTTGTTTTTAGTAGTTTACATTTAACACAGTACCATACTGTGTTAACTTTTTGTTGTTGTTGGTCTCTGCTGCTGCCTGATTGTGTATTTCTCGTTCCAAATGAGGTATGTGGTTAACCGGTCAGGTCGTAACGCTGGTGTGCGTAACACTGAGGTTCTACTGTATTGATAATTCTACCATTTTTAGTAATGGACCAATACCTTTGCCAGGATTCTTTTAGTTTCTGATATACTTAAAAATACACACACCTCCTTATTGCCCTCAACTCTGCTGGCCGTGGATTTGTGTGTCCCTCTGCTTCCTTTATCTATTTTCTACAATTCCTATTGTTCCCATCTTAAAGTTGCAATGGACTTGGAAACAGTGCTTAAAACAAGTTTCAGATTGGGATTGGGTTCATTTTAAATGCATTTTCTCTGAGGGATCCTTTACAAGATTCACTAGGCTGAGACGCATTGATTTCTTTGTCAACGTATCCCATTCAAAATGTATCTGGTAATTATGGCCCACTGTTAAGACAAATGTCTAAGGTCCCAATCCTGCAAAAATTTACCTATGTGCTTAATTTTAATGCACACAACCATTTTGCAGGATCAGGTCCTAGCGTGATAAAAGAGGCCTAGCTACAGGCTTGCAGCAGAGGTGATATTGAACCACACAGGCAGTCAGGCAGAGCACTTGCTTACTGTGGCTCAAAGAATTAGTGTGCAAGATAGATTTTTCTTCTATTTTATGATTTGTATGGAAAATAATGTACACATAGAGCAGGCTTCTATCTAGCATACAATGTGTACTCTGACAATAGCTTTCCTGTTATCTAGGATCTTTTAATAAAGTATTAATTATAAAAGGCTTCTAAATCATTGTTTAAAGAGCCCTAAAGAGAAGTGCATTTTTCCTGTCAAATGCTCCGGGTTTTGCAGCAAGTGAATTTGTTTTGTATGGGCAGAGTTGTATTTTCCTGTGAAATGATTAATTTAAATGGGCTACCGCTGGTCCTGACTGTGCCTGGGTTTCTTTTTTCCGCCCTCTGCTTTTTGCTGGCTTCATCAGGGGACAAGTGTGTGAGATCAGGGTTTCTGGAATAGAATGGATGGATGGAATTCACTCAGCTGCAAAGTGTCTTTAAATGGTCCCCATATCACCTAAGTCCTATATTGCACCTCTGTACAGAGGAGGGGAAGGCAAGAAATATGGGCTGGAGGATCAGTCATGTGGGGGTGATTCACAGCCCCTGTATAAGAAGTGAGACTCTGCAGCACCTGCAGATAGACTGGTATCTAAGTATTTATATCCCATCACCATAGCATTGAGCACCTCAGTCTTCAATGAATTTATCCTCACAACACATTTGTGAAGTGGGGAAGGACATAATCTCTGCTTTACGGGGGGGAGGGGAGGATCAGGGGAGGATCAATGGGCGCTAGCTGCCTCAGCTGTTTAGATACTATTGAGAATCCCACCAGGATCCATCTGTTTCATTAGATGCAAATTTGGACCTAACTGACTTCTCCAAGCTCATTCAGGAAGTCTGTGGTGGAGTTGGGAACTGAGCTTGGCTCATGCAAGTCACAGGCGAGCACCCTCACAACTGGACTATAATTCCTCGCTGTGAATGAGGCCATTGCAATCAAGCTAGAGCCACATCTACTGGATTCACACTTAGACAGGCCCAGTGGCCCAAGTCCTCTGCATAGGGGTACACATAGGGGAAGGCACTGTTTCAGCCCATAGATTAAAACAGAGGCTATGAAAGGGCTGAGATGCAGATTCATGGCTGGTTAGGGCAGGGATTCCATCTCCTCCCCAAAAATGAGCTTTGGGTAGGGAATGTGTGTGTTGTGTTTCGGAGACTCGTTAAGTAATGGGTCTTCGAGCTAGCAAATATAAATCAAGGGCAATTTCTCCAATCAAAGTCACAAAGGAACAGCAGGTTAGAAGATGGGATGCTAGACCAAAAACAGCCTCTAATAGGAGATCCAATATTCAGCAAACTGTGACTTTCAGCTCTGCTACAGACAGTGTCTTCAACAGGTGAAAAGAGGCCCTGTGTACACACCGAGAGCTCTGGGGCAATCCTTCACAGTACCTGCGGTCCTAAAGGCCTCCCAACACATCCTGGCAATGAGTTTCCTCTGGAATAGCACTGCCAGGGACTCCTCTTTGGCTTGGCTGTCTTTAGTACCCCATGGCTTGGGAGGGAAGGAAAGCAGAGGGTCAGCAAACAGAATACAATAGTTGTTTTGATCCTTTCATCAATTAGCTACTTTTTAGTGTCCTTGGGTGTTTTTTGTACTTGTATTTTGTGGAAGGGTAAAAGACATCACCCAACTGGCCTCCTTTAGACTACTCATTATTTTAAATACCTTTATCACATCCTTACAGCTCAGTGACCAGTCCCTGGATGCAGCTGTGGTCAAGTACCATGGAGAGCGTAGATGAGTTAATCTATCTAGGCTGCAAGTAGAGTTAAAACAATTGCATGAAACTGGCTGTTATTCGACAAACAGGACTGCTGCATCCTGAATGAAACCCATGTCCTGCTTATGCAAACAAAAACATCTGTGTGTTTATACAAAGTTTGGGATCAATCAAGCTTATGTACTACCTGTAATGCTATATTGGTCAGAAACCTGGATCCTCTTACAGGCAGACTTGGTGCAACTAGAGGCATTCCATGTGTGCTGTCAGCATCCAAACCTGAGCTGCTAGTCCTGGATGGACTGGGAAGGAACAGGACTTCCTCTTTCCCTGCACAGGCCACTCCTGGGGCCAGGTCAGACCCACCTCCGGGAACCTCCCTTGGTTACAGGAAGCTCTGCTGCTGCTGGCTGGGTGCTCAGCACTGAAGGCATCGTCACCATCAGCAACACAGAAGTGAGGGTGTCTTGGTATGGTATTGCCACTCTTACTTCTGCACTTCTGCTGGCAGTGATGCTGCCTTCAGAGGTGGGCACCCAGCCAGCAGCTGCCCTCTGGCTGCCCAGCTCTGAAGGCAGCAGCAGAGAAGTAAGGGTGGCACAACTGAGACACCCCCCCCCCTTCCCCACCATGACTACCTTTTGGTTCAGGACCCCCACGGTTACAACATTGAAATTTCAGATTAAGATGGCTGATGCCATGAAATTTACAATGTTAAAAATCCAAGGACTGTGAAATTGACCAAAGTGGGCCGTGAATTTGGTAGGGCCCTATTTACTATGCGTTTGAGGAAGGTGATGATGAGGATGATGACGTCCCCTGTTGTCACTCACTGGAAGAGTGAGCAGATTGGCTTCCTTCTGCATTCATTTGTCAGTAATAGGGGAACATGCAGTTCCATTAATTTTAGCCAAAATGGAAAGCAAAGTCTGAAAAAAACATCAGAACCTCACCTGAAAGCAGCACTGTCTGTAGTATGACAAGCTGTGTAAAGTGAGCTTTCAAAGGAAAGCCAACATCACTTTGTAATGCTGATATTTTGCTGAGTTATTTATTTTATGATAAAAGTTCATTGTGCCGTATGACTGCTTATGAATTTACTACAAACAAGAAAATGCCAGGAGAAATACCTACATTTATAAGCTTCCTTTTAAAATGTTCTAGAAACTACCACAACCTAGAATTAAATGGGGGGGAAAGGATTATTTTATAGTTCTCTCTTTTGTTTTGGTACCACCCAAAATGAATCTATTGGTTTTATAGTAGAGACTCATATGTAGCTATGCAATGCAGAATAGTGGAAAGATGCAGCTCCATGTATAGAGGAAGATAGCAATAATTTGCACTTCTATAGCACCTTCCATGCAGAAAATTTGAATATAAATTAATGATTTTGGATTCACTATAACCCAGTGAGGTGTGCTATCATCAGTAGCCCCATTTTTACAGATGCTGAAATAGAGGCAGAGAAATTGCTCCTGGTTTTCCCAAAGTCATATGGCAAGTCAGTGGCAGAGAAGGGAACCAAAGCCAGATCTGTGAGAGAGTCTAAATTCAGGCAATGGCTGATGAGATTTAAGCATTTAGATCCTGATTCACCAAACCATTAAACACACGCTTTAGGGGTTTGCTGAATTGGGGCCAACAAAGAATGCTGAGTATGCAGATTAGAGTGTCTGTGTTCAGCTCTTACTCAAAGTCTTCTAGCAGCAATTAACATGCTTATATGAACAGGTCATTTTTACTTCCTCAGACCCACAATTATCCAGTCAATATAATGAAGCAGAAAGAGAGTCTTGCTCCCTTTTACTAACAACCTAATTCATATTAGGGTCACCCGAGGAGCCTAAGCCCCCTCTATCTGCAGAGAGTAGCAACAACAACAATCTTGCTAAAAACATTTGCAGCTGCCAACTCTTGCTATAAAAATATTAACAGCATAATAGCCTTCTGAGTGCCTTACAGGCCTACATTTTCACAAAACTGTGTGCTTAATTTATAACATGCAATTACAGCACTTCCAGAGGATGCAATTGCAGTGATTATATGTGCACATTTGCCTGAAAGTTTAGGCCAGAATGTCCTATAAATGCCCAACGTATGTCACTCTTACAATGCTGATATTATCTGCTAATGATGTGTAACATCATGAAACATAAATTGTCACTTTTGGTTACCCACAATAGCTTTTGTTATCATAGGCTGACACAAAATGGCACCCAAAATCACTCCTCTTTTCAAAAAGGCACTACAGAAACTGTCCTACCTACTACATTGCACAATAGTGATACTGCAGAGTTTGGAGCAATTAATACAGAATTTGGTCTCCATTGTTTATTAGGAAGTAGATGGGATGGGGGGAGGGCATTGCAATGCCTAGATGTGGGTATTATAAACTCTACTCCACTGTGCTTCTTTGAAAGCTAGAAGATAACCAGTATATGAAACTCACCCTGCATTTTTATTGAGCAGTGCTGTGAAAGAATCAATTTGCATGCAATATAAATCCACATTCATATTTTACTACTGCACAATTAGGGAGTTTTAATGTAAAATACATTTCAAATGCTGTACACTTTGATTGCTCTTTGTAAAAAAAAAAAATCACTTAAATAGCCATATAATTCCATTCCAAATAAGTATTTTCTAAATGATACATACAGTATTGATATGGAAAGTTTCACAAAACCTGTATATGCTAGTGTGTGTGGCCTTTCCCAAGTACATTATGTATTGGGGATCTTAATAAGCAGTGGTATTCATCAACATGGGTTACTGTGGGTCATTCTTATGTTTCTTTTTATTCTGTCTGATACAAAGGTGTGGAGATTCACTAGCAATTTATTGTAAATCATGAATAGAGAATGTAGGCATTATTTTGAGGCACATTAGCTTAGCCACCAGTGAAATTAAGTGATTACCAGACTACACAGTGTACTTTAAGGCTGGAGGCCTGACTTTCAATGAGCGTTGGGTGTTTAAGTCATGAAAGTCCCTCTGAAAATCCTCGCCTGGGGCATTTTGACGGTGAAATATTTACAAAACAATTAGCTGTTCTTGAAATTAGATTTTATTCTGATAGAGTTTTCAGAAGATTCTCTTGGAGCCTTTCAGAAGCCTAGGATGGGGTCTCAACCCGGGACCCAGGGGTTGAAGCAGAACACTGCTTGAGCTTGTCTTGTAGAATTTAAAAAAAAAAAAAAAGTTCAAAAGTTTGTTTCAAACAACATTTCCTGTTTCTTGTACTTAATCGCTTCTGGGTTTCAGAAAGAGAAGCACCAAAATACTGTGAAACAGTCTGTTCCTGAGATATTTCTGATCCAAAGACTGACCCAGAATTTTCACAAATCTCTGTTCTCCTTAGATTTCAAGCCCAATTTTGTAGAATCAAGGAATTTAGATGGGATCTGGAGAAGACTCTGAGTGATGTCCTACAGAGCACTGACAAATCTTTTGAGGCTCCCAAAACCTGTCGCTGGTATTACGTTATCAGTATCTGTGGCTTGGTAAAGACAGACACAGTTAAGGGGGAAAATCAAATGCTTTCTTTAGCACATATGTGATTCTATGTAAATCTGAACTGTTCGCCAAAATGTTTGCCAATAAAGAAGAAAGTCCCGCAACATAATCAGAAGATGATATCTATCATATGGCTTCCTGGCTGTTGTGCCTGTTTTTGCTGTGTGTAACTGACTGTGTTGGTGTTTCACTACCTAAAATTTGCATATTAGCTAAAAGGAAATGTTCTCTATGGGCTTGATTCTGTGAGCTGCTGAATCAATGCCTTCAGCTCCCATTAAAGGTGAAACACACTCCCACCAAACCTGCCAGAGACGTGATTAAAGAGACAGAGGTCAAGATTTTCAAAAGTAACTAGTGATTTTGGGTGCTGAAGGTGGGACATTTTAAAGGGGCCTGATTTTCAGCAAGTGCAGAACACCCGCCCTCTGAAAATCAAAGACTTTCAAGGCATCTCCAACTGAGCACACAAAAACAGGGGCACCAGAATCACTCACTTTTGGAAATATTTGCCATCGGTCTCCAGTGCAGAGCCACAGAAAAAACAAAACTATGACAAGTACCTCTCACCCTCTAATAGGGACAGCATTTTCTGAAACAGGGGAGAACCTTGTTCCTTCGGATTGGGCCATTTATTCTCTTGCAGTTTGAGGATGATGGTAAATAAAGCCAGACTCCAGTACAGCGAATCGACTGTGGCTGGCTAATTTGTGGTCTTCTGAAGATCTGAGATTCAGTTTGGATACATCCTCTCCCCTTCCCCCCCACCCCAATTCTGGAGACTTTGTTTGAACTGTCTCAACTATTCAAAACATATTGGTCTAAAAATCAGGTTGGAAATCTAGAGAATTTCTTCTGTTCACAAATACAGTGAGAACAAACTCAAACAGAAGCAGGGGGAACCAAGCCATGGAAAACCTCCCTCCCACTGTCTTTTACAAAAACAAAAACAGTCGTCATCTTACTATCAAGACGACTGAACTTTCCTAAATTCAAGCACCATTGCTCTGTTTTTGGCATAGCCCTTGGCAAGGCAGACAAGCTGTCTGTTCCTATAGCATTTTGTGTCCACCACTAGCACAAGGCAGTTGAACTGAATCAGGAGTAGAGATATGAATTTCATCCACTAAGCAAGTACAAGGCATCAATAGAAATTACCTTAGCAGATGACTTGGCTGCTTCTTGCAACGAAGCTACATATGTTGCAACAAGTCGGCGAAGGAGGCACACCAAATGCTAGTGGAATCACAATCCTGGGAAGGAAAGATGGCATGTTGCTAGCAGCTTTGGTTATGGGAGATGAAAGAAGATGCAGCACTTACTGGACCTGCTGCTATCGCCATTGGAGCATCTGCTCTGTTACTATGATTAAAAAACGTGTTCTCACTTCTACTGCTGCTACTTCCCTGGCATTTTCTCTGTCTCCTTTAAACTGGAAGGAAATCCATAATGTATCTAAGCAGGTTCAAATTACTAGGGCACAAAGGACTCAAAGGTAAAGCATTATCAGCAGGCTCTTAGGGTATACAAGTTAATGAGCCATTTAAAAATAAAATCTTGACCACTAGTTAATAAGGCCTCTTGCAGTAAACTCCAGTGTAAATACAAACACTCAGACAAGGTGTAGAGGTCAGTGGAGGCTTGACTGTTTAAGGCAGATAAGTGGGAAGTTTGGATTCTAGTCCTTAGAACAGAATGCAGCTTCCTAAAATACCATCGCTAATTAATTAGAATATCTTTTCTGGCTCACTCCTCAACAATTACCCAGACAGAGAGAAATAGCATGTAATAAAGGCTTTAAAAAGGTCTCCATATATTTTACTTTGGTCTCAAACACACAAGATGTATTTAAACTTGTGACCAGAGACAAGCTGCCAGAATAGAAGGTAAAATAAAGGAAGGGACAGTGCATGTTAGGGTGGAGGGAAGCCCTTCTGGTTCCGCCCCTCTTTTTAGTTAGCAGGACACAATAGGGCAGCTGCATCCCTGCATTAGTTTAGACAATGACAAGGCAGGAACCAAGGTAAAACAGCTTGTACTGCCTCTGTTCTGGGGCTGCTGGTGTAAACCACCAGTGCTTAGCGCCTGCCTTCTGCACTTGGAAAGTCCTTTTGGAGGAAAAGGTTGCAATGATGGAAAGCTGTCAAAAAGCGTCCCTTCTGCCAAGGGCCAGGCACCACCCAAAGACTAAGCAATGCTAGTCAGCAGTGCCCAGCATATTAGATGATTCAGCACTTTCCTGTTGCAGTCTTCACACTGGAGCCATCAGCAGAACTGACGCTGCCCTAACTGTTGTGCAAAGGGGGAGAAGCCCTTTGCTGGTGGGGAGGGAAATTCAGCACAAGTGAGTTAGTTACTCTGGATTTACACGAGTGCAACTGAAAACACACCTTAAGAGATTAAACCACTTTAAGTCCTCAAGAGCTTAACATACCTTAAGTCTTCTGAGTGGATCAGGCTCTGAAACTGCTTTAAGGGCCTGATTCAAAGTTCACTGAAGTCAATTAAAAAAACCCCACTCCCAATGATTTGTCTGGGCTGTGAATCAGGCTCTAAATCCTGAAAGTTTTGAATGTAAAGCAGTCACCTTCCTCTGCCTCCAGAGCTTTTAAAACTGAAGCAGTTTAGAAGAGCATGTCAACTTCATTAAAAATAAAAAAAAAACAAAAAAGAAACAGAACAAAACACACACACACACACCACATGCTACACCTGCCCTGTTCCTTTGCCATTTTTGTGGCATTACAATCTTTTCCTTTCTCTGCCCTCCTTTCTTGCCTTGGGAAAGCTGGCTACAGAGGAAACTAAGGTCCCATCCCAGCACTGCAAACACTGGTATGTGTAACTTTAAATCAAGTGAGCAACTCCACTGAAGTCAGTGAGCTACTCAGAGTTAATCACATGCATAAGTGTTTACAAGATTGGGATGTAACTGTGGGAAAACAGTGAAATTGACTATAGACGAAGTGCTGATAAATGCATAATGTGAACAAACTGACAAAAGAAAGTGTTTTCCCACTGATGTCTCTCAGTTACTATAATCATATGGGGTTACTTTCAAAAACACCAAATAGAAGTGGGATTTTTAAGTTGCCACTGTCCCTTTAAAAGCATCAAGCAGTTTAAAAACTTGAAATGTTTTGAAAAACTTCAAGCAGAACAGAGGCTACTAGAGCTAACTTAAGAAACAGGAAGACTGTCAATGACATCCAGGTTACATAACTCTACCCATAACTCACATTTAACCCTCTCCTAACTCACTGAACAGTACTTTCCTACTCTTTTGGGATGGGATGGGATGGGATGGGATGGGATGGAATGGGATGGGGAGGGTTGTTTTTGTGCTAGTGTCATTCCCTGATTATAATTCATACAGCATAATTCAGCCACGTGCCTAGAATACACCTCTAGCCATGTCATCCTCAGCTTTATTGGCCTAATTTTTAATTGACTGCATCACTCCCCTGTTTTGTACAACCAGCACATTTCTTTACTCTGTATTTTATGTATAAATTAGGAGTGAATTTGCTGCTCAGATACCTCTCAACCTGCCAAGCTGCAAATGTGGCAGACAATGTGTGAGAGAGACAAAATGAGGCACTCAAAAAAAAAAAGTATCAATGCTGTGAGGTTCATTCCTTTAGTATAACTTATCTATAACCTTCTCTCTTTCTTTACAATATAAATAAATCTCAACAATAAAAAAAAAGGGAATGGTGGTAGTTGAGACTAAAATGAATGGCAGTCATCAAAATGAGAAATAGTCAAGAGGTATGATAGTGGTACATGATCTTTCTCCACACACTTCCGACAATGAACCCTAATTTTACAGCATCTCCACTGACCCAATGGTAGTGTCAGATTCTGTTTTATGTTTTGTGTAGTGAACAAATGAGAACTAGGACAAGAAAGAAGCAACCACATTTTCTGACTAGTGGTGAATTGCCCCCAACTGTGTCCTCTTAGTGTCTTAATCAGCACATTTCATAGGGTGACCAGATGTTCTGATTTTATAGTGAGTGTCCCAATATTTGGGGCTTTTTCTTGTATAAGCTCCTATTATCCCCCACCCCCTGTTCTGATTTTTCACACTTGCTATCTGGTCAGCCTAACATTTCATTACCTTCATGCAGGCCTCTTTTCTTAGGACTTTGGAACTGTAAATAAAGTGATCTCAATTAGCTCACTTTTTGATCTTTGTGGAACTGCTCTAGCCAGATTTTTGCAAAGAGGGGAGGTAAAAGGCCGGAATAGAGCCGAGGCCAAAGTTATTTAGAATTAGCAGCTAATGGATTGGATTTCTATAGCGATTTTTAATACCTGTACAGTATGATGAAAATGAACCACAAGAGACTCTCATTTTTGTTTTTCATTAATATTCACTTTGTTAACATGAACAGATGATTTCTAGAAGCTCCCATTGCCCTTTTTAATTTGTCTCTCTGTAAGATGGAACAGGTATTTTCCATTATTAATCTGATTAGTAAATTCTATTTATCCCCCTTGTAGTTTCCTTCATTATTAGAGATGCAGAACAGTCTGCTGGACTTTTATGAACAAGACTGAAAAAAGGAAAACAATTTATAGGAGCCCAAATAACTGCTAAATCACAGACCTGTTATAAAATGATATGCTTTAATCTCTAAACTTCTAGGGACAATATCAAGGTGGCCATTTGGTGCAAGTTGGTAGTGGTATCCAGGCACTGGAGAGTTCTCTCCAGTGATAAATGGAGACGCTAAAATTCTCTTTCCCTGGAAGGGCCAATTTCCACCACGAAAACCAGAGCTGAAGATGTTCAGCCCCAGAATGACCTTTGCTGAGCTGAAGGCTCTTTACCCTCATGCACCAGTTAGTGCTAATGAGGGGGTGAAGTCTTTGGGAGCCCATGGGCAGGATCTTATTTTCAACAGGGGCCCTCACTATAGGCAGCAGCCTTTCTCCAGGAAGAGAATACTTTGCCAGATCTCTTAGAAGACACATACACAAAGGCAAAAGTCTCAACACTATTGGCCACTTTGGAACCCTCTTTTCCAGGCCTCAGTACCAATGACTCCAGAATTTGAGAGGGGACCCTGGCAGCCCCAAACATAAGGTAAAGACAGATCACTGAGAAATTGGAGGGGTGCAGGATGGAAGACCAATGGAGTCTTATTTGAGCATTTAAAAATGGTGAGGAAAATAAGAGAATCATTGCACTTGCATCTGAAGAAGTGGGTATTCACCCACGAAAGCTCATGCTGCAAAACGTCTGTTAGTCTATAAGGTGCCACAGGATTCTTTGTTGCTTTTACAGAATCATTGCAGTTGTTTAACTCATTTCTGCAGCTTGACATTGAATTCAATGGGTTTTCCATGGCCACAGAATTATGGCAGAGTGGAAGTTCTCACAAGGAAAAAAAGAGATGAAGTTTATAATTAAGTACTCAGAGTCCACAGATAGCATGAAATGGCTAAGGTTTCTTATCATTGCTTTTCTGTTCTCTCAGGGTCCTTTGCCTTCTTGTGAGAATATATTGATGTCCTGCTGATCTCAGCATCACACCAAACATCTTCCGAAGATCTCTATATTCAGAATAGTCTTCAGTCCTACCTGGGTTTAAGGGAAATAGGGTAAGGCAAAAATCCCTCTGAGTGCAATGGGTTTTGGAGGAAGTATGTTGTGGAGTTGTCTGTATCAATCATGGTTTACTAATTTTAACACGTTTAACTACAAGCTTGGTTCAGGAGTGAGCTGACCGTAGTACGGTCACAAAAATTAAATGCTCCCTGAAACACCAAATGGTAACATAGAAATGGTGAGAGCTATGAAGCCATTATCCATTAGCACTGTTTCACTTGGGGAAATTTGCACAAGTTTTGCATTTCCATCTGTTGGAAAACAGAGTCAGACAATGGAATGTACACAGTATCTTATTTCATTTTTAATTTCTTTGTCTCTTCTGTCTGGATTTCATTTCCTTAAACTGAACGAAGAAGTTGATTTTTTTTTAGTAAAGGTATATGAGTAGTTATTAGTAACTCAATTTTGTGCAGCAAGGTTTGTCAGACCATAAAAGATTAACATAGGCTTATTCTTAAAAAGGCTATTTTTTTCCAACTTGTCCCAAATTGATGTTTCTTTTAAAAAATTTTTTGTTGATTTGTCTAGTGAGTTCATTACTGACCCCCACTTTTTTTCTTTAAGCCAAAAGCAAAGTATGTAAGGCAACTTCTTATGTTTTCTTCTCATTTGTAACTGGATATTTGGGACATTTATACTGCAAGAGCAAAAAGGAATAAGACTGACAAGAACATCTGATCACCTCCTCCTTCAAGCCAAAACCAAGACCTAGTTACACCCCTTGGAAAGTGATAGATTTTTAAGGTGAGACGGGACCATTAGATCATCTAGTGATCTGACTTCCTGTATATCACAGGCCACATAATTTCACCCATTAAACCCAGTGACTTGTGTTTGAAGCCCATGCATTGGACTAGCCCTGTTTTGATGGTCTCACATCAGAGATAAAATGGAATTTTGGGGCTTCCAGATAATCCTGAAGAACAGTAATGTCACATCTTTGTACCAGTTCATTGAAATATAGCCACCATATTTTAACTACCACCATCATGCACTGGTCCCAGGTACCATCTTCCCTTGCATTCAACCTAGTGCTTCAAGTTTCGTTATGGGCAGGTTATTCCATCATTGTCCACTACAGACACTAGTGCTGGAGAATGCAATCTGTATCCAAGTGTGACAAACTAGGTATTCTTAATACTCTTAATGCAGCACTATGGTGGAGGCGAACATATTAATGATCAGAAATGGCAACAAATATTACAACGAGGAGAATAGTGCCTAAAGTACTCCCCTACTCTGCTACACATAAAACACTATGGATATTTCCAAATCATGTTATTTAATGTTAGCCTTTGCAGAAGAGAATGGCACCACCATGGAAGTCCAGCATAGGTATATTTCCTGAGACAACAACCCTTAGAAGCTTTTTAGCAAGATGAATTGTGAACCATGGAGATTATGATTCAGCTCTTATTCGCTCTATCATTTATACAATAGTTTTGAGATATATCTAACATTTTAATAATTAGAAATTGTGTAAAATTATTATACCTGCATTCAGGTGCCAAGATCTGTCTGAAATACTTGGCTGCCTGTAGGGTTCAGCAGTGGGGTTCTTCCCCGGCTGGGTCTGCAGGAGGCCAGTCCGCCCGCCTTACTACCTCTCTGGGTGTCACCTGTCGTGGGGAATTAGTGGTGTGACAAGAGTCCATAGCTCAGGCCTGTGGTCAGGGGTTAACTGTGGACAGTTAAGCAGTCAGGTAGCCTAGGCCCTCAGGCAGGGTGAGGGAAACAAAGGTCTATGGCTCGGACCTGCTTCATGGTCAAGCAGCAAACACAGTTAGATGGCCCAGGCCCTCGGGGAGGGTGGGACAGCGAGTCTATAGCTCGGGCCTGTGGTCAGAGCTGAACAACAAACCCAATTAAGTATCCCAGGCCCTCAGTCAGGGCGGGGCAATAGTAGTCTAGTCCACTGGGTCAGCAGGGGTTCTGACTGCAACATGCTGACCTACACTCAGGCGGTGCCATAGCCAGACTAAGGTCAGCTGCCCCGTCCCATTTCCTAACTCCCCCTCGGGTTGTACTTGGTCCTGTAGAGGGTTGTCCAGGTAGAAGGTCTGTGGCAGTGCTGGCAGCTCCTCCGCGTTTGGGTCAGTATATGGCTCTGGTGGCTCTGGCCATCCCACAGCTCCCCAGGGGCCAGCAGTAATCTCCCAGCTTGGGAGCAAGCAGGAGGCATCTGGCTCCTCCGGCGGCTGCAGCCCAATTGAGCTTCCAGACCCGCTTTTTATACTTCCTGTCCTACCTACTGACTTCCGGTGGGAGGGGCGAGCATGGCCTGGCTCCACCAGGGCTCAGTAAGGGGTTCCTCCCCATCCTGGTCCATGGGAGGCCACTCCACCTTCCTACACTGCCCAAAGTATTTGGAGGAAATGCTTCAATTATGCATTTTCCTCCCATTTTTGTCTATTAACAACCACCATGCTTTTGCTATGAATGGTCATTATTACAGACAGAAATAGGAACATAAATTTACTGATAATGAAAATGTCAGTCGGTGGTGCAGTCTATCACACGGTGCGCTGATATGGTCAGACCATTTTTAGCTGTCTTGCATCTTTGCCTTGTTTCTGAAAGGCAAGCATACAAGAGGAAAGAATCCTTCATTTATAGATACCTGTGAAATGTCCTTTTAAATAAAAAAAAAAGGAAGGATTTTCAGTATTGCAGAAAATTTTGGACTGATTTTCAAATTGTTCGCCTTACATATCAGACATTGTAGTGTCTTTGCCAAAAGAACCTCCCTGACGGTCTCACTCCTTGGATTGCCTTTTTATTATTAAGTTCTAATTCTAAAGCAAATTTCTTGGTCCTTCTAAGCTTTACTTGGCAGCTTTATGATGCAAGAGATTTTAGCTGATATGCTCACCATCTCTGAACGCTATTCCACCCATGCTCAGCATCTCTGGAACTCTATTCCTCCTCAATAAGTGCAGCTCAATCTGTCACATTTTTTAAATCTAGGTTGAAAATTATCTTTTTGATTTAACTTTTACCACTTACTGAATTCAGTGTTTGGGTTAGAAGATCCAATGGTGTTTCATCTGTTGATTAGTTTTATTAGCTAAAGCACCTTGTGATGCATGGCATGAAAGGTCCTATTAAAATTGAGCCACCATACCATAGAATTCCATAGTGAAATCTCACATCGCTTTAATATTTATTAAATCATTATATAATAAAATGAGATAGGAAGAGATATAGTTGTGAATAATCCCTTTGGGGGGGGAATTCTTCATTTTACAATTGTTGCTCATTTATCGCTTTTTTTAGTAAAATAATCAAACCTATCAAACGCAAGTGTTTGATGTTCTCTTTCAAGAGAAAGCAAACTGCACTCTGCACACAGAGAACTCGGGAAAAACATGCAATGCTGTGAGAATATAGCCAAAGGTAATCTTTTGCTACTCCGCTGAATGAGGGTGCAATTAAAATATAGTTTTCAACCTTTGCTTGACTATGGGCAAATATAGTGTCTTTCCCTACCCCTATTTGATTTATGTGAAACTGCACACTCGCCTACGTCTAAAAGGAATACCTGTATGCATCAATGTAGAACAAATTGCCAGTTTTTCTTCTTAATCAGGCATACAATACACATCTCAACTCATGTTTAAAAGATTAGCAGTAAAACTGTATTGCTGCATACATATCTATTTTTTTTCTGAATTAACCAGAACCTTTATTCTTTTTACCCAGGTTTTTTTCTTGATACTACTTGTAGCAGATAGGGATATCTCCCTGAACTAAGTCAAAGTGGTCAGTGTGATGTGGCAGCCATGTGCTGATTTTTTTAGAAGCACATTTGAGAGGATCACTTCAAAATACAGTGTTTGCTTTTATGCAAATGTGGACATTCTCCCATTGTTTAGTCAGAAGAAAGTAAAATATATGAAAGATAATGTGGGGGGGGTGGGAACTATAGTAGTTTGTTATGTTTTCAAGATTGTCTTTGGAGAGTTTATTTTTGTGCGGCCATATTGAATACAGATGTAAAGTTCATGGTGGAATCATTTTCAGAAAATTTGTCTTAATTTTTCTTAAAGACTGTAGTGAGATTTTCAGAACTTTTCCCAGAGGCTTGGCATACGATATGATGAAAATGTAAAAAGTCTGGTTTTCATTTTTCCTTTTTAAAGTTTTTGGGTGTGTAATCTGTGTTCATAAAAATACCAGATTAGTCACCAATGCAATCAAAGTACTCCGAACAAATTCAATACGCAGACAGTGCCTTTTCCTTACTCTGCCTCAACACCAGCCTGGAAGGTCATCTATAGGAGTGAGAATATAATTCAGACTCTAGTGTGTATTCAGTCCTTGGCCCTCAGATTGACAAATGTCCCGTTATCTCAATTTGAGAGCTGGTGGTTTTTGAGATGCAAACATCTGCCCACTGGGAACTGGCCTGTTTACAGATATGCCACAATAGTCAACAGCTAACAAATTTCAGTCACTACCAACCTAATTTACGTTTGACTGCCACCTAGAAATGGCTCATATCCCATCACCTGAGACATCCCCAAAACTCCCATGTTCAATATAGCCAGAGGTCAGTCAAACACCAGACACCTCCATGTCAATACTACTTTCTTTAGTGACCAGTTTGCCTACAATTAAACTAATGCATCAGCTGTCTTAGGTCAGTAGAGCAGTTGCGTGCTATTCCTAGAGACAGATACATCCAATACTGACTGGTGGAATGTAACTCCATCCCCTAATCAGGAAATGCAAACTCTACTGTGAGACTTCTACGAGTAATCATAAGTAGCCAGCGTAACTCAAATTTAAAGTACTGAATACTCAGGGAACTATTCACAATCAGAATTTTTTTTTAAAGAAAATTTGAATATATTTGAGGAAATTTAAATCTACTTGTGGAAATTAAGTACATTATATGCTGCTAATTATTCAGTGAGCTCAAACTTAATGGAATGACATCATTCCATACCACTTTTAGCCAAAATCTGTATGCTTCTGTTTTGCTGTTTAAAGGTTCCAGTCAGAATTTATTCTGATATCATCTACCCACCTTATTTACATCCACTCTGATAACGATCATGCAATTTAGTGGTAGGGAGCAATTTCTGGCTCAGTATAAAACTATTTAGAAATGTAACAGGGAAACTGAAAGATGTAGTAAAATATACTAATACGGGGGGTTAAGTTAATTCACTCCCTTATCTTCTTGTTACATATTGACATATTTCAGGCAATGCAAAAAATCTAAGTTGTCTTCCATGTGTGCATATCAGATTATAGACAATGAAAGCAATTTAACAGCTTATTTAAATACAACAATGTAGTAAAATCTGAGGATGTGTTTCTTTACTTGCTTTAGCTGCAGAATGGTCTACTTTTGTTTGCAAGTGGACACAGATGTTTTCTATTTATTTTGAAAGATTAAAAATTGATACATATATCTAGACATAGGTGTCGTCACTGGCATAGGATGCTTTCCTCTGATTTTGAGGCACTTCCCCAATCCTTCCCTTCTTGATCATAATCCCGGACACCATATCTGTGACACCGAGCTTTATGAATAGCAGGGAACAAGTCAGTGGTTTGCCTGCACAAGGGCCCATATAGAGAGCCTTCTCTTTTTGTATGGATTTGTAGACGTTTGGACTCACCCCTGCGGCGCTTCCTGCTGGTGTCTTCCGGGAATTAGCTCGTTCCAGCTCTGGAGCGCCCTCTGCAGCCCAGTGATCCATCTGTCCTCTGGCCCCTGTGTCCCTCCCTGGACCCAGTGCCCTTTTACCCGGGGTGCTGCCCCCTGGCAGTAACCCCTCAGTCTTAGTGTCTCCCTTCCCTGGGGATCCCCCACCCACTAGTCCCAATTCACCTCAGTATAAGGCTATTGCCAGTCATCATCTAGCCCCACGCCCTGGGGCAGACTGAAATATCAGCCTACTCATCACTGGCAAGGAGGGTTTGGACCTGCTGCCTTGGCCTACCCCTGGGCTGCCCTCTGCAACCCCAAGTACCTGTTGGCCTTGTCCTAGGCCTTCAGCCTGGGGGGTTTCCAGGCCAGAGTTCCCCAGCTCCTCTTGCCTTCTCCCAGCCCTGCTCCACCTTAGGTACCCAGGTACGCTCCCTAGCAGTCAGGCGCTTCTCCCTCTACAGGCAGAGGGAGACTGACTGGGCCTCTGGCTCACTGCCTCTTATAGGGGCCAGCTGGGCCTGATTGGGGCTTGGCCACAGCTGAGCCTACCTTCCCTAATCAGCCCAGGCTTCTTGTCCCAGCCACAGCCCTCTCCTGGAGTGTTTCAAGCCCTTCAGGGCAGGAGCAGGGGACCACCCTGCTGCAGGATTCTGTGGACATTGTTTATTTTTATGAGTGAGAAATAAAGCTATTTTTAAATCGAGTTCTCTGAGAATGACTACAGTACTCACTGTTTGTCTTGTTCTTTACATATTTCCTTTGAAAGCATTTTTACTCATGCTTTTTGTAGTTTAGATGCTGCATTGATAAAGCAGTTGACATGTTTCACTAACGTACTCTAGGTTCCTATTTTGTGGCCAGTACTAAGGAATTAAGAGGTGATAGCTGTAAATAAAATTGTGATCTCATTACAGAGAGCACAAACACCTCTTAATTCCCACACCAGGACTTGAGCTCACAGGACCAAACATTCAAGTGATGTCCTACATAGCTTCAACATGTGTAGCCTCGTCAAGTAATTGACTGACTAAACACCCAATGCCAGATAATTTTTTGGAGATGGACTCCTAAACTTTGCACTCAAAGGAGGATGTGTCAGGGACAAGTTGATAAGGCAACAGTGTTGATGGAATATACCTCTGTAGAATTCTGTCAGGCATTTAAGTTGGTACCAGATTATTAAACTAGAACACAAAATTAATATAGAACATATTAAATGTATTAAGAACAGTAACTGATAGGCTTCAAAATGAAATTGCAAACAGGGAGTCATCTTCAAGTAGGTGTGTTTTTATGGAGTCCTGCGCAGTGATTGGTTTGTTGCCTTATGCTATTTAACATGTTTTTCAATGACCTGGAAGAAAACATGAAATTCCTGATAAAGTTTGCAGAAGACAAACTTGGGGGAGAAGGTAAATAATGAAGAGGAGAGGTCACTGAAACAGAGCAATCTGGATCGCTTGATAAACGAACAAAATGCATTTAACTATGGCCAAAGTAATACATCTAGGAACAAAGAATGTAGGACATGCTTGCAGGATGGAGATCTCTATCCTAGAAAGCAGCAACTCTAAAGAGACTTGGGGTCATGGTTGATAATCATCTGAACATGAGCTCCCAGTGCAACACTGTGACCAAAGGGCTAATGCAGTCCATAGATATGTAAACAGGACAATCTCAACTAGGAGTAGGAGGGTTATATTATCTTTGTATTTGGCATTGATGCAACTCCTCCTGGAATAGTGTATCCAGTTCTGGTGGCCACAATTCAAGAAGGATGTTGATAAATTGGAGAGAGATCAGAGAAGAGCCACGAGAGCAATTAGAGGATTTTGGGGGAAAAAAGCCTTATTGCGATAGATTCAAGGAGCGCAATTTGTTTTACTTAAAGAGAAGGTTAATGGGTGATTTGATCACAGTGCATAAGTACCTACATGGAAAACAGAAATTTGATAATAGAGAGCTCTTCAATCTAACAGATAAAAGATATAACAAGATCCAATGGCTGGAGGCTGAAGTTAGACAACTTCCATCTTTTAAGAGGTTATTCCTTGCCCTGAAAGGGTAAAACACACATCTTCTGTGGCCGTGGGATGCTAAAGTAGAGAGTCTTCTTAGCTGCTTTCCCCAATACCAATCCCTGACTACTAAGAATTGAGCGAAATGTATATTGCATGGGAAATTTTGCTTGACTAAGGAATGCAGATTGTGTCCCACTTAACTGCATTCAGTGCTCTAGTCTGTCACAGAGAACTAGCTCTATTGTACTTTAAGTACTGTTCTGCCTTTGCCTGCTGACCACTTCTGCACTGCCCCAGGCAGGCACAATGCCTCACACAACTCCCAGTGCACTCAGCTACAGTGCCCCCAAGCAATGGCTGCAGAGACTGCTCATGAGACAATCTGCCCTCTGAGGGGAAGGGAGTTCTGGTTGCAGCAGCTGCCTCCAGCAGTCCTTGTACTCAGGAGAATGCAGTTGTGCATGCGGCTGTGCGTGGCTGTGAGGGAGTGGCTCCTTGTTCCCCTTTGTGCATCCATTTAGAGGTTGAGCACAATCTGACTAGGGTGACCAGACAGCAAATGTGAAAAATTGGGACTGTCCCTATAAAATCAGGACATCTGGTCACCCTAAATCTGACACATGCTGTTGGTTGCCACAGGATGTTGAAATATTAATTGATACGTGCATCAATGAAATACAAGTTACTCATATGTTATACATTATTCACGTCTCATTTACTTTTGCATGATCCAGAGGGAACGGCATAATGGTCTAAACACCCGGCTTGCAATGCTATAGGTCCCTCCAGTCCAAAGCCCACCAGAATCAGTTTGAACCCTTCAAACCCTACAAACGGGTCTTTCCGAGGAGACCTTAAAGGTTGTAACCAGCTTGCTCGCAATGGAATTCCATGGAAAATAAGGATTCCATGGAATTTGTCAAAATAATAGGATTTGCCTTGGTGTCTGTGGCCAGAATTCCCCATCTCCCCTGTGCTGCCTCTCTGGCTGCTGCCCTTTTAATGCAGAAGGAATTGAAAGCTTCCCCTCTGTAAATACACTGCTTGGAAAACACTTTGGAGCTATATTTGGTGCAATATTATAATCAAAGATGGTAACACTGCACATAGATAAGGTTGTTCAAGCCTTCGCAGCGTAAGACCCTATTTTCAGTTGTTTCTAACTTTGCCAGACTTGAACCATGTGGGCTGAAGTTGCCCATGCTGGGTATTTGCCAAAACCTGAATATTTTTTTTTTAAAAAAGAGACAATTTCTGCTAAAGCCATTCAGTCATGTCCAAAAATGACATTAAGAAAAATACTTTACTTTGTCCATGGTTGGTAAAAAAATAAATTAAAAAAAAATCAATGTTTTCTTGAGCAGCTTCGGAGCAGGGACTTGACATTTGGAGGGTGGGGCAGAAGTTGCCCTGCATGTCAGGTATGTGGCTCTTTCTGTCTCCATGAAAAGCCATCAAAATTTGGCAAAGTTATAAGCCTCTATAAGAGTCTCAGTTAGTTTGTGCTCAGAGGTTTACTAGAGTTTGGCAACTAAAGTTTCCGAAGATTCCATCTATACTGAGCATGTTCCAGCCTGCAGTTGCAGGGCTGAACAGAACTTCCCCAACAATTACTTCTTCTGGAAACCAGTGGTTGCTGTGGTGTCGGTTCCTGTGCTTGACAACTGACACCACAGTTATCTCCCTGCTGGTGCCCAGGAACAAGTACCCAAACTGAAATGCAGAGGGGTGAGAAAAGTGTGGGGAGATGAGAGGTGGTTTCAGGAGCCACTGCGGAGAGGCACAGAGAGGGAAGGGGAGGTAGGAGAGCCAGGAGCCTGGGTCAGATCCAGGCAAAGTGATTGTGTCACATCTCTAAGCCTCTTGATCCAGGGCTGTCAGGGGGCCGAACCAGTGCAACTTAGAGCAGCTCGAGGATTGCTCAAAGTTACAACCAGTAGCAAAGACATCAAAAGGCCCTTTCAGAGGTTGGGAATTGCTGGAGAGCCACAGTGCTCCAACCGTGTCCCGTATATGCATGTCTTTTAAACAGGGGGCAAAGAAAGGGGTTACAGATCTGGGGCACAGGGCAAGCTACATTGTCAGGATTCCACTATGCCAGGGAGCCCTCCCCTGGCCACTCAAGCTAGTTTTAACTCTACTTTTGGGGGCTGGAGCAAGGCAGAGGCAATTTAGTGGAGCCCAGGATGGCTCATACAACTGTACAGCTTTATTCCAGTTAAACTGAATAAATAAGGTTAATAAAGTACAGATTTATTTATAGTTCTCTCCAGTGAGGAGGGAAGCTGTTAGAAAGGTATGTGGTTAAAGCAGTACTGTATACATTTTTTCCCTTATCAATTTACATTATGCAAACATCTCATGCATATAAAAAGTGGGGTTTTGTATCAGTGGAATTATATACAGTATTTTGCGGTTCTATACACTCAGGTTAGTACATATTTACATGTAGAATGCACATAGGATTATGCTCGGGCCAAACACTAAAAGAAAACATGCGGTAAATGGTTGCTTTAATAAGTCCTGTTCCATTGAAAGGAAATAAAACCTGAGTATTAATGAGATATAATTATATATTTAAAATCTTTTCCCTTGTGCAGTATACAGAATTAATGCCAGTAAACTCACAAACTGCAACATTCTACTCCATTACATCTGCAATGATTAGAGATAGTTTGAACATCTGGCATATAATCTGTGATAGAAAACAGCATTCTGCACTTTAATGGACGTCTGGAGGCTACACATATCTGATTTTATTTCTTTGCATTAACTCTTTACTAGGAGGAGAAGATTTGGTGCCAGAGCACCTTCTGTCTTTTGCTGAAGTTCCACTTACCTCTGCTATTTAGCTCTCGTCATACATGTTTACTTTTCTTTTAACATCAAAGCTAAAATGGAATCCATCAGATTTATAAGGTGCTATTTGTAAACTAGACAATTGAACAACATTAATATTTATATGTTAAAAATCTAAGAAACTCAGCCAGTGAAAATGAAGACCATTTCCTCATTTTCAATTAATCAAGAACATTAAAATGAAGAAACATTCACAGTTCCTTTGTTATTTCAAAGACATTCAGAATAGCCTCTCTTAATTTGGTTTCCTTTCATAATCTTGTACATAACTTGCCTGTCTATGCTAAGGTTTTCAATATTTGTACATTTTGATGTATCCTAAGTGCAAATATCCAAGAGCGTCTTTGACTGGCACTGACTTTCATTGAGAAAATTAGATTTCTCTGCTCGTGTAGGGTGTGTTTTGCCCCGAGCTAAACAAGCTAGGTTTTAGCCCTACTGTGTT
The DNA here is from genome assembly GCF_020497125.1 of Mauremys mutica. Classification (NCBI taxonomy): domain Eukaryota; kingdom Metazoa; phylum Chordata; order Testudines; family Geoemydidae; genus Mauremys; species Mauremys mutica. Next base: position 25,243,238 of record NC_059085.1, on the reverse strand, counting down.
TTATATAGAAAAGAAAGACACTTGGCTGAAAAGAGAATGAGACTGACAGTATTATCTTTTGCCTTATTTATTGAAATATTAGCTAATACCAACTCCTAAGGAAGCCTTGAAATTGGACTCTGAGTAGTAAATGAGCCTGATTGAAGTATAGTATCAGTAGAGATCTGCATCACTGTTGAAAGGGTTTAGCATTTAAGATGACCTGAAATAGGAATATTCTTGATGATCATATGTTGGAAGGACAGAGAATACGTGCTTGTGTTATGCTAGTGTTACGTGGAGTTTTGTAATATACTAACTTGTATGTCAACTACTATGGTGTAATGAAAGCAATGGTTATGAGCAGCTTCTGTTCAGGAGTTTAATAATTAGCCAAAATACAGGTGCAAGAAGCAATCTTTAGGACCTGGGACCTTACTGCGATGGTTCACAGGGGGAATTCAAAAGGTTTCATGGGTACATTGCTGTACAGAAACACTTAAGCCACACACTGTACATAGAGAAATGTTACAAGAAAGAACTGGGGATAATCATTTAGCATGAAGACTACCTAAGCAGAGATCACATGCAATACATTAACCTGCTACTGAATTGATTCCTGTGTTGGTAGAAAACGGAAAACTTCCAGTTGTATGAAAATGAGAACATTGTTCCCTTTACAAGCCAGGCTGAACCCAGTTCAGCAAAGATTAGGAAAAAATAGCTTAATTATAGCTCATGGTCTAATACAACATGGGCCATATTTAATGGGAGTCCCACACAATGCATCTGAAGCCAGAAAGTTGTGGGTGACTTCTAATTCTAGTTGTCTTTGACACAGGATGGAAATAAAATTATTAGCAATATATTTGGCAATTTAGAAAGACAGCTTTGGATTTAAAGTGCTAAAGGATACAGATAAGTTGATGCTTATTTGGGAAGCTGCTTACCTGGATCTATTAACAGGAAGGCTGGGTTTCTGATCTCCCAACACTGGGATAACATTGATCTGTCATTAAGTTATTCTCTGTCATTTACACAGGAAGATCAGCTAGCAAGTGTGCATTCTTAGGGCCCAATCCTGCCCGCACTGAAGTCAATGAAAGCTCCCATTAAATGGGAGACTGGGCCAAACTGAGACTTGGTGTAAGCAACTCCACTAAAGTCACTGCAGAAAATAAAGATTCAAACTGAAGAATTTAGAAAATCCCATTGGTATCCTGAGAGCAGAATTTGGGTATAAATCAGATCTTTCTTTGCCAATGAATTGTACCCTTACTTAGTGGCCTGGTTCGAAGGTAGCATGAGCTTCACCACCCCAGAGGGACCTTGAAGAGCAATTGTATCTTCCCTACCCGAGCTCCCCAGAGTGTGTCTGTGGAAGAGACGAGAGGACAGGAGATTTGCACAGGCAGCACCATACTTTAATGGTGCAACAGACACTTCCTCTGGGGAGTTCGGTCTGACCTGGAGGCTGGTGCAGGAGGGTGGTGGCCTTGTTAACTCCCTGCTCTCTTTAGGGCACCGTGTGACCCTGGGGAGGCACAGAGGAGGCAGTCCATGAGCTCCAAGAACAGGGACTGCTATTAGCCCTAGCCCGGGGGAAAGGGCAATGCTCCAGAGAGAGGAGACAGGCCTGGACAGTGAGAGCAAGACAATGACCAAAGTTATTAGGTCACAGGTTATTGTGTAATGTACTTACAGAATCCTGCCCTGCAGTGATGCAGAAATTGGAGTAGAGGGCATAAGACGACTCTTCTGCCATGCAAGCAGGAGAGCAGAATCCTTCAGTAATGCACAGAGGAATGAAAGGGGGATACATTTGGTAAATATGCTGGCCCGTGCACCACATTCGAGTTCATTGGTCAGCTGGTTAGCACCTATTTTGCAGCCAGCTTCAAGTACTGCTCGAGACTGCTCACAGAGAATTAGCAAGAAGAACACACTGGTGGCTTTCAGACAGTCTGCCCTACAAATGCTATTCCACTGGACACCAACCACACTACCTGGGACCATGGCGTTACCCTATATTTGAATTCTGCATATGGCCTTTTGTAAATAAGATGTATATCCAGTGGTTTCAGGTTTCAAAGGGAGGAGGGTGGACTGGGCTAAAAATCCTCAATTCTGCTAAGAAACACATTCTGGAAAAAGAAGGAGTAGTGCATTTTTTTCCTCGCTTCTTGAAACCATCTGTATTAAGAGATTCGTGCCTCTTTACTGGAGACATAGGCCAAAAGCGCAATTAAAAAAAATTAATTTGGCCCTGGAGCTCTTAGTTTAAAATCAGTCAACACCAAAAATACTGTGATGGCCACCAAAATGAAGGAAGAGAAGGAAATGGTTGGAAACAGGGAAGTGAGGCAGGATGGGTGTGTGTGAGTGGGACAGACAAGCAAAGCATGAGGGCATGTTTATGAGAAATTGATGTAGATTTTCCTCCCGAACAAAAGGGATACTATTTTGTTGGTGTGCTTAATATCAGGAGGAAACTAAAGGTGTAAGAGGGGAGCTGGAGGAGTGGCCCCAAAATAAGGGAATGAAGAAGAGCCCAAATATGAAATAATCAGGCTTTTACAGTTTGACAGAAGACAAAATATGCAATTCTCACAGAGTGTGTGAAAATTAATAATAAGAGCATGAGACTTGATTTGGATGGTGTCTCCCTCTGTGTTTGGAAAGCGCCAAGCACATTGTGTGCTGTCGTGGTAAAACTAAGTAATCATAGTCTATACTGCATCATTTCCATTAACCTCGAATTATAAAGTTAGAGCTAATTAACTTACTAGTAAGGACTGAGAAAAACAGACCAGTCCCTTTAAGCCTAATTTGCCATGATCAAGCATAACATCCCTTTCAGAACAAGGGAATCGTTGGTCAAATGTCCAGTTAAAGATGCTACCGAAAAAGATTTCCTGGGGTAGTACATCATTCTACGTGCATGGGGGAGGGGGTGAATGCATGGCAGGTGGTGAGCTCATCCTGAAGTCTCCAAATACAGACAGAAGAAAAAACAGAACGTTCATTTGAAAAGATTCTCCTCTCTCTCTCTCTCATACACACACACACTCTCTCTCTTCCACCCAGAGATTTGGAACAGACCAATTACTTTTCCTCAAATTCTGTAGGCCTTTAACGATGGAATAACATCCAGTACTTTGACTCCAAAGGGAATAACTCAACACACGAAGTGTGATGCTACAGGGCAATGCCAACACCAAAGAGTATTTCAAATATTTTAGCTAAAATGTGCCCCAGGTTAAGAGGCCCTCTGGAACGGCAGTGATCCTCCATGAAATACTTGCTTCCCCTGGAACAGAGGTTCGCGATCATTTCATACTGGGAAAGCACATAAAAGATGTAGCAAAAAAACCTCCTTGCACCTCTCCACTTCCTGGCACCTTATGCAGCTGTTTACACCTGTGCAAAGTGAGTGGGGAGTGGGTGTAAAATATTACCAAATCAGAGTATGCCACTTATTCACACCAGTCAGAATGTTTTTCACAGCAGGAAGTGTTGACAGTTCTCATGATAAAATCAAGAGCCTTGTGATATTTAATGTTTTATGTAAAATCCCAATCCTGTGGAGTCATGACACCAAAAAAAAATCTCAGTTTTGATTTTAAAAGCTGAAGTTTCTAGTCCTTATTATTGCAAAGAAAAGCTTGTAAATATGACCCTAAAGGATCAAAAAACAGAAAATAAATAAAAAAGAAGCTTGTATTTATTATTTTAAAATAAACTTGATTTTTAAGCCACTATTATGATTTTGGGGGCCTGGTTCATGATTTTTGGATTGGCAATACTGCATAATTCACTACACAGGCTGCAGTCCAGGGGAGAATGAGGCTCTTGGATTTTAAGGTATGAAGCCTTGTGTTGTATGCGTGTTAAGAGGGCCACGTGTTGTTAGGAAATCCCAACTCCAGAGACTTGTGTTGTGCATAACCCCCCCACAAGCAGTTTATCATAGAATATCAGGGTTGGAAGGGACATCAGGAGGTCATCTAGTCCAACCCCCTGCTCAAAGCAGGACCAATCCCCAGACAGATTTTTGCCCCAGATTCCTAAATGGCCCCCTCAAGGATTGAACTCACAAACCAGGGTTTAGCAGGCCAATGCTCAAACCACTGAGCTATCCCTTTCCTCATGCTTTAAGCAGGGACCACCAAACAAAAATGATGTCATCAGCCCACTTTCTGCAGTCCTCACATTGGACAGTCTCTCGCCCTGGTGCTGATGGGCTGTTTGCTCCAATATCCTCCCATCCTCTCCCTCAGTTTCTAAACTGATCCAACTCTCCCTCCTTTCTTCTAATAAACCCACTATAGGATTTAAACTACAATGACTCATGGCACTAACATGCCATTTGCAGCCATCATGCTGTTCAGCCTGCTTGTATGTTATATACCTTCTCCCTACTCTGTCTTGTGGCTCTTTAGATTGTAATATTTGGGGCAATGACAAAGCTCTTACTGTAGGTTTATAAATTACCTAGGCCAATGGCCCCCATTCTCAACTAGCCCTAGGCACTACCATAATACCCAAATCATCAGCTGAGGCTGAGTGCATGGTGCAAGTCAGGAAGTGGGGATTGAAAAGATGGGCGTAAGCCAACTTTGGGCTCCCCTGATCCTGGGCCAGAAGTATGCTGGGCTGCTTCTCTGGCATAAGTTAGAGTATTTACCCTAGGAGGCATTGCATGCATAGTTACTTTGCCTTGGGCATGTGAAAAACACCACTGAGCTGATTGGTGGGAAACTTGTTCCTTTATGCACATTAACAAAAGTGTTAGGGGTATAGTGAGGGAAATACTTGAAACCAGGTTGGAAGTGATAAGTACACTTCCAACTCAGAAAAGAATCTTGGTTTTCATTAATACAGCAGTAGAAACCAATGGAGAAACACATCTTGTTATCTGGCTTCTCAGATAGTAGACACTGGTTCATTAGCTTTAAAGCATATCAACTGGATAACACTATTTATTCCATATAGAATAATGATCTACTCTCAGAGAATACGATATTGCACACGCAGGAATGAATTCATCCATTATTCACTGCTTAAAGACACACACTTACGTAAGGGAGAGAAAGAGAAAAGGATGGAGACACTAAACAGGTCCTACAAAGGAAAGGAAAGCTGAGGAACACATGTCCTGGAGCTATTACACAGCATACAGTACAGTAACTACTGTTTACATCAGATTAGGTTACATTACATGGATTTGTCACCCTGGTTCTGTAGTCATATTTAAGAGATGGAGTAAAGATGCAGGACAAAAGTGTTCAGATCTTCTTTCTGGGTCCTAACATGGGGCTTCTGTGTAGTGGAAAAACAAACTATTGTGCTGTTAGAAGTATATATTCACTGAGCTAGTTTAGATCTGTGCAGTAGGAGATAATTCCACAGACATGTTAACAGCCCCTTCAGAAATACTGTGATGTTAACTCTACCAGCCTGCAATAGCTCTGCAGTGTTCAAGCTATATAGTTGACAGTAAAAATATTATATAAAAAAGATAGCTACTGCATGTTTAAAGTGTGTCTCGAAATTAAATCTCAGCCATTAATTTTTCCTCCCAAATTACTAAAAAGCAACAGTCCACACTAAAGACTAACCGCTTGTAAAATTGGATTTTTAAAGATGAAGTCTTTTTTAAGCCAATGCTGGTCCAAAGAAACATTAGAACAATTCTACTACTGAAAAAAAGGCAGTTTAGCTAATTCACACTATGAAAAAAAATGGATTCACTCCGATCATATCAATGTTTCAGACATTGTGATTTAAAACAGCTGGGATATTAAGCCTCACAAAATATAGTCTACTGGATGATTCAGAACATTAGTAATGAGATATTGATCCTTTCACCATCAGGTCATAGGTTCAAATTAGCTTAGGCTGGTAGTGAGTTTGGTTGTGCAAATTTAATCATGTTTAAAGTGAAACCCTAGTGCCAGGTGCTCTGGTCTGGTTTTGTTGGGGTGGGCTTTAGGCTTGATTTTTGCCCAGCTCAGTGCTGGGTTGGTTCCCTGGCACAATTATAGCCACCTGAAGGCTGCTCCAAACTGCACCCACTGTCATTGGCAACCACCATCTGTTCTGACATACAGTACACAGGAACACACTGGCCACGTCCCTACATTATTGGCAGGAATAAAGTTAGGGAGGGGGACAGGGGCTACAGGAGCCACCAAGAGCTCTGTGCCAGCTAGGCATTCCCAGATACAGAAGGACTCCTCCACTGGCCTACTGCAGCTTTTCACTGGGCAACAGACACACAACTAGCCTGATGGCCTGAAGAATCTGTCCCTTACATTTTCAGAAACTCATAGGGTGGGGAGTAGGAGGACGCTTTGACTGTCTCCTTCCCTCTTCACTCAGGGGAAGATACCCCAGTGCCTTTTAGGTCTTGTAGGCCTGACATTATATGGAATAGAGTTTTAAAGGGATGCCTCACATCAACCAGGACTGATACACACCAGCACTGACCATCAGCACCTGGCCAGTGGGCTGAGCAAGAAACAGTAGTGTGCAGTGCAAAGCACAGCAACGAAGTGCCCCAAGCATTCTGATTTTCTCTATGCTGGAGCCCAGGAGGCCCAGATTTCAGATGGCTGTCTCACCAAGTACAAAGGCAGGTTGGAAAGGGAGGCTATTTTGGCACTGCTGCTATGCATTTCCTTGCAATTTCAGTGGAAACATGAATTTGCACATGTCACCAGAACTGTAAATTTTTATACTGTTATATGAAAAAAATGCCTGTCAGCTGCTACATGATCTAATGTGAACTGATTTGGTGGTTTCAGTACCACTTCCACTGCACAAGACTATATAGCAAGAGTCACCACCATAATTGACTGGCATTAGTTTGAACCTCGATAATTTATCTGGTACCATAAAGGTGCACAATCTTCATTACAGCCTCATCTGAGAGACTAAAGAATTGATTTTGCTACTCCACCACAACTGCTCAGATCAGATTTGACACTTTGGTGATGCAGATGCTGTACCTGTTCTATGATATAAAAGAGAATTTCAGGACAGTAAGTCTGTCACCTTTCAGGAGTACTGAAGTTTAGAAGATCCCATAAATCCTGACTCACAATTGGAAGCCTTTGATAAAAGATAATCACAAGTGTACAGGGGACGGAGATGTGTAGAATTAGTTACCAGTGTGCCTATGGGATATTGCTGGTCACTAAGAGGCTAGAATGACACATTATTGTGCTTCATTTGCTACCTACCAGGCCATCCACATACAGTACAAGTGTCAGTGGCTTCCTCCTATACACTAACAGTTATAATTCCTGGGGTTCAACAGGAGAAAACAATATACCACAAGGTGTATGAACTGACCATTGTGTAATTAAGCTAATGTGAACAGTGATTTAAAAACTAAGCCAACACAATCATCACTGTGACACTCAAAGCAGGAAGCTAGTAACTGAAGTGTCATCTCTCTGCAGTTGGCTACTGCACTGGGAAATGAGGAGACAGCATCTTACTGGAAGTGGAAATAAAAACGATTGTTAGTAGATCATGGCAGGTAGTGAGCTCTTCTCTGGATCATGGCTATTTCATGCTCACTGAGAGCTTGAAAAATAGTTTGTTATTTAAAATATTGATGTATGCAACTAAATGCACAAAGTCCAAAGTTATATTGGATCATGCTATGGTATATTCAGGTAACCATTGCTATTAGCTATGGAAGAGGTGTATTACATTAGTCAGTTGTAGTCTGTCTTTTTGCCAATGCAAACATGCTCCCCCAACTACTGCATCCAGTCTAAATTTAAATGACTCCAGTGAGGGAGCTCCCACAGGTCCTATAGGCTTATTGTTAGAAATGGGATGACACAAAGAAAAAAATCCTACTAGTTATCCCTTGGACTGCTCCTTCTTTGGATTTTGCATCAGTAACACTTTTACCCAAATTGGCATTGGGCTTTGCTGCTGACACAGTTTTCCCCGCTTCCAGACGGGGGTGGCAGGGTGGGGAGAAAACCCACCTCAACTGCTAACATTGTTAACATGAACAACAGCTCAGCTAAAACCTAGACTTCCCTAACCTCCTCTAGGTTCATCATGCCTGTCCTGAGCTCAGCAGCCCACAGCACCCTCTGAAGGATTTTGCTCCTACCTCTCACTGGCAGGTGCATCCATTCTTCCCCCGGAAGGTAAGAAGAGTCTTTCTGTGCAGAGCCATGCAAACTGCCCTCCTGCTCCTTTCAAGTCTCTCCTTGAACTCAGCAGACTCACTGTACTCAACCTACTCTACTCAGCAGGCTTGGATCTGAGTCACATGGTCCTATCATGTGACACTCCCCCCACTTATGCCTTTCACCTGAGGAGGTGGGCTAACCCAAGTCCCTTAAAGGGCCAGCCCACTGTGTGACAGCATCCTTCATAAACTTGCAGATGTTGGATCACCATATCCCTCCTTTGGCTGAGTTACATGCATTTGGTTGTTTTAATATTTCCTCTTAATTCTAGTTGCTCTTCTCTGTTTCTTGATATCTTGCCGATAGTGAAATGCTCAGAATTGTGCACAGTATTCTAGGTAGAGTCTTACCAGTTCTGTTAAAAGAGGAACTATTCCCCCCATATCAAAACACCATGTTTCTGCCAGTCCTAAAGAGCACTGGAGTTTATTGTCCATGCTACCAGCCAACATTTCAAGATCATCTCCAGCTTCCTGCCGCTAGCACACCTATATTCTTTTTTAACATAATGGTTTCTCATGTTTCTCCATTTCATTGCATATCTGCATGTTGAATAATTTTCTCTAGATGCCTTAACTTGCATCCTTCTAGGCCAGGGGTGGCCAACGTGTGGCTCCAGAGCCACATGCGGCTCTTCAGATGTTAATATGCTGCTCCTTGTATAGGCACTGACTCCGGGGCTGGAGCTACAGGTGCCAACTTTCCAATGGGCCGGGGGGTGCTCACTGCTCAACCCCTGGTGCTGCCACAGGCCCCACCCCCATTCCACCCCTTCCCTCCCTGGAGCCTGCAGGGTCCTTGCTCCTTTCCCCTTCCCCTCAGAGCTTCCTGCATGCCACGAAACAGATGATTCAGAGGTGCGGGGGGGGAAAGGGGCGCTGATCGTCGGGGCTGCCAGTGGGTGGGAGGTGCTGGGACCCGGGGGGGGAGAGCTAATGGGGGGCTGCTGACGTATTCCTGTGGCTCTTTGGCAATGTACATTGGTAAATTCTGGCTCCTTCTCAGGCTCAGGTTGGCCACACCTGCTCTAGGCTGAATTTATTTTTAATTCCTGTCCATTTTTCTAACCTCCCTAGGTTCCTTTGTATTATTTCTCTGTCCTCTGTGGTGTTTGCAACCCCTCCTAATTTACTATCATCTGCAAATTGAATTACTGTGCTGTTTAGCTCTTTTTTCAGATCATTAATAAAAATGTTAAACAAAACTATGCCTTCATCAGATAATAATGCTTATGAAGTAGCTCCAAAGAGGTGAGCCTGTGGAAATATAATAGGATGGAAGCTCATCAAAAATTATTTGCTCAGATTTCTGGTTGCATTGTTCAGCATTTGCCCATTTGATATGAGCAGATGCAATGAAAACAAAAAATAACTTTATAGCTTCAAACCTAAATAATATTTATCTACAACAGTGGTCATCAATAGGCAGACTGCAGGCCAAATCAAGACAGCCAGGTGCTTTTGAATGGACCCTGAACTTTTTTTATTTACTTATCATTATTGTTATTTTTAATTATTATTATTTTCTCTGGAGTCTGGACCTTGGCCAAGAAAATGGACATTGACAAAAAAAATTGACTACCCCAGTCTACATGCTACACACACACAGGGCTGGTGTCACATCACAGTGAGTGCTGAGTCACACCATGGTGTCTACTAAATGAAAAAATGTCAAATGTAGATACATGGTAAAATTCTCAAAAGTACCTAAGTCCCATTTTCAAAAGAGCATAGGAACTTAAGTGCATTGAAAATTGTACCTATCATGATTATTGCAGGTACCTCAGTCAGTGGCTACTGTGTTTTAGCAGTGCATATTGTATATATATATCATATAATTATAATTCATAAACAGAGGTCAAGTCTATAAAATACTGTGCGTCTCCTGGGAGGTATTGACCATCCTCAGCTCCTTTTGACATCAGCAGGATCTGAGAGTGCTCAGCAGCTTGTAAGATCATGCCCATGGTTGTGATGTAGATATGTGCAATATTTCTGTGATTGTAGGAAAATGTATGAATTTAATTTATTTTTCTAGAGAATGTAGGTGAAGTGAAATCATCTTTCTCTGTCAGTGCTTTCCAACCCTTCTTTTCCTAGCCAATGAGGAGAATAATGTGAAAAACATACTTGCATGCAAAACCAGAGTAAGTAGAAAGAGTTCCAATTACCAGATTAACAAATTCCAAGGCTTTGTCCCAAGATATGTTCAGTTTAAAGCAAAAATCATTATTTGGTGACCTTTGGCATTAACGTGTGCACAAAGAAAAGTCTGATTGTGATGTGGGAAAGAGGACTCAAGACTACTAGATGAACTTTTGGATAATTACTAGTTAACAGTAATGGAAACTTCCACAACATGGTGAAATTTTGATTTCAAATTGCTCTAAAATAACATCTTTCTTCCTTTCTTTCTATGCTAGTGATTAACATGTGGGTTGCTACTAAAAAACAACTGAGCGAGCACCACACCATTGTGTTTGATTTTACCATGGTATTTTTGGTATCTCCTGTGCATAGAATAGGAAACACGGAGGTAAATTCAACTGCAGAACTATAAAACTTGAGAACAATTTGTTTCTTATTCTGTTATAAAATTAGAGATTATAGAAGATTGAGGAAGATCCTGAGGTCTCCTTTTCCCATTCTTCTCTTGTTTCTTCACCTCTCATCTTTATCACTTTGTCCCTTCTTTCCATTACCCTGATCCTACTCTGTTCTTTATAGGTCCTATACAGCACCCATCATTATGATATCCAAGTGTCTACCCTAGCTCCTTTTCTTTAAGCTGGGACAGACCCAAACTCCTAGCCTCCAAAAAGGCTCCTTTGGCACTTGGTGATCTTCTGACAGTGAGGAGGCAGTTTCTAATCTCACAGAGGCTCCGCTGGCCTCTGATTGGATGTTCTGTTCAATTCTTTGATGCTTGTCAGTAGTTCTTCGGCTGGACTCTCATAAATATATGGTTAACTTCCATTAAAGCTAATAATAATCAGAAATTTCTTGAGTGTTGATATGGCGACTGTTTCTGCCCCCATTTGAGTACAATAGATGTTTATCACATTAACTTCAGTGGGGGTAGGATTAGGCTCTAAATGCCAGCGACTATAATACCAGAAGGCCTGCGCCTGTTCTCGTTGATGCCTCTAGGATTTTAATGGTCTTGACTTCAGTGGAAGCAGAATCTGGCTGAAAATAATTAAAAAGCCAACATACATGATTTTTAAAGTTTACTGAAAATTAACAAATAATTTAAAATGGACTCATAGACTTTAAGGCCAGAAAGGACCACCATGACCACTGAGTCTGATCTCCTGCACATCGCAAGCCACAGACCCTCACCCACTTATCCCTGTAATAGACCAATAACCTCTGGCTCAGTTACTGAAGTCTTCAACTCGTGATTATGTCACAACATAATAGATAAAATTCTCCTCTTGGTTATGCCAGGACAACCCACTGAAGTCTGAAAGGAGAAAGTGAGAGGAGAATATGGCTCATGGATGAGAATACATTTCTCCACTGAGAAAATATGCAGCACTTTGGGGAAAACATAATACAAATGTTAAGAATCAATGCTTCAGCAGATTGGAATATTTCTCATATAAGGCCTGCTTCCAAGTCCAGTGATGCTAGTGGAAATTGAAATTCTCCCACTGACTTCAGCAGGCACTGGAAAAAGCCCCTATTGAATCCAGGTCATAATACATTACTACAGGGTCCTGGCATAAATAAGCTGCATATTAAAGACTAAAACTAGCATAATTCAGCAAATATTGTTCTTGCCTTCCTTACTGCAGACATGATGGCCAAGATATCTTATGGGAGATTTTAACACAAGAGCTATTTCTTCTGTTGGCATGAATATCACAATTTTTCTTTATTAGTCCTTGTGTTTTACACATCATAATATGAATTACTCAGAAGACTCACACAACACCTTTCCTTAATAATAAACACCAATGGTAATAATGAATAAAAAAACAAACAAATAAAACCAGTGGCGTAACTGTAAGAGAAGCATTATATCCCTTGTTGAAACATTTCTCAAAATGTGCAGTCTGCATTTTTATGTATATATCTTTTTCAACTAGAGGTTTTTTCTCTAATGTTATTAATATTGTGCCTGATTTGCCAGGGCCCTCCTTCAATTTTCTTCTTTTCATGTGACATCTCCATTACTGGGGGTTTCCAACCATGTAGCCCATTCTGTACCATCCTGTTATTCTGCAGCCCAGCATCTCCTGCAGTGCTGGATGTCCGGCCTACTCCCCTCCACAGTGCACCTTAAGGAGACAGATACCGTTTTGGTACCACTTACTTTGGCCATGCCTGGTCTGCTCCTGCTTGCTTCTCCTCCCTTGCACTTCCTTCCTGTGCTCTCTTACTAGTCTCCTTGCTAATTAGCTTATTAGCTGCCCAGCTCCAGTCTGATCTGGTAATCAGGATCTCCTCTCCTTCATCAGGCTCTCCCTGCAGGGGATCTGAATCAAGAGGCAGACTGGCTTGACAGACACAGGGATGCCTGAATCAGGAGGTTTTCAATCTCATCCTTCAGACATTTGGCCTGCCTTCACCTGAACTATTCATCAATAATCTGAATGCAAAGAGGCCTAAGTACTTCACCAGGGCGACAATCCCCCCAGATTCATGGGCCAGATGCCTTATTGCACAGTTGACTGCAAGACCTACTCTGTGTTTCCACCCTTTCTGCTACTGGGGAAAGCAATCCCAAAAATAAAATGAGAACAGGTGAGGGTAATACTGATAACCCTACACTGGGTGAGGAGATCTTGGTTTTCAGATCTAACAGAGCTGAAACTGGAGACTCTGCTCCAGTTTTCCTGGAGACTGGACATTCTCTCACCATGTCCTCTTCTTCATCTGGACCTGGTTCACTAGCACCTTGGTTATTGAGAGGGAAGCACTAGAAGGTCTGGATCTATCCTTCAGAGCATTAAGACGTTGCTTTAATCTAGAAGAGTATCACTACTAAAGGTGTACTCCTCTATCTGGTCCAGATGCAACCACTGATGCCAAGAGCACAGTGCAAATCCCAGAAATCCAGGAATTTCAACCATTTTGGATTTTCTCCAAGAAGGCATAGACAGAGATCTTCAGCTCAGTACCATTGTATGTCAGGAGTCCATTCTTAGTAGTGTGTTATTTGCTGGATCCTTGGGTTCCCTGGCTGACGAAACCCAGGTAGCCAGATTCCTTTGAGCAGTCCAGTTAGCCAGACTGGCAGTCAGGCCACTTGTTCCAAAACGGCATGGTGTAACACTGTCTTTCAGCCTGGTGCCTCCTGCTGACAGTCATTCCATTGCTGCGGTGGTCTCCCTTCTCGTAACTCAGCCCTCCAGCCACTCTTTCTGGGGTAACAGAAAGCCAAACATCAAACAGTCCAATGTCCTCCCAAGAGGGTATTTGGTCCCAACTCTGCACTCATGCCACTTTGACAAGTGATTGGTAGGGCAACCCATGCCTTCTCACTACACTGAGTTCCAGGGACCCTATAGCCAGCAGCCAAGGTCTGCCCAGCCCCACTCCTTCTAGCTGTTGTCCTGGCTCCTTCCAACCCAGCCTTTTTCAGACCTTCTTCTCTTCCTTTTTCAGGGCTAGGACTCTTAGGGCTGGGCCCTCTCCTGGGCTTCCTCATCACTACCTCCTATTACCAGAGAGTGACTGCAGACTCTCTCTCTCCCTACAGCTCTTCTGCTCTCTATTTCTTGGCTTTATAATCACCATCCAGCCCCTCCTCAGCTATTCATCCCTCCCTAGTCATTAATTAAATCTAGCTTTCTCTCTTTTACAGGTATGTTAATTGGCTTCTTAGGCCCACATTAACTCATTGAAAACGGGTATATGGGGTACGCACCCCTCAAAGGGACCTGCCACTAGTGTTCAGGATCTTAACAAGCCATCCCTTTGAGCTTTTGACATCAGCGTCAGCATTTTACTTATCCATTAAGATCTGTTTAACAGCGATCATGTCAGCCAGCTGAGTGTTAAACTGGCAGCCTAATCTATACATGAGCCTCACTGCATGTTTCACAAGGACAAAGTAGCACTCAGGACACCAGAATCGTTTCTTCCTAAGATAAATATCTCCTTCCACACTTCTTCCCAAGAGGTTGTGCTTCCTTTGTTCTGTCCAAAAGCATCCAACTGAAAAGATGTGGCACACCTTAGAGGTCAGAAAAATCTTAAAAATGTATTTCAATGTACAGAATCCATGAGAAGACTGGACTCCCTATTCATGTTCCTCCATCCAAAATGCCAGGGACTCAGAGCTTCCAAGACTTTCATTGCTAGGTAGATTAGAGTAGGCATTGCGGAAACCTACAAAGTATCAGAGGTTCCTGTTCCAGAAGGGATCAAGATGCACTCCACGAGATCCTTAGCAACCTCATACAAGTGTATTCACTTTGGAAATTTGCTATGTGGCCACTTGGTCTACAGGTAACACTTTCATTAAGCACCCTAAAGTGGATTGATACAGGTATTTATGCAAATTAAACTGAGAATTTACTAGTAAACTAGCCTGGAATAAATTATGCTTTATGTCAACAGGAATAAAAAGTCTCTGTTTTGGTGAATTTGTAAGTACTATACTAGATAATAATGGCCTAGATAACACTTAGCTCTACCTTGAGTGCAGGGGACTGGACTAGATAACCTCTTGTGGTCCCTCCCAGTCCTACGATTCTATGACTTTATGTCCTCTGCAAAGATCTCCTTTGGCAGGAAAGTGCTACAAATGGTGGCACAGAAATAATGTAGCCCTTTGAGCAAGTCTACAGAAAGAGGAAGTACTCCTCCTCTTCCTTCCTACGGAACTTTTTCATAAATTGCCTTATATCTGTTCACTCCTCACTGCATCCCAGGCATCCAGAACTGTGGGAGACATTGGGGTGCAGAATGGAAAATGTCTTACTGATAATTTCCTTTCTGCTAGCAGCATCTCTCACATTTCGACCCAGCCTAGAGTGCTCGTAAGCCAAAGGTCAGATGTTAAAGTGAGATCATTACCATACACCCATCTTTCTTGGTCTAATGTACATAGCTATTTCATTACCTCCAGAGCATTTCTTAATAATAATGTTATGCAAGTTTTACAGGTTTGGATGAACTCTTCTGGATGCAAGTGGGAGCAGAGGGGGTGTGGCCAGAGTGTGTGGTGGCAAAACATTGATCCTTTTCTGTAAGCTGCAGAGTGGAGGGGTGCAGCCTGGACATCCAGGATTCTGGGAGGTGCTGCTAAAAGAAAGGAAATTGTTGGTAAGAAATTTTCCCCTCTCTTTGTGGATGAATAGTCCTTTTGATCCATCCAGGATACTACGTAATCCATCCAAGTTCTTCAGTTTTACAGATGTGTAACTATTGATTTGAATGGAACTACGCTACTATAAAACTGTAATAATGCAGTGATTCATCACATTCCAGGGCTAAGATTTTCAAACATAGGAGCCTAAAGTTAGATTCCTCAGTCTATATTTAGAATCCTGAATAAATGACCTGATTTTTCAAAAGTGCTGAGCAACCATTGATTTAAATTTACTGCTCTACACTTCCGGTCACTTTTTCAGGAATTTTAATATGGATGTTGGGCCAAAATTAGGCTATTTTTATTTAAAAAAAAAGTTTGCCTTTAACTTTGTATTTATGAGAAATATACATATTTGCATTCCTTTAGAAAGAAATATACTTAAATTCATTTAAATTTATTTTCAAAGCTGTCTTATTTTTAGCAACATTTCTAAACATTAAATGTACCTCCTACCTCATCTCTTCAGATGTACCTCATTGACTACCTCTGTCTGCACAAGAAACAAAGCTTTTGTAATCTATTTCTGCAGGAATAATTGCTGTGTAACACACAGAAGACAACCCTTTATTACTTTGTTTCCAGTCTTCTTCCTATATTGAGAAACTGTAGATGAAGCAAGAATTAATGAGCATGAACACAGAGTAATTTTCATTGATTTTCTTGTGATATCAGAGAGTAGAGGTTCTCAAAAAAGTTTGCAAATAATGTGGTGTAACAGAAAGTTAATATTATTTTCAGCTCATCAGAATGCTAAGCAAAGAATAAATAAAGGTTTTTTCCCCCTTTCCTCTGCCCACCATCTAAAAAAAACCAAATAAACAAAAAACAGTAAGAAAGGATTTCTTAGCCTTTCAAAACCCCGGACCAGATTCTCACTTGGTGAAAATCAGTGTAATCCCATTTGATTTACACTAGCTAAAAAGCTAGCCCTCTATTTGAACGAGCTGTGGAGTTAGCTTTCTCTGCCAGTGTTCAGCATCATTCCACATGATTCTATAGAATTCTAATATAAATTCTGGTGATAAACAAAGAAAAAACAGATGGACAGAGAATATGATGAACAATTTGTGTCTGTACACATTTTTTCTCCTCTGTTAGCACCATTGAAATGCCTGATTTTTTTTATCTTTAGACTTCAGTTTTGCATTTCTCTTCATCTTGGTTTCTAGATACATTGTAAAAATCTTTTCAAAATATGAAGGAAATTACATCTAAGTCTCACTTTTAATATGCGTTCCATGTTTGCAAACGTTCCTTCATACATCAAATGTGTTGCTTCCCACCAGGTAAACTACATCTTATTGCTTACCATGTCTGTCTCTGCACAACGTTTAGTTCACAAGGCATAAATAACAGTGTGTTATATAAATAATTACATGCATGAAAGGTTGTAAAACACCGAAGATGTATTTGTACTTTTACTTACGAGAACATTTTAAAATGATTGCCTTGTTCAATGTGTGGGTTTTTTTGTGTGCTGAATGGGGCACACACGCAGAACATGTTCCAAAGTTGTTTTTTTTTTCCCTTTCCTTCAGGTCACACTAGCATTATAGTTAGCAAATTGATAAGGTTCCACCGTTAAGCTTTATTACTTGTGACATGAGCCTATGACACTTTATAAAAAGAAGTAATCCAGAACAATCTCTAGGTAATTAACACCTAGATAAACAAACATAAATTTCTATATTGCATTTATTTGGACTACCACTCAAATATGCGTGAACCATGCTTTTTTAATTAAAAGATAAATCTATGTGACACTTAGCCTCAAACTTAATTATTCAGCATAGTATAATAAAAAATAGAGCCCATTAAATGTGTCTTGCTCTGTATTTCTGTATTAACAGCAAAACAGTTCACTCTGGGATCATTTAAATTTTCTACCTCCTCTTTTCCTATTATTTCCCTGTTCGTTGAGACTCTTTAAAAAACAAAACCAAAACCAAACAAAACAACAACCAAAATACGATTAGCAACACCAACAGGTGAGAAGCTGCAGAACTCTTCACAGTCCCTTCGTATAGTGCTCAGCTGGGTTACACCTTTAATATTACATTACACTATAGCTTTACCTTCCCCTTACCCCGCAGCCCAACCTTCCCCATGGAAACATACTTCCACTTTGGTAGCTCATGCCAAGCAGTGATACGCAGAAATGACAAACACAATACTTAAGAATAATTTCACTGGGATCGTGCTTACAATACACAAGGTGAGATTTTTATAATATACGGTTACAATACAGATGTTAAACAGATAAGGGAAATATTCAATTCCCAAATTACAGTAGACGAAAGGGTTATAGTCCTTATAAAAGTTTCAACAAGAAACATTGTCTTAAAGCTGAGAGCAGCTTTCTGATGTTAGGTAGAAAGACTCTTGTCAAAACATTCACCATCTGCATATGAAGGCTGCTGATCAGCTGGGCTAACAGAAAAATCTTTACAAATTTGAGACAACCGTATTTAACTCTTTCAGACATTCTGTTTCCCGTGGAACAGCTTGGCTGTTGTTGCCATGTTTTCTGGTACAAGGCCTCACGGTGGTTCTTTTCCATGGTTCCTAAAGCATATGCAAACCATTTAATCATAGGATTCTATTATGCATATTGGATAATAAAGGAGATTGTGTTTGTGAACATTTCCATCGAGGTGCAGAGAAACTGTTTCCGTTCAATATATCGGGATCCACATTTTCATTTAACGTCTGTTGAACCTGAAAGAAGGCTTGAAAATCTTTGGAGGAAAAAAATGGTTTGTTTTCCCTGGCTCCTGGAAACAATGACCTCTTGATATGACAGCACCCCTGGAGCAAGGCAGAGTAGAATTCATATACTGAAGCAAATAGATTTTGCCTTGGCATTTTTACCTACTATACTTCCCAGATGAGATAATGGGTTACATCAGGAAAGGTTGTGAGAAATCCCAAAATATGTATTAGTCATTTTGATGAACTTCTTCAATTTGAACCCAAATTTGATCTCCTAACAATGCAATTTTTCCTAATTACGTGTAGCTTTTCATTTTTCTCTTAAATGGTACTGGTCACATGATTTGTCATGGCAATATTTGCATTCCGCCCATTAACTGAAAAATCAATTCCTAGATGTAACTTTCAACAACTGATTAACTCTGAATTTCCTCATTGCTAGTCTTCTGTTCTTAACACTGCTAGGTAATTGTGTACATTAGCTCTACTGGTCACACACACACAAGGATTGGAGAATCTGCTCAGCTCAGCAGTATCACCAGTATGACATTATTAGCAGAGTGTGAGTGGTTTCATCTAATTCTGTTAAAATTTCCCATTGTTGTTTCCTTCTCAGTTTTCCTGTGCAAGGCTCCCCTCTCCCCCTACTTTCTGCACTTTAGAAGTATTTAGTCTGCTTTGGTGAATCCATTTATTGATATGAGTTAATTATTGTTACTCTTTTCAATGAGTGTCAGTCAAGAACTTCAGATCCTTTAATGTAGTTGCTTCCAAGTATGAAAATCAAAACATATACAGGAAGAATAATGATGCATCCGGTAGAATATGAGGGCTCTTGCACTTGCAAATTCCTTTAAAATGTAGGCAATTTTCTTTACATGCACCATTACAATAAACCTCACAATTTTCTAAAGCCAAGTATATGATCTATACAAACAAATGTGTTTTAACATGAAACATGACTATATACATTACAGTATATGATACACACTTTAAACACTTTAAAATCAATGCTTGATAGACCCCAAGGCTTTTTTCTGTAGTACATAATTAGTATTATATAAAACAATTATTACTACATGCTAAAACAGATTTCCACAGTCTTTCAATTAGTCACAATATATAATATATCTATATCTATATACTGTTTATAGATTTGTTCTGATTAATAAGTGGACTGAGCACACACACCCAGCATAGTACACTCCAGTAACTGCCTAACAACAGTGAATTTACTGACATTATTTTTTAATATCTGACAAAGCTGCAGAAAGTAATGTTTTAAGTGTTCCTAATAAACATATGCAAGTAGGAAAACTTTTTTCAGAGGTAGAGGTTTTATTGCGTAAAACACTGGATAAAACTGTACTGCTTCAAAGACAATTTTTATTCTAACAGCAGAAAGAAAACAGTCATTGCTGAAAAAACAACTTTTAATACTTCTATACCAGAATAAAGTTCTGTCAACTGATGTATTATAATAATAAATAATGACCAAGAATAAACTTTAAATACAAAGTTTTCTAATTGTTACAAGCATAGCAACAAAATCCTCTACTCTATTATTCTCAGATTTCCTCCAAGATAGAAATTTTTCTTTGTGTAGGAATGTAGACAGTATTATGACCAGTATCACAGACTACAGAAGTTACAGAGAAAAAACTTGACATGTTTAGATATGAGAAGCATGATGATATTCAGAAACTGACAATGCATCACTGCTGCTGTCACTTGTTTGTATTACAAGTTACAAATGTTCTGGAAAAAAGGTCTATGTCAGAGGGGAAAATAGGGACAGTAGCACCGGACCAAATGGAATCAACACACACATCACAAAGAACGGGAGATGTTTCCAGTGTCACAAACAGAATTATTGCCTGTCGTATCTGAAAATGCTCAGAAGACACAAAAGAATACTGAAAGAGCTCAAAAAGTGCAAGAAATGGAATGTGGGCTTTTTTTGTTTTTTCTTTTTTTTTGTTTTGTTTTGATGTTTTTTTTTTTGCTAAGATATTGAAGGCGGCGCAAACACACAAAAGCAAGCGACTGACACAGTCACCAAACACAGTAGTGCAGTTAAAATCCTAAAGCTTACTACAGTCAGAAAGTTTTCAATAACATTTCAATCCTTTATCTAGGATCATAGAAACAGTTGCATTAAGTTTATCAACTCGATTTAAGTAAGGCAGTGAGAACTATTCTAGAAAAACAAGAAAAGCAGCTTGCTCTGTGCCAGATGGGTCCAAGTTACACAGTGACCTCATTCAAACTGAAACTTCAGTTGGATGACATCCTTTCCGACAGCATATGCAAACCGTATTCCTTATTAGCCTGAGATTTTTTTTCCAGTCTCAGGGTAGCGCTAAGAATTTTATTTACATTGATTGCAGTTTAGTATTTTTTGTAAACTGCTTTAGGCAGAGCTGAAGTTTTAAGGCCCTGGGGTTTTACTCTGTGCTCCCAGCCTGCAAAGAAATATTGACTTTTTTTTTTAAAGTCTGGATTATTTTGTTTTAGAAGAAGTTTATACTTCTCTGCTATCATAATAAACAGATAAACAGCACCGATTTTGCTTCTATCAAAGGAAGTACATTAAAAGGCTAAAATTGTATGCCATTCAAGCAGATTTAAGAATAAACCATTACCTATTATTCTTACTTTTTGTTTTTATTGTGTGTTTCATTGTAGTCTCTCAAAAGCTTCCTATATGGCAAAGAACTTAATAAATTTGGAGGATCCAATCAGTAGAAAAGCTAAAATCTGCAAAAATATAGAACACATTTGTTTTACAAAAACAAAGAAATATTAGCAAAAACACTTTTCTTCATTAGAGACAAAGAGCAGGATGTTTGGATTCATATTTTAGGTCAAGCTACTTTATAAGAGCTTGCTCCAGAAGAAACTCCTGCACTATGTCTGTAACACTTATAAAACCTAACAAATGAAAACTAACCATGACTGGGGAATCCTTCATTCAAGTAAAAAAAGAAAGGAAAAAAAAAGAAAGAAAAAGAAACCAACCCGCTAGTTAATAATATTCTGTTTCTCACCAGCACCTTCTACAGATAAGGTTGACTAGTTTCACTAAACAATGTTTTTTTTTATATATTGTACTTCTACTTTTACAACAACCTACTTCTTCATCAACAAGAAAGAACAGAATAAAAGAATTTCCCTCAATACTGAAAGTTGATCTAAAAAAAAATGGAATTACACAACCAATCTGCAATCACACATTGGCCTTCAGATTCTTTCTAACCATTGATTCATTTGGCTGTATATATAAAAAAAACAAACTGAAAATGTAATATATCACAATCCTTTCCAATATAGGTCAGTACTGACCCCAGCTTATGGGCCGTCTAAGATTTCTCCTATAGTGCAGTTGCAACACCACTTGAATTGATTTTCTCTGCAATGACAGCTCCAGTCAGACTGGCACCATGGCAGTCTACCAACACATCTCATTACTATGCTAAGCAAATGACAGCAGCTGGTGTCATATTATAAAGGTGTTTTCAACAATGAAAACACAGCCCCTCAATCTTCAAGGCAACACTAAATCATTTAGACGGTATCGTTTTTCTGTTAAGAGCATTATTTTTGGACAAAGACCACTTTGAAGTTTGAAATCGCTCTGCTTTTTAAATAACTAATGACCTCCTAACATTTTAAAATCGCTTTATTATCCCACCTACATTGTTTGGAAGTACTTGTTGCCAGGTAACAGTTTAGCAGCCATTTTCAAGGGCTGGGAATTATTTTTTTTCTTTTTGTAATATATACGTGTAGATATATATATATATATATATATATATATATATATATATATATATATTTAAATGTTTTAAACATCCTGTACACCACTGGGAATTTGTACACAATTCTTTTCCTTGGAATGCAGTTATCAAACTCTTACCCAAATGCACACCTAAGAACTGTGTAAAATAATATTGCAATATACAGATTGATTTGTTCAGCTGCATTACTCTTGGGCCTGGCTGCCCTCCTCTGTTAGCTCTGCTGAGCTCCCAGGTTTGACAGCTGCAGGTTCCTCTAAATTCCCAGAAGCCTCGGAGTCAACTCTGGAGCGCTTGAACCTGCGATCTGGATACTGGCTGTTGTCAAAAGGCATGCGATGGACACAAAGAACATGGGTCTTCAGATTTCCCTTCTGAGAGGCACTGTATGGGCAGTATCTGCACTGGAAAGGCCTGTGACCTGCATGACAGACAAAAGTCTGGTTAGTTTTTCTCATATTTACATTTTCACTGCAAGCCAGTTCCTTGCAAAGTGTAACAAAGAAATGCTGCTATAAGGAAGTGCTGCATGCATTGAGCAACAATAAGAAATTCATAGTGCTTTTGTTGAGTTCTATTCATACAAACTGTATTGTTAAAAACTCTTTTTCTGGGACATTAAAGAAAACTAAGCCATCCCCCCCTCCCTTAGTTAACATAATTGTTAAGCATTCACTCTGTGATCCAATCTGAACACTTGCAAATAAAGTTAACCATATAATAGGTTTTTTTATATTTGTTGATTATCTAGAGCAATGCACGAATGACAATGTGCAGACCCCACTCTAATAAACATACTTTGTCTTTGGGTGGGTTTCTGAGGATAACATTGTATGTTTCATTTGATGCACATGGAGTTGTTGTCTTGTTTCATGTTTTTCTGAATGGATAGCAATAATGCTGCAAATACTTACACATGTGTGTAACTTCACTGCAGTGGGACTACTCATGTGAGTAACGTGATGCAGCTGCATGAGTGTTTGCTGGATGGAGGCTCAAAACTATAGCTAATTTAAAAATAAAATATCCACTCTAGATTAGAAAAGGAAAGTTACTGCACAGAACCTGATGTATGCTTGTGTATGAAATAGTGACTGAAAAACAGGCATGAATGAAACACAGCTCTTTTTAGGCAGTCTTGCAATGCGCTTTACATTATTTTTCATAATATTGTGACTTTGAATCTTGGTGCTGTATCTGGTATTGGAGGTTATGTTTCAGCAATCACATTTCAACCTATGCTGGGAAGTTGTTGATGTGCTTTACTGGAACTTTATGAGCTTTGTCTCTCAAATTAACTTAAACCAGGACCATCTGAGGTCAAATGCGCTTAGCTTGCTTTAATTTGCTCAAATAAATGAATAAATAAATGTGCCAGACCATCTACATAAATCCAGGACAAGTGAAAAACAATATCCAATATCCACATTAGAAGAGCACTTTCCCCCCTCTCCTGTTTCTATACTACATACTCCCCACGAAGCAGAAGGAATAGTAGTGAAGTACTGTAGGTGTGAAAGCACTGCAGTGCACGCAGGGTGGGAAGGGGCCGAGAGTGGCTAGCTCGAGAAATGTCACAGGCAGGTGAGCTGTAGCCAATCATCAGTTAGGTGTTATCAAGTTAGTTTTACATAAGTAAGTGGAAGATGGGTAGCCTGGTCAGACATCACTCCCATTAGAGAAAGAGGTCTGAAGTGACGCCAGGATTACACCGGTGGTGTTCTGGATGGTGTGTTGTCAGGAAAACTCACTCCATGTAAGAGAGGTCATCAGCTGAACTAGAGTGCTTGGGCCCCTAAACCAACCCACTATTTTTAATGGAAAAAGTGGGAATTAGCACCTGAAGACTGAGTCCACACACAAGATTCTAGCTGCTCCTTGGGAGGAGGGAAGTGTTGTACCCAGAACACAGACCTCTGGGCGTGTTTCCTCAAGCAGGGATACGGCATTTGTGTATGGAGGAGATGCCTGCCCATCATCAATAAATTGATGTCAGTTATGTTAGGACAGTGTCCTGCTCCAGAATACAAAATATTTACATTTGCCTAAATGGATCCACAGGACACAGTAAGTTGGTTTCTACCTAAGTCTCAGGCTTGAAGCACTCAAAGTTCTTCTGCTCCTCAGACAGGGAGATGAAGGGAAATCTTCCAGACAAGGTACTCAGGGAAAAGAGATGAAACCCAGAAATCATTAGTCTTAGCAAGGGCAAATTTCCAAGGAAAATTTAATCTTGGAAAAAGTAATAGGGAACATAATGAATAAAATTAGGAATAGTAGTTATAGAAATAGGAATGGGTCAGGAATTTTACAGAGGAATTTCAGCAGGAGGACTACAAACAGAGGTCAAGGAAGAGATTACTAGACCTATTCAATGCATTTCAAGATCAGTCCCTTAAATCCAATGGACTATACGTCCATAACTGCACTCACAACATGTTTGAAAGTATCAGTTATATTCTTCCACAATCCACTTTTGTGCACAGAAAATGGGTGCAAAACTGAATGGGTTTAAAGATGGAGATTCACTGAAATTATTATTTGCATTGTTTTGGAAATTCTAAGCTAGGTTGCAAAACTCAGAAGAAAGGTCCAATAAAATCATTCAATTTCACAATTATCCCTTCAGTTCATAGAAGGAAACATCACACCTTGGAAAGAGACCTCAGTGATAAGGTATGAGTTTGGTCTATTTTATCCTGGCAAGGGTGTTTGTAGTTTTGATTTTAAAAATTCCTTTGTTTGTTCATCTGGTGGTTTATGCTGAGGATCACAGTACATGTATTTTAAACTGAGGGCAGAACCTATACTGAAAATCCTGGAACCTTTATTTGCTGATAATAAGTAATATGTTGATTGATTGATATTATATATATATATATATATATATATATATATATATATATATATATATATACACACACACACACACACACACACACACAGAGTACCTTTCATCTCAGGATCTCAAAGCATATAGAGAGGTGGATACATATTATTACTCTCTGTTACAGATGAGGAAACTAATTTACAGAGAGATTAAGTGACTTGCCCAAGGTCACATGGGAAGTCTTTGCAGTCAAGAATCAAATGCATATCTCCTGACACCAAGTTCCTTGATATCACCATAAGACTACGCTATGTGCCTGTTGTCAGATTCCTTTATGGGAATGAGGTCATCCTATCTGATTAAAAGGACCACTGGAATTTATATACTGACAAAATGTTTGTCACAAAGTGCATGTAAAACAAATTCTTCCTATAGTGAATAAATTAGCTGTTACTGCGTTGTAGTGAATTTATATTTTAGGATATATAGTAGCAGTAAATACAAGTGAAAACATCAGTATAATGAAGTCTCTATATATTATTAAAGCTAATTTGCTATAAACAGTCTAGTGTCTGCAAAGGTTTCATGTAAGAACACTTAAAATTGCATAGAGTAATACTGTCATAATGGGGACCTCATCCAAAACCTATCAAAGTCAACAAGAGTCTTTAAATTGTCTTCAGTGAGCTTTGGATCAGATCAATGTAGAACAGTGTTACCGGTTTCTTTACCTCCTGTTAAGAGAAAGTTACCTTTCTTTCCCCTAACATACTTTTATTCATCCATCCATTACATTTTAATTGATTTAAATTATCTGCAAACAGATACCAAATTATATTTCTGCAAGCTTCAGTTTGTACATTACAAACACACACAAAAAGCCCTATGTTAAATGAACATTATTAAGGTTGCAAAGTCAAGCAGTCAAAAAGTTGGGAAATGCCAGAATCAATGTTGCCTTTGCAACCTTAATTCAGCCCCCTTGTGTGGCTGCATTACAACACAGTCTTTAGCAACATGATCACAGACTATTTTTTCCACAGGAACTCTGCCTCATTCAGTGCACAGAAGGGATGGTGCTCACTTAACGAGCAGCTAGTCAATATTTCGTTTTATCTTCACTGCTCAATGTCCAGCCATAGGCCTCATTCATGGAACACTTTTCAATCCCTGCTCTGAAGACTGAATTATTCATTTTCTCATGGGCTTTTCTGTGGTGCTTATCACTACAGTATCTGAGTGTATCACAGATATGAATGAATCACAACACCCCTGTGAGTTGAGGGGGAGGTCGTATTCTCATTTTACAGATGGGGAATTGAGGCTCAAAGAGATTAAGGTCCAAAGTATCAACTCATTTTGGGTGTCCAATTTGAGACACCTAAGACCTGACTTTTCAGAGAGCTTAGCATTATATAGCGCTTCACATGTTCAGAGTACAGCTTCCTTTGACTTCAGTTGTGGCGATGCGTGTGCAGCACTTCTGCAAACCAGACCCCAATGTCTCACGTCAGGCACCCAATTAGCAACAACTTGGTGAGAAAACTGGTTTAAGCGACTTGCCTAGAATGACACAGGAGCTCTGTGGCACAGGCTGGGATAGAATCTAGTTCCTCCAAGGCAGCAATCAACTGCCTTAACCATAAGACCACCCCGTCTCCTCCTGCAATCCTTTGTGAATCTTTTGCATTCACTATATACCTTCCAACTTCTGCAACAAATGAGGCCTGAGTCCTACAAACAACAGCCTCTTATTCAACCCCGATTCATACCAAAGCAGCTCCATCCTGTGCATTGAATGAGGCAGGGGTCTTGTGGAAAAAAATGTATGTGATCATGTGATTAAAGACTGTATCATAATGCATATGCACAAGGTTGTAAAAGCAACCTTAATTCTGGCATTTCATAACTTTTTAGTGTTTGACTTTGCAACCCTAATAAGTCCCTTTATTTTAACAAGCAAAATGAAAAAAAAACCCAGAAATTCTTTCATGTAGCATCATGAACCAACACCAACGGAGTTGAGGCCTTTACATCCACCGTACAGACCTCTGCCACTTGAGCTAACAGAATAACTGACAGGAGTAGTAGGTTGACATCCTCTATGTGGACCAGCATTTAGAGAGGGAGAGCTGGTTTCTTAGATTTTGTTGACCTCAGAGGAATGGGGAGACTCAGGAATCTTATGTTCCAGTTCAGGCTCTGAAATGGAGTGGATCTAGTGGGATTCTTTTGCTCATTTCCCTTTTTCATGACCCTTTCTGCTCTGCCTCTCGTCCTAGTCCTCTCTTCCCCACTTCTCGTTCCTCATCACAGCTCTATTTCTTCAACTAGCCAGTCCCAGTCTCCACACAGCAGGCTTCTCATCCCAGTCTCCTTAGCCAGCAAATCTAGTCTCACCCCTCCTGACTCACCCTCCCTGTCCCAGTTTCCCCTACTCCTAGTCCCAGGCTCAGTTCTCCCTGAATCTCAGTCTTTATCAAATCTATCTCCCCTTCACCTCTTTACTTTTCATCCCACTGGTTCTCAATCCCAGTCTCCTTGCCAATCTAGTGATAGTATCCCCCGCTGGCTCCTCATCCAATTTTAGTCCCCTCACATTGGCTCAGTCCCCCACGCCATTTCATTCCCTGGCCCAGTATCCTTGCCCAACCAGTTGCAGTCCATCTTTTTCAGATCCTAATCTCAATATCCTTGCCTAACTAGTCACAATCCCCCCTGGATCCCAGTCCCACTCTCCTTGCCCAGATAGTCCCAGTCTCCCTCCAATTCAACTTCCAGTTGTCTCCACCAGCTTCCAGTCCTGGTTTCTGTCCCTTCTGTCCCACAGGCTCCTTGTTCCAGTCTACTTCCCCCTCTAACCCCACCACAGATCTGACTTTGGTTCCATTCTGGGTGGGAGCATGCCCAGTGTGGCCGGAATCTTTTGCAGAACTTAACTGCTGAAATCTAAGACATCTCTGCTGAGCATGTGCAAATCATTTTTTGTCAAATTAGGGCAGATTTGCACAGGACGGCAAAAGGTATGTCTCTGACACAAAGGCCACCCACTGCCAAATTTCAAATCCCTGCTCCAAAGCAAGAGGGGTCCCAGAGCTTTTCAAAAAAAGGCCACCATTTTTTTTTGTAACACTGGCAAAACAATGTATTTTCCTTAGCCTTGCTCTCAAGCAGACACCCAGAATGGAGGAATTCAGCTCAAATGGTTAAAGGTTTGGCAAGTTATAAGCAACTGCAAACAGGGTCTTATAATAGGAAGTATAGGCAACATTAATAATAAACAACACACTAGCCCTGCCTACAAAATGTGATGTCATTTATCAGTTCTTTGGGGTATTAGCTTGACCATAAGTACTGATCATTAAAAACAGTAATACCAATTCATACACTGATCCATTAAAGTAATATTTAAACAAAGAATTCACAAAGCATGGAGTAATATTTGTAAAAAACCTCATTCCATTCAGTATCACAAAAGGTTCAAAACTGTGCAACTGTATATGGGGAACATAATTTATTAATTCAACAAAATTTAACAAATAAGACCATATAAAATGCACCTAAATGGATTCTGTTCAACGTCTTTTTTTCTATTGCTTACTTTTTGAGGCCATCAAAATTTCACATCACTGCCATATGAAAAGTAAGTACACAATAAGTTAATCTGTATTGTCACAATACAGTACAACTGTGGTAAAGAGCACATTCATTTTTAATCCGGTATGAATAATATATAAATATGTATACAGAGTGAGGGTCAAAGGAAAGCAAGAGGAACATTGTTTACAGCAGAAGTAGTACAAAAACCAGAGATTATTCTTACTTGCAAAGATAACAATATCTGCAATTTGCTTGTAACTAAGGGACAAAGGAAAATGCCCATTTCTCTTGGGTAACCCATCCATTAATTACGGCTCAAAACTTGTTGTGGGCAGCAGGTTCTTAAAATAACCCTTCCTAGATAAGTTGGCAATAAATTTATAATGTTTTATCTAGTGGTGGTTGGTGGGTTCTTTCTTTGCAAGTTATAGGTCATATGTATTCTACCTTCTATATATCTTCCAATAAAATTATTTGAAAGCCCTTTAAGAAAAAGAACCCTGCCTGATGGTTCAGAAGATAATGTGTAATGCATTGTGTTGCAGTGTGGGAGAATCAGGTTAGAAGCAGGCCAGAATGGAGAGCAAATTATGGAGCATCCTTCTCAGATATGAAGGAGGAGTGGGAGGACACTATATTGCTTACAACTCAAACAACCTGGTGGTAGAGTAGCACACTGCATTGCTTGCACTTCAGTGTTTGAAGACCTTTCAACGCTGTGGACTAAGAGCAGAGATTGTAAAGCGATGGAGCTACAAAAGAAAAACAGGAAGGATCGACTATAATTGGAGTAATGGTGTCTGGAAGCAGTTGTGGAAGATGCAGAGTGCCCCTGAGAGATGACGAGTACCCTCAGCACCCACTTAGGCCAATGGGAGTTGACAGCACTCGGAACCTTGTAGGTCCAAGCCTAGAAGTGGAGAAAGCACTAAGGCCAAGATCCTCCAAGGTATTTAGGTGTCTAACCCCCATTGAAATTGATTTCAATGAGAGTTAGGCATCTAAATACCTTAAGGTTTTGGGCGTAGGACTCAGGCTTGGGCTGTCCCAGTTTTTTGTGTGTCTGCCCTGGGAAGAATACAGAGCTTGGAGAGGATGAACATTCTGGTCTTGAAAAAGAACTAGCAAATATAAAGAAAAAAATCCAACCCTTTACTTTCTTCTGCCTTTTAAACAAATATGTTGCTTTGTTAATTTAGACTTTGAGAAAAAAAATGTTTGTTTTGTTTTGTTTCAAATTTATGATCTGATATGTTGCTTTGTGACATGTCATGTCAGCCTGCATCAGTCACATCGTGTTAGGTTTCATAACATGGCATGACTGATGCAGCCCAACATGGTGCATCAACGGAATGGAATTTGAAAATGCAGGTTTTGAGAAAGGCACAGATCTCAAAGTAGGTTTTTATGACCATATAGGGGCAACAATGTCTACAGCTGGAACTGAGGGCTTGTCAGTGGGTTGTTTGCCAAACCCATTTTGCATTGGTATATCTTTAAAAATCAAACAGTGCCACTGTCGCACGTAAAAACCTCAATATCAGTATAATCAGGTTACTGACTGTACTCTGTACACTGCTGATAGTTGCTAATTTACCAACTTCAATATGGATCTATTATTTAAGATTCACACAAACAGGAGAGTGAGAGAAAAAGAGATGAATGCTGAAGTTTTTTCATTGAAAAAAAAATAATTTACATGGTGAAGCTGCATTTATTCTCCACTCCTAAAAATATTTGATTGGCATCCAAATTCTAGAAAATTTTCCACAAAGAAACATCTTATTTTGTGGTATTACAGGCACATATGTAAGGGTTTGCATTAAAATGTTAAAATGGGCATTGGATTAGTCACATGGATAAGATCAGGAATTTATTCCAGATTGTTAAGAGAGTACTAATAGCAGCAAAATCATGGCTTTCTCCCAAAGCAACAAGAAATCAGTAATTTGAAAGAAAAATGCCAATAATACATCATACACACAAGCCGTCTGTTGTCCCCACTACACTACTTTTTATTATATTGCATGTGTGTACATATATACACACAGGGAAAGAGAGACAACTGTGTACACACAATTTTACTTATAAACGTAGATAAAAGGATGAAGAGCAATATAATGATGAATGGAAAACAAATGCTGTGCAATGTACTATAAATTATAATTAAATCCTGAGAAAAATGTTTACTAGATATGACATTTGTTCCCTTAAAATGCAAAAATGACAATGTTCATATGACAGAATGCTCTGACTGTTTCTCATTAGGTGGCCGATGGTTCTGAAACATTGTAACATTATTACCATGTGTTATGATAAGTTAATTTCAAGTTTCTTCCTTACTGTAAGTACATGCTTTTTGGTGAAACTTGACAATAAGTCCCATCACCTCTTGCAGATGACCACTTTATTAGGTCACTTTAAGGTTTTTGAGTCATGACAATGGAAGACATGTCATGCTCTTTTTGTATTTGTAAAGTCTACTTTAATTTTCCTCTAGGAGAAGAAGGAGGATGGTCCAGTTATTAGGATACTAAGGCTCCAGAGACCTGTGTTCAATTCCTTGCTCTGCCACAGATTTTCTGAGTGACCGTGACCAAGTCACTTAGTCTCTCTGTGCCTCAGTTCCCTATTTGTGAAATGGGGATAACAGCACTGCCCTACCTCACAGTAGTGTTGTGAGGATATCCATTAAAAAGTGTGGGACACTTGGATACTCTGCTAATGGAGTACCCATGGATAGATGTCAAAGGGGAATTGTTGAAATGGACTGGACCATAATTTGTTCAGTTTGCTCTTGATACAGTTGGATTTCCAACTGGAAATGTGCTCTACAGTTGCTAGGAGCAAATAAAGGAACCTATTGATTCCCATTTAGGTACAGTTAGAATTTCAAGCGGGAGGTAGCAAGCACCAGTAGAGGCATATAGAAAAAGGTTTTTAATGTTCAGAAGTGTATTTGGCCAGAGGCCAAGAAAACACATCAAGGAAACAACCTTAGAACATGCTTCTGACCAACCCAAATTTAGGTTCTTCTTGCCACCAACTTAAAAATCATTTCTACCAAGAACAGCTGCTTTTAAATCTTTGTTTCCCATGAAAATCCATATCAAAGGTAGAATCGTGATTTAAATGAACCCATGAGCATTTGCCATCAGAAGGAACAATTCCAAGATGGTGGCCATATGCTTTCTGCCTGACAGGACAACCTTTCTGAATGACTCCCTGGCAATCCCTGTGACCATCAGCTTGGAAGTAATTGTGTAATGCATCTTCATCGCTCTCACAGTTTGGCGTCTCAGGAGAACTAAATGCTTGCTACCATATTAAGGTGACAGCAGTATAACATACAAACAAAAATTTAAAAAGGGAAAAATATTTTCATTTAAAAATTGGCTACTACTCTTGTGCATTCCATTTTTTTTACCCACAAATATTCATAAAGATTTTTACTATTCAAAGCAAACATCCTAAATACGGTCTGTATTACCCAATAGACCAAAATGGCTCTAAAGCAGCCATTCCAATTGTGTGCATAATAATATGGATGGATAAAAGCTGAATACATGTATTTGTCCAATAGACAATAATGGCTCTGACTGAACCATTCCACTTTATTGGTCTCACACTATGCATTTATAAAACTCCCTGAATACCAGACAGATTAGAACTGCTACAATCAGATTGATATATGCAATAAAAGTTTTCCAAAATTTCTGAATATACATTTAACCACACACAAGCCCTGGAACACCTCATGGAATGTTATTATTTACCCAACTCTTTTGGGTAAATAACAACATTCCATGAAATGATTTTTCATTTATTAAATTACAACAAAGAAATTAAATTTAAAACCCCTAAATGTAATGTTGAGCAGACAAGCTTTTTAAATTAACAGAACTGTCTGATAGTCTAAACAATTGACAGAATACAAGTATAGACAAAGAAGTACAAACAAATGAATTTTAGAAATGATTGGAAAAGTTTTCACCTGTCATGACTGGAGCTCAGGCTTCTGTGCTTTACCTGCAATGCTTGATGACATCTCAGACACTACTCAGGCTGAATTTCCTGTGTTACTATAGGGCTTGCTTCTGCAAACATTCTTAAGAACAGCCAGAGAGACTACCGACGGTCGGAGGCACACTAAGGACATGATTCAGACAGTGTATAACCACAGGCTTAAGTCTCACCGATGTGCTTAAGCACTCTCCTGAGGAAAGATGCTTTCCAGGTTTGGAGCCTAAGCCTGGTAGTATAGATCTGCATGCATACAGAGTGCAGAATAGCCTCAGTGTCAGGTTAGCTACTACTGAAGGATCTCCCCTGCACAGGGAAGTGTTTCACGTGACTCCAAGATTTGGGGAAGGGCACAAAGAGCACCTCTGTGTCACTTCCTCACTTGTGCTGAAGCTAAGAAAATGGTGTAATGGGCCTACTCACTTGAATAAAAGCATAAAAACGTACAGCCTCAGGACCTTAAAGATGGTAAAGATGTCGTTGGTTGTAGCAGGGGAAACAAGCAAAGTAAGAAAACAAAATTCATTATTAGTTTTTAAATGTATTTGTGACATTAAAATCTACACGATGGACCAAATTATACTCTCAGGTACCTACTTGGCTCCCTCAGAATCCAAGTGAAGGTGCAGTCTGTTCATTATCTGGGATCTTTAGTACTTCTGAATAAGCATTTCAGTTCACTATTTAATCATTTTAAAGGTATAATATAAGCCTAAAGAAGCCAGGAAAGTGCTAATGTTAATGCTGAATTCCTTTCATTGCACCATTAAAATAAACAAGTTATGTTACAAAAACGGAATTTAAAGCAACGATTCAATGTGTATCTTAGGTCAGTGATTCTCAACAAAAGGTCTCAATAAAAGAGGGGCCACGAGCAGGTTTCAGGGGCCTGCCAAGCAGGGCAGGTGTTAGACTCGCTGGGGCCCAGGGCAGAAAGCTGAAGTCTCGCAGTGTGGGGCTGAAGCCCAGGGCTCCCAGCCCTACACCTGGGGCTGAAGCCAAAGGCTGAGCAACTTAGCTTTGTGGGACCCCTGTGACACGGGGCCCCCGCCAGTTGCCGTGCTGGCTACCCCCAGGGGTGAAAGTAAGGCGGTACAGGCTGGTATGGCGTACCAGTAAAAAGTGGCTGCTGGTACCGGCCCGTACAGCTGACTTTAAAGTGGTGCTGCGGCAAAGGACCCTGCTTAAAGTGCTGCCATGGCAGCTCTTGAACGTCGTTGCCCCTTTTGCCCTGCCTCCCCAGGCCACCGACAGGCAAAAGGAGCAGCTGCCCTGGGGCCAGCAATTTAAAAGCGGAGCCCCGGGCCCTTTAAAACACCTCTGGAGCTCTGGGTGGCACGGGCCAGGCAGTGTAGATGGGCTGGCTGGGGGACGCTGACCCCCAGCCCTGCCCCTTCCACCTGAGGCCCTGCCCCTTCTGGGGGCTGGGGGCCAAAGTCGACCCCCGTACCGGTAAGAGTTCAATTTTACTTTCACCCCTGGCTACCCCCTAATGCTGGCCCTGGCTTTTATATGCAGAAAAAGTTGTTGTGACACTGTTGGGCCGTGGAGACCAAAAGAAGAAAAACAAAGTAAACAACTCCATACGTAAAACAGCCAGAAGTAAATCATAACAATGTAAGAATGGCCATACTAGGTTAGACCAATGGTCCATCTATCCCAGTATCCTGTCTTCTGACAAGGGCCAGTGCCAGATCTTCAGAGGAAATGAACAAACAGGGCAATTATTGAGTGATCCCTCCACTTTGGTCCTGTACCAGCATCTGGAAGTCAGAGGCTTAATACATGGGGTTGCATCCCTGACCATCTTGGTTTATAGCCACTGATGGACCTATCCTCCATAAACTTATCTAATTCTTTTCTGAACACAGTTAGAATTTTGACCTTCACAACATCCCCTGGCAATGAAGAAGTACTTCCTTTTGTTTGTTATAAACCTGCTGTCTATTAATTTCAAATCAGTGTCAGACAGAAGCTAACCCTCACGCTGATGTAAAGTCACTCTTAATAAACAGAAACAATTAGCAAATTCTATCATTTTCCTTCATATTTATGCTTTCAAATCGTTAATCAAATCAGTCATCAAACATGAGAAGAAACGTCTCTAATTTCACCATTTTTACCTTGTTATCTATTGATGGCAATAAAAATATAAATATTTATTATATGAAAATAGATGCACTAAGATAGAGGAGTTTGTATACTGTGTGGAGTAATCTAAATTCCAGAAATAGCTAGATTAAATTGCCTGTGGTTAAATGCAGACTGTATTTCATATTCCTTGAAAAGATCACCTGACTATAAAAAATAATTTTTTCACAGAGTAAGATTTTTAAAACAGGAATGTCTGATTTAAGAATAGAAACAGATACAAAATCATCTCTTGTGAAGAAACTGGTACATTCAGCTTGGGAAAAGAATAGTTATTATTTGGTATAAAATATTTTTTCTACAGGTATGTTCTCATCTCTCTACAGTTTCTTTCAAATATGTATTGAACATTTTATGACACATTGCACACAGCACAACACAACACATAAATAAATACTTGGGACTTCATAAAACAAAGGCTTAAGTATTTTAAATTGCCTTCCAAATTCTCTATATATCTGGTGTAATGCAACATTTTTGTGCACAATAGGACGCCATTTTGTTTTTGACACAACAGTGTGAGTTAAGAGCAAAATGCCCGAGAGTACCCCAAATGAAGTTAGTGGGAATTATGTCATTCGCTGAGCCTGGAATGTCAGCCATAATTCTGATTGTCCAATGCTTTGGTAGATTTAATTACATTTAAATAGATTTTCAAATTTATTCATTTTGGTTTATATACACAAATATATCAGAGAGTTCATATTAAGGGTACTAGGTGGTAAGCTATCCTCCAAAAGCCAGAAGGAATAGATGGGCAATTCACTGTCCCTAAAGATCTGTAGGTTCTGGCTAATTCAGACAAAGGGTGGGAGTGAATTCCAAAGTCACGGATAGATTATACACTGCTAACACATCCCCTTTCTTTCTATCACTCCGGTTTGAGTGTCTGGGTAGATTGCAGCTAAGGAAGTGTGGCCAAGGAGAGATGTGGTCTCAGAGGTAGATATCATTTTGTTCCTTAGTATAAATAACTGATCAATACAGAGTTCTTCTAAATACTGTACCTTGCAAGATACAAGTTTAGGTAGTACACTCCTACCCCTTGTGTGTGTGAAGACATGAATCAACTCATGTTTAACCCAATCTATTGTTTTACTTGTTCTACCACTTCTTTTACATTTCATCTACTAATCATATCACTGGTATTCAGTTCTGAGGAAATACACTTCTCAATTATTAAACTCTTGACCAAAGTATCTCAAGTTCTCCTGCTAGCTCTTTCATGAGAAATTTCAACCTCCTGCTCCCCCAAGTGCTTTCAGTAGCCCAATAAACTTTTAATCTTTCAAGGGATGTTTAGCTTTGAGCATAAAGCACTATGTTCACTTAAGTGAGGGTTTCCAGGATAAACCCTGCACTTTGGGGATATGGGACTGTAGAAACAGAATTACGGAAGTTACTACTGGAAAAGGCCTAATCAGTGATCTTGTTTTCCTGCCAGTATATTCTTACATCCTATGTTCAGTCTAGTTTTAATATCTGAAGCAATGAAGATATTCCCCCTGGGAAATTATTCCAGGCTAATATGTTAAATATCACTGTTATATTTCCCCTAATATTCAGCTCTTCTTCTTAGTTCAGTTTTACTGCTAGTTGAACACCCACCTCCTTTAGACCACCCTAACAATTATCTCCCTTTTCAGTATTTACACCTCGTAAACAATTGAACAAAGTCAGTTCATATCCCCTGAGGGTATGGTGTTGGGAATATGTGAGCATATGAGTAACCTTTTTCCCTGTAAGTAGTCCTATTGACCTCAGTAAACCTGATCATTCAGATACATAAGACTTTGTGTCCTAAATCTTGCATCATTATTATCCTTGTAAGTTACAAATGTTTAGAACAACCAACAACTAATACGGGTAACCACTGATTCAAAGGACTTAATTATAGTAGTGCTTTCTCTATCACTGTTGCCACTCTCTTGAATTTGTTTATTTTATTTGGTGGAGTGGCAGTAAAACAAAAATCTCATTCCCAATTTTCTGGGAAATCTCAATCACAACTTTCAAAGGGCCAGATCCTTACTCATTCTATCAACAAAGTTAGGCAAATTCACATCAGGTGAGGATCTGGTTCTGTGTGTGTATCCAGGTAAAGATTAGGAATTTCTCCTGTAGGCCCAGATTCACCAAATCACTTAAGTATGCAGTTAAACAATGGGATTAGACACATGCTTAATGGTAAGCACGTTCTGGAGTACTTGCTGAAAGGAGGCCTTAAAATGTACTAAGTGTTTTCTACATCCAAGATGTCACTTAAGATGAACATGTTCTTTAATTTTAGTTGTTGCTTAGTTATGTAAGTTAGGTAATGTAAATGTAACTTCGTCACATTACAACTTTCATTTAACTGATGATGCTCTATCTACAGCGACATGTTAGAAAAGAGTCTCAGGAAAAACAGAACACCTTAAGTAAATAAATATCCGGCACACTAAAAGCTAATATTTCAGATTATCTGGGGATAACTCACTACCCACTTATCATTCTACTGAAAACATTACTACTATCTATTTATGGGGTTATGTGTGTGTAGTTTGCAGAACATCGCTATCAACAATGCAATGGCATTACATTCCATCATTGTTGTTGCACTGAATTAATATGAGTACCTTTGTGAGTGATTACACAATATAATTTATATCTCACTAGGTATATTATGTATATCTACATTTAGCATATATATATGCATCTATCTTTAATATATATTTTACACACACAGACACACACAGACACACACACACACTACATTTTTTATCATATCCATACTGAACAAATCAGTAGCTTGAACAGTAAAAATTAAAAGATTGAAAAGGATAAAATGAGCACGAACTTTTCAGGATCTTTCTCTTTGGAAAGTACTATTGATGATGTCACAGAAAAAGTGTCTTTTTATTAAGTCACAAAGGAAATGCTCTCTTTCCCCCTGCCCGCTTCCCTCCCTCCTCTCTCCCGGTTCTCTTTTCTATAAAGGATCTCTAAAATGAAAGGTGTCAGACTTTGCTTTTTCTTCTTGGCATGATCCAGAATGTATGGCTGAGGAATGACAGATGTCTGCAACCAGCTGCAGTGAAGCATGCTAAAGTTTCAGTCTAATCCACTTATTTCACTGCAGTCACGTAAACCAAAACAAATGGGCAGTGCCTTACATTATAAAAACACAGCAGCATTACTTTGTTGCATAATGTAGCTGATACGCCATCTTATCATTTTTTCTACTGCAGAAAGAATTCACCTCTTTATTAAAAACATTCCCTGAAAGTTCTCCCATTCTACTCTCCCTTATTTTTTTCTTTTAAGTTCACACAGCATTCCTGCTATGCTCCAGGTGTTACTCAATTTGCTATAAAAATAATATGTTTAGTGAAGACTGATTATTGTTAAGAAAGCATAAGATCATTCAAAAGATATAGAGCCTGATTCTGTTCTCACACTGATTTAAAAAAAAAAAAGATGCAACTTTAGCTGGTTTATGCTGATGTGAGCGAGATCAGAATTAGGCCATTGTCTCCGGTTCAAACACATGCTGCATAATACCTGTATGCTCACGCATTTACCCTTTATTGATACAAATAATAAAATGTGCATATATGTTTTCTTATGTCTCAAACTGGAAACATCAAGGTATGCACAAATACTAATTTTAATCAACTTGAATAACCTCTTTCAAAAAAAATCTGGTTATTAAGAGGAGAATTCTTTGCCTTTACATTTAATTCAATATTTGAAATAAAATCCCCTTTTCTATTTTGTTATACCGAAGGGAGTATAAAGTAAGTGAACATGGCATTGCTTCCTGGAAAGGGAAACCTTGCCTCACTTTAACATGTAGTGCAACAACCTTTTGAACCTTCCCTCCTTTAATCCTTGTAAGGAAAGAGAAAGGAGAAGGAATCATGTGGTTCTCTCCCTGCCAGCAGTTTCAACAGCTGTGAAGCACTCTTTCAGCACAATTCATAAAAAAAGATGTGTTGGATTTCGCCTATGGCAGAATGGCGTACAATTTCTGGCCCTTCAGGCTATAACAATAAATGCAAAGAGGAAAATTTTGAGATTTCCCCCCTTAAACTTCCCACAACAACCTCAGCAAAACCACATGACTTGTCTTGTACAATCTCCCTGGTGTTTTCAGTGCTACTTTGGCAGGAAATCAGAATTACTGTTATATAAATTCCATCTGATGCCAGAGCTACCATCTGTGAGTAAAACTGCTTCACCTACGTCTGCCGGCAAAGCCACTCTCCCAGAGACAAGGGAGAAGGAAAAAAATTTGATTAATTTGCAGAATGCTTGTGATTTGCTCATATATTATTATAACTGCTCATCAGCACATGACAAATTCCCAGCACTCTGCACAGGAACCCGTTCAGTTTCAGCAGTTTTTTGCGTCGGCACCTGACAGACTGCAGAGCCACTAATGACTTTCAGATGCTTACAAACAGTAATTCTATCTTCAGAATAAAAAGAAAAATCCGTAGGAAGAAAAGAGTAGAGTTAGTCTATTTCACTTCCTTCCTGTATATCAACATGATTTAACTCTTAAGGGCAGCAGTGGCTCCAAGATCACAGCAAGGCTGCTACTTGCCTGTAAAAGACAAAGACTGCCAATCTCAAGAGGAAAGGTGAAAGCAAAAGCCAGTCTCTTAAGGCTTTCGTTGTACCAGTACCAAAGCCAGTGAAACACAAAGCAGGTATTCAAGGAAATGACACATCTACTCTGCATTATTAAAATAAAATAACTGTTCCTTTAGGTGCTTCCTAATTTTATGTATTTGTCCTATTTTAATACTTCTGATAACCTTTTGCATTTTCAGGGAACACATCTGCTTCTTAACTGCAGCTGAAATTTTTTTCCCTTTAAAACTATGATTATGCTTTCTGAAGCACTGTCTGTTTGCTTGATTGCCTGTTTTAGATTAGAGACTTTAGCAAGGAAACAAAGACTTCAGAATGCACATCAGTCCCACATATGAGAAACCACAGAAGGAATAAGCAATAAAATGTGATGCACCATCTGTCCACAAACAATAACCTGCATGTTCTGAAGGCTTACAAATTATTTAGCACACAACCTCACCGAATTATAGGACCCTTAAATAGAGCAATAGACTGGGAATGAGAACCTCTTTGATGTCCTTTTGCATTTTTTTTTAAATTCAGTCTCAATTGATTGCTAACAGTTGAGGTATTTCTCAGTGACTATTGGAGCAAGTTGATTTTTATTAACTAGGTCTCGGTAGAATATTTGGCCACAGATTTGAGCAGTGTGGTATATATTGCCTCTCTGGTCCTAGTCTACTGCAAATGGCTTGTTAATCAAAAGACAGTCTCAAAGAATGGCCATTTGGGAAATTTGGTCCTGAGGGTCAAATTCTGCTCTCAGATATTCCTCTGCAACTCCAATTGGCCTCAGCGGGAGTATGTATGAAACTGAAGGCAGAATCTGCCTTTAGAAAGTTATTTGAAGGTTTTTGACTGTGCTCTGATAGACTAAATCCCTAATGACAGTTTGATTTAAAATTGTAAATAGATCTCACAATTAAAAAATAAATATTACATTTCTCTTACCTGTCGTAACCAACCATAATGATACTGCATGCAAAATGTATCAT
This sequence comes from Mauremys mutica, assembly GCF_020497125.1. Lineage (NCBI taxonomy): Eukaryota > Metazoa > Chordata > Testudines > Geoemydidae > Mauremys > Mauremys mutica. The sequence goes on along the minus strand of NC_059085.1, from coordinate 25,202,971 downwards.
CATGCCAATGCCCTTTTGATAATGTAACCTCACAAAAGAGTACCTCAGAGCTACAAAGTTGCCAGACAAAACTCAATATCCTTTGGTAATTTGGGTGTGTACTATAGTCTCAAGACACAAGGCTCAAGACACAAATTTCAGATTCAGATGGCTAAAGTTTGGGAGTGTTTGGGACATGGAGTTTTGGTTCATCCAGCTACAACCATAAAGACCATTTGATAAATTCAGATCAGATTTGGATTTTGAACACACCCAGGATGTCTGGATGTATGCTTTGGTCCATAGTTTATAAACTCTAAAAGCTTCAGCAAACACTTTATAATTTATTTTCTTCCCGATGCAAACACACAACTAGTCCCATATGCCCAATTGGCGATGTCTGTATCAGCAGGCGAAGCTCTCCACTTTATTTTAGCAAAGAGGGAGAATTTTCCTACCAATTAGATGGAAATTTCCCTCAAAATTTTTCAGGCTTTGTTTTTTCCAGATTTTGTATTTTTCGGCAGATTCCCTTAATATAATGTTATTTAGGTTTGCTCAGAATTAGCAGATACAGAGACCTATTTACTCTGGACTTTTTTAATGTGCCCACTCTTTTGCCATCTATGTAAAAATCAATTTAAAACAGATGTTGGAAAACAAAAATAAAATAATTTTCTTTGGTCACGTTTTCTTCAAAGAGTTGGAATTAGAGGGGGCAGTACAGAATAGTTCATTTTTGATGTGCCAATGGTCTCCATTACCATACATGAGTGTTATGGAGACACACTGAGAAAAAAATATACCTTTTACTTCTCATCTGCATTTCACAAAGAGTGTCACAGTGGAGCCACTACTGTTAAAGATTAAGCATTAGGGCCACAATCAAGCAAGGTACTTCGGTACTTTTGTAACCTAAAGGATATGAGTAATCTCACTGACTTCAATAGGACTAAAATGTGTGCTTAAAATTACATGTGCTTAAGTTCCTTGCTGAATCAAGTCTAACCTTTGTTTACAAAGATTCACAACAGAGCCATAACATTTTGCCCAGAACCTTGCCATGTGAAGCCTAGCACCATATCTTTTCTTTTCGTACTACTGTTGTTGGTTTGTTTGTTTGTTTGTTTTTCCATTTTGGAATTGCTAGCTCATAGGAATTGCTAGACTGATAGGCCTGAAGACTGAGGTCTTCTCTTTTTTTCCCACAGAACAGATACAGCGCAGGAAATGGCAAGAGAAGCCTCTCTATGCTGCTCTGGCAATGTCTCCTTACCCTAACTCAAAAGAAGCCCCTGTAGCAGTGCAGGGATGGAAGGCGTAGTTTAATCTCTATGTCCACTCAGGCATGGGTCTTGCAGCTGATGCTGCCAACAAAGATGCTAGTTAATGTTAATTATGATGGTGGTTTTTTAAAATGTCAACACTTGTCCCCTGGGACTGGGACAGAAACCACTAAACTCATTTCACACAGGCCAATGAACTACCATCAAATGGCAACAACTTTTTGTTGCTACCTATTTTGTACATATCTTCTAAAACAATTACAATGGAACTGGAAAACAGCCCTTGAATCTAGATGAGAGATGTGGTCTTTTGTTCTCTTGTACAGTAAATTAAGAATAAAGGGCCACCAGCTCCCAAGTTGCAGGTGAGGAGCACTCAGCACACTTTAGGATGATGGCCTGCAAAAATGTCCTATGTCCTCCTCTTGTCCTCAGCAAGCTCTGTGCCAGCTGGTCCCATGGTGCATATTAAAGCAGCCTAACTAAACATTGCTATAAATTGCACTGGTAGCCAGTGTCCAATGGAGGATGCCCAACCATGCCTTTGCTCTCAGTGATGAAGGATATCAGGAGGGCGTGTTTTAGGAGTTACTCTGGCAAGCTCTCATCAACAGGGGTGGGGAGCTCAAGTGGCCAGGTAAGCAAGCTTTTAGGGTTACTTTGGATCACCAGAGCAGAGGCCAGGATGTGAGCCAAAGTATTTTGTTTTTCTGGGGTACAAATTTCCTACAACACATTTGAGAGTAAATTTAATATCCATAGAAGCAAGGAGATAATAGCATTTGATGAAGCCAGGCTTATTTTGAATGGGGTAGATTTAGTCTAGGGAGGCAAGTTTCCTCACTCAACTCCAGTCTCCACCTAGGAAAAATCTTTTTTTGCTAACTTACTGCACAGTTTAGAGAAATCATGTAGGTGTATGCAGGACTGGACATTCACTGAAGGAGACAAAATAAAATTTCAATCTACCAAGTTATTGAGGTTTTCATACACACATGGTCATATTTTTTCATATAGGTGTTTACTACAGTTTGTAGTAAAAGTTTCATTCAGACAAACATGGATCTCTGCATAAGTTTGATCTACTGTACAGTATGAAGAATAACAAAAAGTCCATGTCATGGTTCCAACATTTGCTAATGACAATAAACATTTAGGCTCTAATCCTGCAACCTGCTGCAGAGAATTGGACCCATGCCATTATGCACAGACCAGCTGAATTCCACGGGGCGTTTTTGGGGTGGGCGGATCTACTCACGAGAAATCAATTGCAGGACTGTGGCCTTCAAGCAAACTGGTATACATTAGTGAAGAGTTCATAAGTGCACAGATCAAATTCACTTTATAAAAAGACTGTGTATATAAAACTCATATGGGCCAAATATTTGTCCTCACTTAAACCCATACAATCCTATTGACTTCAAGGTATAATATGATCCATATCTATTGCAATGCTACCCAGAACAAAGAGGCCTTCAAACATGCCCAGTCAGCCAGATGAGCACAAGTTTTAACTGTACTTAAAAAAACAATAAACCACAAAATATTCTTCATTGAATGTGAAGTTAACCCAACTTATTTGGAGTTAAATTGGAGTATGTCATTAAACATACTCGCTGTCCCTAGGTTTTGTTGGTAAATATAAAGTAAAAGTATCAAGGACCAAATTCTGCTCTCAGTTAAACGTGTTCAATGCCATTAATTAATGTCAATGGGGTTACATGGGAATAACCAAAAACAGAGGCTGGCCCCATATATGGAGTCCTCCCAACCCGAAACATTTTAAAATCATGAATCAAGCCCCTCACGATAATTAGATTGGCTTAAAAACATGAGATATTTAACAAATAATAAACGTAGCATTTCCCTCTGTTTTTGTCAGCCTTTTTCAAGTATTTTTCACAACCATGAAGACTAGAAACTTACTACATTTAAAAATGAACGGAGAGAGAAAGAGATTCTCATATAATCACATGGCTCCAGACACTGGAGCTTTACAGAAAACACCTACTATCATAAGACTCAAGATAAAATCATGAGAACTGGAAACATGGCTAGCACTTTCAACTTTTAATCACAGTTTCCTCTTTTGTAGGCAGAAATTGTATCCATAATCTATTTTCCACACAGAAATGTGTTGGCAAATTTCCAACTCTGAACTAATTTTTATATTCTTTAAAACAAATAAGTAAATAAAGTAAAGCTAGACTAGCATTTTATGCACATCATAAAAACATTCTTTGAAGTCTAATACCTAGAAGATACATAGCAGTTATCTTCAGGAATAATGCTAAATGGTTAAATAAAAGAGGTAAGGGTCAGATTTAAATCCTGCAAGTACAATATAAAAATCGAGATAAAATTGTTTACATGTATTTGTGTAGGGCATGTATCCTGACAGTGTTCCCATCAGTATGGTCGCTAGAATTCATAATCCACAGTGCTATTTTTTAAAATAGTTTGATTTGTTTATTAACTGTACTTTCCTATTTCCATGAGATATAGCCATCGACAGTGAATAGACCTTTTCTAATTGAACTGATAGGTTGAAAGTGAACATGTCCTTGAATTTACACTGAAAGATAGACAGTGATTATTTATAATAAGGGATTTAGTCAACTGCCTTTCCATTTGTACTGCAAGGACTTTATCAACAGACCATGTTTAGGTAAATAGTGCCAAATAAGATAAATTCTGTATTAAAGGACGAATGTCTCACAGCGTCAGATGTACAGGGAAGAGACATTTTGGTTGATGACATGTCCTGTAAGTATACAAGGGAGTATTAAGATAACACTTCATGCTAGCATTAATACATCAAAGTTCTGTACTGACCTGTTTCATCCAAACTGAATGTGAGGATGCTTTTAATTTCTGAGATTAATTTAATTTCAAATACATTCAGCCTTACATCCTGTTTTGCAGCTTTATGAGAATTGCTGGATTTGCAAAATAGCAGCGCTGTGTGTGCATTAATAAACGGGCTGTATTTGTCTAGCCAGAGTTGAAGCCTTTCTTTAAAAAAACCCACACAACTCTGTCTCTGTGAGCTGGCTTTGCCCACAATATTAGAGCTTAGCTATCGCCTTGCTGAAGGGCCTATTTGTCTGCTTTAAGTGAAATCACTCAATTCTCAAAAGTCAGTGGAGGACTTTGGAAGGGGGAGGGCTGGGAGAGGCCACTCCAAATAAGTTCCATTAATCAAAAGACACAGTCTAATGTAACTAATATTTTACAATTAGAGAAGACAAGATGGAACTAAAAGCCATCTATCTCTCTTACACCACATGATCATCGATTCATAATCAGAAGACTGAGAGTCGCACAAAGATGCATTTACAGGGGCTGGGGGAGGGGGAATTGGTCTGAGCTGGAGATAATGAACACGATGAGAAGGAGCGGCGCTGAAGGCTGAGGAAAGATGACAGAGTGGTTCAATGGTGACGGATGACATGAAGATGAGTACTGATACCTGACAGGCAGCGAATGATGACTGCAGTCCTTTCCCACCATTATGATCCTCAATTATCTTGGTAAGGACTAAGAGAAAAAAACGAAGTGGCTCAGCCCATCCGTTTATTTATAAGCTAGGATAATGCTAGATTGTGCCAGGCTGCTGGGAAAGGCCACCTTTTCACAATTTGATCAGCACTTTATAGGAGCTGTAGTTTTCATTGTCAGTGCTCATGGGCACAAGGGGAAATGGGTAAAATACAGTACTTGTCCATCTGTTTTGTAATAAAATTCCTAAATCTTCAAGGGGAGTTATTTTTTTTCTTTCACTGCCACCTTCAGGAAAAAAAAACTAAGCTAGCAAAAACGAAAAAAAAAAGGGTTTCTATGAGTTGGCTATGGACAGCTTACACACTAGAAATTATATTCACAGATCTACACAAATGTGTAGTATACGGTTGGAAATGGGCCAGTGTGAGTAAATGCAGGAACTGAGAAAAATGGAAGAGTGAAATTGAAGGGAACTTTTTAAGGATTCCTCACTGATTTAGGGAATTATTAATAAAAAGGGAGGAAAGTTAGCTCGAGATTGCTTTGTGGTTGTGTAGTACGCCACAGGCTAGCATTTCGATACCAAAGAATATGCTGTTCTGCTACATTATTTATTTTTAAAGATACAGACCTCCTAAACTAAAAGCTGATGTACCCAGCTTTTGAAAAAAGAAAAACAAATTAAAATTAATATCATAAGCAGCTCCTGTTGGCAGTAAATATGTGACCAGAACAATTCACAATACAATTTTGACATATTAAAAATCTTATTTTGAAAAAAAAATTGCTCCTTTGCTGTTTGTCACTTTCCTTTTGCATTCTCATGGAGATAAAAAGAAGTCAAAGAATAGAGTGCTACGTTGCCCAGTAATGTAAAAATGAATAGCATCCATAGAATGAAGTAGGTCTAAAACAGCTATGATTTTTTAAAATCACACATGCTATATAGACAACACGTGTTCTACAATTTGCCCTGCCTTTTTCCTCTTGCACTTTTATCCAAAGAGACGAACTGCTTGGTTTAACAATCCAACAGACAGAATATGAACCCTGCTGCTCAGCTCAGCTGCATAGCAACCGTGTTCTGTGCTATCACATATGAACAACTTGGGCTTAGGGAGCATCTCCGGAGGACTCCCATTTCCTAGGACACTAAAGAGCAGGCATGTCGCAAAGGTGTCTTTTTTTACCTTTGGGATGACAGTGGTTTACCACATAACAGCAACAGCGTTACAGGAAGTTTTGCACTGTAACTTCTCAGGAGCAACCTAGTAACTAGGAACTGAAATAAGGGAGCAACGGGGTCAGATATAGCACCAGGCCCCAAATGTAAGAGGGGGAACAGTGAACAATCGGAAACTTTGAGACAGACTTCCACATTCAAAAACATAGATATTAACATGCAGCAATTCTTCTAATTCCTCATACAAACCTGCTGAATACTCCACCTGCTTTCAGGAGTGCTCTGTACAGTAGTTATGTCACAAATAAAGAGATTATAAGCTCTTCAACAGAGATCTTCATAGGTGGTTTTTGCTGTCACAACATAATAGGGCTCCAGTTTCAGCTGAGCCATTTTGTGCTACCATAATAATAATAATAATGGGCCGAATCCAACGCTAAGTTACACCAAGTGCCTTCTACTCCTGAAGAAATTGAGGGTGCAGGGGGTACAGAATGTTAAACAGAATAAAACAGATCAAGAAAGAGGGAAAATCAATATACAATATTTAGCTAAATATATTTGTGATTGCTTGCATCAGTAAATGCTACCTTAAACCCTTGAGTGCTGCACTGGACATAATGGGCACTTAGGGATCACACTGTTTCCAACTGGCAAGTTTGATGCAAATGGAATGCAAGGAAATATTATGGCATATGTCCATAGGGCTTTATGGGACACCATTTGGCTGACAAACAGCATGTCACCAAAAAAGTGAAAATATACTACATGATATATGGTACCTTGTACAAAGTTGTTTTTTAATTATTGCAGCTTTCATCCTTATTTTTGTACAGAGCATTAAATATTTTATATCAGTCACCACAATTTGAAAGTGAACCCACAAGATGACCCAAACTCAGCAAAAAACAATACATAATATAATTACGGCATGTTCATCTCACATGTACCATGAAAGTGATGTAAAAGGTGGATTTATAATTATATAAATATCGTAAAAACTATTTTCCTGTTTCTCATTTAGAAATTACATAATTATAAACAAGTATCCTACTATAAATATACAAGATTTAAGGAAGGTTTAATCCATGATCAATTTTTTCAAATTAACACAAACAAGAGCTACTAAGTATTTCCAGTGTACTTGTCATAAACAGCATTTGATCAAATGTTCTGTAGTTATACATCAAAATTATAACTGGATTTCAAGTAATAAAATTATCTGGTTTGAAAACAGAAATAATAGAAACATTCTACATTATTAACCAGGCTTTTAGCCAATCTTTCCCTACAAGAATGCTCTTAATTTGTGCACACATTGGGCCTGATTCCCTGCTGCGTTATTTCAGTTTTGTGATAGTGTAACTCCATTGAAATCAACAGAGTCCCAATTGTGTAAAACTGATATGACACAGTGATGGATATAGCCGACTTACTTTGATTGTACATGCAAATAAAGTAATTGCACACACAGATGACTAATATGGTGATCTGTGCATGCAATTGCCTAATTTGCACATGCAATCATGCTGTTTGGGTAAATTAAGTGCACAGTTAAGAGCACTTATTCTACACATATCTCCATGCAAAAACCGCCTGAAAATTGCCCCGTTATTTATATTTAATCAAAGAAATATCTATTTATGGAATGTATCAATATCACATCTATTTTTCATGTGGGCTATCATGGTCAACTATGTACAATACATGTTATAGTTAATCTCTTTTATTCATAAGGACGTGAAAAGCAAAATCTCTTGTTTAGAGAAAATAGCATGGGCTTGATCCAGCCATTCTTACTTAAATCAACAGGAATTTTGTTCAAGTGTTAGAATTTGCTTCAGTAAAGAATACAAGACCAAGGCCCTTAACCATTTTTTAAAACTCTTTTTAAAAGAGTTTGTTGGCTTTATGCAAAAAGAAAAGATTCAGTTTTTAATAGATGAAAATTAAGATTCTAACATTTAATATGCCAAGAGTTAAGTCCACAATAGAAATATACACCCAGTAGTGTCATGCAATACATGGCAATAATATAAATTTTAAAAAAGTTGTGTGTTTTATGTCATGCAGAGTTTTTAAACTGGAGCAAATAAGCATTAATATCTGAAAGCCACTACTAGTTATTGTATGCAAAATTAATTAGGAATCTTCTTCAAAATGAAAACATAATAATATGTACAGTTATAAATAGAGCTCTAAATACATAATAAGTGAAGAATTCAAAATAATTATTTAGGCAGATATTAAACCTAAAAGCTATCCAATATTTCACTAAAATGCAGATTACTTTGGGTTTTTTACCAATTAATGTACAATTTGACCCAAATTTTTCTTTTTTTATCCTCACGTAATCTGATATTAAACTGAAAATATTGTTCAAAGGCTAAAATTCATAATCCCCCTAATAATCAGCCTCCTAACTAAAAATATGCTTTAAAATTTCGGAAAAGAGGTTTGAATGTCATATGGTGGCTTGAAAAGTGGTCTTTAGCTCCACCTAGAGGAACTAACGTAACTTTACATCCATGCCACACTGAGGAAAATTAAATACAGCTGAATAATTGAATGAGAGGGCAAGTTCAATCAGGGGTCACCATCTGCTTGACTAGAACTCTTGGCACACTTCAGCTAAGCCTCACTCGCATCATAAACATGCTTACAGTTATCATAGCTCAGACTGCCCGAAAATAAAAGAAAATTGCTTTTACAAAAATCTTGAACTAATTAAACATACACCGTCATGTTGTCATGGATACAAAAATGAAGATCACAAAATTCAGATGCTACTAGGCATCGAATCAGCACCAAACAAAAGCAGGTTCTAACTTAAAAACCCAAAGAGATGACAAAATCTGTTTTTGAAGCGCCAAAGGTTTTTTGTTTTTGTTTTTGGGTAGTCAAAGCTTATACAGAGAGCGCGGTTCATGAGTGAATGATACACATTTAAATTTTCCAACCTTCTTTTTTTCATATATGCAGGAATGGAATTAGAATTGCAGGTAAGAAACAAACCAGAGGGCAAAATGAACAGAAGGAAAAGAGTCATCTCTTGCTGTTTGAATGAATAAACCCATTACTGCTTGTAGATTAGTCACATAAAAGATGTTACAGAATATGAGTGATGGCTGTGACTCTGTACCAGGAAACTGGCCACTTACTAGGTGGTAAGGAATGCGGTTAACATGTTATTTTAATGCCTATTTAATAAGAAGAGAGAACCAACCATAATTAGCCTGCCTCATCAACAACAATTTGATTACACCAGCTCTGATTTTGGCCCAATATCTCTAAAACATAGAAACTCTTTTGTCATTGGTGATGATATCCATTCTGGTAAAAGCTTTATATTTCATGACAATGGTCATGACAGTGCTTGGCTGGACAGCCTGAAGTGAGGACTGTTTGGACTGGTGCCACATGAAGGGCATTCTTGAGGCGGGGAGGGTAGATCGAGATTTTTGATTATGCAACTTCAGACTCAGTGTTTGTAATATCTTGGCAATGGGCAGAGACTCCTATCCCACCCTGTAAGGTGCTGTAGTGGTTGTAGAGGTATGTTGCAGCCTTGCATCCTGACCCAGGGTTGCAGGGACAGCTTTTGTTTCCAATCTTCCTGTTCCCACACTTCACCCCACGGGAATAGACCAAAACTCTTGTGATTATTCATTAAACCTATTTTAAAACTTATTTCATTAAAAAACCCACAAACAGATAATGCTTTATGTAGTATTTTTCATGCAAAAAACATAGGGCCAAATTTTGTCCTCAGTTATACTAAATCTAAATGGTGTAAATCTAAAATACCACCAATGAAGGAATTAACTGAGTAATTAACTCCACTGAAATGTAACTGAGAATAGGCCACAGCTATATTCAGTACTAAAATTGGGGGTTTCTGTGGTATTGACACTGATCCTGGGCCACATCCTGATCCCACTGAGACCAGGAGTAAACTCTCTTTAACTGAGATCTGGAATTGCCCTACTGTCCTCCTGAAGAGAAGAAAGCTGATATAACAAAATTAACTAAATGAAAGGAAACGAGTGGATCTAGGGAATAGGCAGGATTTGTAATTAAACAGTAAAAAATGTTTACACCATCAAGTCTTGTATGGCCATTCCATTATTTTTCCTGGGATTGAACTCAGGAAAATTATCCTGGAATAATTACTTGGGCCATCCCATTTATCCTTTTAAAATATTGGCACAAAATTAGCTTTCTTCCAGTTCTCTGATATTTCCAAGACTTGTTAAAAACCAACATTAATGGTCCAGAGACCTCATCAGCAAGCTCTTTAAAAAAGTGTTGTAAGCAAGTTATCCAGACGTGCTGATTTAAAGATACCTAACTTTAGCAGCTGTTCTTTAATATCCTCCTTAGTTACTGTTGGAATAGAAAGTATTTCATCATAATCATAATCATCATAATAAGATATTAATATATCATCTGACTTTTTACCAACTACAGAAGAAAACAATAATTGAATACTTCTGCCTTTTCCACGGAGCAGTCAATTAATATGTTAGGCTTCCTTTTTTCCTGATAGCTTTAAAAAAATTATATTGTCCTTAACTGTTTTGGTCATAGATTTCTCCTTTTGTCTTTTAGCTTCCCTTATCAATTTTCTACAGTTTCTAGTTTCTAATTGATTCTTTGGTATTAACTTCCCTTTTTTCATTTGTTATTTTTATTTCTATTTTTATGACTATTTCCACTTCCCCTCTAAGCCAGACTGTATTTTTTTTAATTAGTATAGCATTCTGTCTCAATTGTGTGACTGTGACTTTTTAGGTATCTAGTAAAATGTTCTCAAATGTTTCCCAATTATCATTCACAGTTTTCTATTTATATTCTCTCAGCTGATTTGGCTCATAAATATTTTCAGCTTTGTGAAACTGGTCCTTTTAAATACCAAGTATATATGTTGAGACTTTATTCTTTTTGCACATAGCAAATGTAATCAAGTTGTGATCACTTGCACAAAAGCAACCATTAACTTTTAGTTCTGTGATCAATGCCTCTTCACTTGTCAAGATGAGATATAATACAGAATTCCTCCATGTTGGATACAATATTTTTTAGTCAGGAAATTGGCATCTATAATTTTAGTAATTCCAAGGACATTTTAGTATTACGGTCTGTGGGCTAGATCGTACTTAGTTTAAGAGGCCAGCTAAGGGTTTTACTTGCATAAGTGAAATTCTCCCAAAGCATCCTTTTTTAGTCAGCCCTATTCCATGCTCCTCTCTGCCCCTGTAGGAATGTAGACAAAGGGGATGTTGCCAGAATGCTATAGGATTCATTGCAGCCAAGCATAAATTAGAGCATCACACAGCTTACCCTAACTTACACTGCGGGCTGAATTGATCCCAGGCTGCCTCAGGTGTCAGGGGACTGTAAAGATGTAATGTAGTCACCTTTGACAAACTCCCACCCCACCTCAGCATCTGCACTAAATGTAGCTCATCCAGACCCCTGGAATGGGGACTCTAATTCTGGCCTGTTTACTAAAATGCTTTGAAAACTGATTTTTTTCTTTGTTTCCTAGATATTCAAGATCTACATTCCCAGCTCCTGCTTTTGAAAAGGATCCACCCCCAGCACTTCAGCCCTAGAGATAGTGGAACAGGATGAGAAATGTGGAAAACAGTTTCAGAGATTCAGTAATTTATATTACTGTAATCACACTTCACACTTTGCTTCCAGCATGTTTTTCCTGCTGCTCATGTTTAAAAGTGTGTCATTCTGAGAAAATAGGACAAATTAACTGCATGTAAGTTACTATATGATAAAAAGTTAGCAAAAATATAAAGAAAAAGAATATAATGTTGATTTTTTGGAATTCTTTCTTCTGATGTTTTGCATGTGCATGCATGCATATAATAGCCTGGATTAATTATGATAAATTTGTCTTTAATTTTAAAAAGCCTATATTGGACAGATATTACTACACTGGACTGGATATTCCTGAATTTTAGACAGTTGTATTACATTCAGTTGGCCTATCTTATTGCCACGTACAATTCTTTTTTGGTGTACAAATTCCCATTTTGATTGTTTGGAGGGGGCAACGGTTGTCATTAAAAATTAACATTCATCTACAGTTATCACACTATGATATCCAAGATATCGTACTTCTTAGAAGATGAAATGACTGAACTATCTCTGTTACCACACTGGTGGGCTCTTCTCAAATGCTGACCACCACGTTAAAGCAGGAGTGGTTGGTCACCTTGTGCAGTAACTGGAGTTAGTCAAGATGCGTGTCCCTGTGGGTGCTGTACTTTAGGTGCACATGTGCCCCTGCATCTTTGAGCGGAGATTTTTGGTGGCAGTGCCCATTATGACTGCACATGTGCTCCCCACACATCCTCATACCCTGTACCCCGAATATACAGGACAGCATGGGTGAACCGCCCTCAGTTCCTTCTCTACTGCAAATCCCACAGAGGCAGCTCCAGTGCAGAGGGGAGGACGGCAGGTAGTGGAGCATTCACAGGGACACATATGTCGAAGAACTCCAGTTACTGCACCAGGTGAGTAACTGCTCCTTCTTCCAGTAGTGTTCCTGTGGGTGCTCCACTGTAGCTGACTCCCTGGTAGCAACCCTGTAAGGAGGTGGAAGTTTTGGAACAGAGTCCATCACTGAAGAAAGAATAGTATTGCCTACTTCTAGGTCTAGGATTCCTTGATGTTAGTCTCTTGGTACCCAAAGTACTTGGTGCCTCACTAGCACTCCTCTCAGGGCCTGAAGTCTCCAGTGACCAGATCTTTGATGAGGAACACTCTGTTGTTTTGCTCCTCGTATTCCCTAACTTACACTGGGAGTGGGAAGCTTTCAGTACTGGTGGTGCTGTCCTCAGTTCCCTGGTCAAGGAGACTGTTGGAGACCAGGGTTTCAGTGATGTCTTCCCCTTGAATGCTTTCAGTGACCATGTTCTTGATGACAATGGGACACTGGCTGACACAGAGGGTCCGTGTACAGGGGGTTCTCTGTACCTGTGTCTGAAGCCAGTTTTAAAACTTGCTCCATCATTAATAATCTATACATAAATTCCCTGTTTTTATGGGATCTTCTCTTAAAAGAGCAGTTTTTACACTTGCTGGGAACGTGAAAGTCTACCAAGCAACAAAAGCAGTGTGAATGTCCATCACTAACAGAGATTGCTTCTCAACAAGAGGTGCAACTTTTAAATCCTGGGGAGCCCAACATCCCCAACTGAAGAAAAAGTTGTTCAAGCTCCTCAATAAGGGGAAAAATATTTTTTAAGAAAAGAAAAGTGGAAGAAACATTCCAACTATAAGCTACTAAACCTACTACTACAAGGAACTAACTATAAAACTAACACTAGTAAAAGGGGAAAAGAGGTACTCATCAAACAGGCACATGCTGGATTCTGTCTCTGGCTGAAGGTGGTTGAGAAAGGACTGAGGGCAGTCCTACATAGCCATGGTATGGGCACATATGGGGTAGAATGGGCACTGCTACCAACAAGCTCCAGTCAAAGGTTCAGGGGTGCACGCGCACCTAAAGTGGAGCACCTATAGGGACATCACTCAAACAAGAATAAGATTTCTTTACAGTACTAAGAACCCGCCTGCTCCACCCACTTTCCACTTTTCAGTTTGTGCGCCTGCACAGAGAGGCAGGAATTACATGCCCTAAATTCCAACATTGATAACATTTTCCAGCAGTGTAGATCCAGACACCCTTTCATCTATATTCAGAACTTCTCTTCCATATATACTCAAAACTTTTCCAGTACATAAAACCCCATTTGTAAATATTTTTTCGGTATAAAGTTTATATGAAACAAAAATAACTGAAAGCAATTGGTTTTTTTATAAAACTATTTCACCTGTATTATAGTTATTCTTTCAATTTAAGGAAAGATATTCATGACTTTGAGCCAGATTATTCCCTATCTATTATCCCCATCAAAAAACTTGCCAAAGAAAAAAAAGTTTCCATGTAAACTCTGTGATTTTTCTTACCATTCCCTCTGCATCGTTTTCTCAAGAACAATTTCTGAATGTACAGAGGGTACTGGACTGGAGCGCCCATCGAATCTGTGGGGAAATGACTCTCCGCTGCTGCAGATACAGTGAGGTTTGCACAGGCAGATAGCCTCTCATGGCTCCCTTTGAAGCCATGGTGCTTGTGGCTCTGTCTTCTGCCCATATTTGTTCCCTATTCTTTTCTGAGGCTAGAATAGAGGATGCAGAGGAGGAAATGGCCACAGCTCTACCATTTCCCATCTCTGATCAATTTCTGTTCCTCTTTCAAGGGCTAAGATCTTTGGTCCCTTTGTACTGATTTTCTGCTGTACCCTATAAAGATAGCACCAGGGTAATACAAAGCTACAAGTGAAAAGTCATTCTGAGTCAAAACCCAGAGTTCTATGGTGGCCTCCACAGAGTTTGTGGAAGATTCAGTGGATCAATTATTGCTATAACTTAAAAGCTGTAAGTCTCCTCACGCTGCTTCCACAATGTGCTAGCTTTGCCAAATCCCTCTGCTAGCATAGAGCCAGTGTCCATGTATGAAAGTTGATATAGAAGGATGACAGACAATTTACTAAATTAAGCGCTACAAGAGAACAGTGATAGAGTGACAACCCAGCATCAGAGTAACATTGAAGTCACCCTGGCAGCTGATTGGCTTTTTTCTTGGGCCTGTCTACTCTCTACTAACAGGCATTTTCAGGCCCCAGATCACAATGTTTCTACCCATGGGCCAAATGTAAGTCCAAGTGGGGTTATTTTAACTGCACTAATCTTTCGGCCATTCTAAATTTACATCAATTGCCTGCACAATAGGGATTATTTCTCATGCAGAATCATCAGGTGAAAAGTTTTTCTTCCAGAGTGAATAAGCACCAGATAAGCTGCTGTAGAGCAGCTGTGGTTATAATTCTAGTGTTGGTTTACCCACTTCAAAGGGTGAATGAACAAATAGTGCATTGGGCCCCATTACCACATTTCATGTGGTTGAGTTTGTTCCTGGTGGTACAACCTTCTATGGTCTGCTCTTCATACAGATTGCTTACAGGCTGTTTCCTTGCATTACAATATAATATTTGGCCTCACTCGGTTTTCCAAGGTCCCTCCACAACACTACTCATCTTTTTAGAAGCCATAAGTGCCCATAAAACTCTGACTCTTTCTCGCTTTCTTCTACTGTTCATATCAGTAATATAGCCAGGAACATTTAAACTGTCTCTTCTGAAATTATGACCATCCTATGGTTAAAATAAAGGTGCTATTGATAATCCAGCTTTTGGATGGTTTAGCTTTCAAAAATAAGGAGTATAGTTGATTGGAAAATGGATCTTTTTCCAGTGCAAAATATTAATTTTTAGTGGAAAAATCCAAAACCTAACATTTCTAGACAAAAGGTTTCAGTTGAAAACAGAAATTTTGATTCAGAAATGCTGCTCCAATGCCTCATGGGAGTTGTAGCTTTCACTGTCGTGAGCTACTACATGCATCTTAGAAGATGTTGGATGTGGTGCATCATGGGACATCCAGCTAGGGAACCTGCCCAGTAGAGAAGCAAAAAGGCCTGAGACACCTGAACTACAACTTCCATGAGGCTAGAAGTGGAATTTTCAAATAGTAATTTTTCAGATTTGGGGTATTTTTTTGATCAAACATCTAAATGTGTCTATTTAGACAATTTTGTGAAAAGTTTTATTTAATAAAACTCATCAAAAATCAGTTTCAATGGAAATTTTCAACCAACCCTAATAAAAACTCACTTTAATGTCTGTATACAGAAAGTTTTCTGCCTTTGTTGAAGCTGTACAAATCAGAGAGGATGGATAAACAGAGATATTCTACTGGCTTTTTTCTCCTCATTTGACTGCAGCTCACTTACCTGTTCAACCAATCAAAGGGAAGTTTGTGCAGTCTGGATGATTTTATGCTGACTGTGTTTGCAGAACTATTTTTCTGTGACATGCAACTGATGAATACAGAAAATATTGCCATGTGCATGTAACAATTAAATATAGTTACATTTTCTTACCTGGACAGAACAGGATGATGGCATTACAACATGCAATTCTATCATCCACTGCCCCATCACCTTTCTTGAAAGAAAGATACTAAAAACACCACAGCATAAGCGTGTTCTATTTCTGCTTGCTGTATGTGCATCATCTTGCTGGGAAGGCGGTGTGAAAAGAGAACATATTCAGAGAAGATTTTCTTGGGAAAAATTCTGACACAGTGGTGTCGGGAGAGGTGCTGTCAGGTTATAAGGATATGACTCCTTGACTGTCTGGCTCTCCCTGGACCCAGATTAGGCTACAATAGCCTGAGGGCTGCTCCAACTACATTAGCTGGCAATGGGTTTTTCATCTTGGGAGAACGAGCTCTGGTTACACTTCCTTTTGTGCTGGAGCTGCAGAGGAGCAAGCAGGGAGACAGACATATTTTGCCCGCTCTATGCCCACTGGGGACTTCCTCATGCCAGAGGAATCTTCAACTGGGGAGATGTGGGTGTTTTTTGTCTCCTTGTGGCACCTGAGTGGGATAATGGAACGGGGCAAAGGAGGGGAATGACTCTTCCCTCATATGTAGAAAAGGGGAAAAAGGGAATTGGCTGATAGCATAGTCCGGAATCCAAAAGCATGCACAGCTACAAGGTCTGGAAAAGCATGGGCCATCGATGATAACTAATCTATGTGGCAAAAGTTCTGGGTCGTGATTCTCCACTATCTGGCATTAGTTTTACACCGGTATTTCAACCTGGAGATCAAGCCCTCTGACTGCTAGCAATGAAGGCTTGAGACTCTGGGCAAAATCCTTAGCTGCAGGAAATTGAAAAAGCTCCATTGACTCTAATGGAACTATGCTGAATTTCACCAGCTGAGAATCGGTCACATATCACCTCATCCGTGATTTCATTTAC
This sequence comes from Mauremys mutica, assembly GCF_020497125.1. NCBI lineage: Eukaryota > Metazoa > Chordata > Testudines > Geoemydidae > Mauremys > Mauremys mutica. The sequence goes on along the minus strand of NC_059085.1, from coordinate 25,186,098 downwards.
AGATCTTTTGTAGCTGATTTACCACCTTTTCCAAGTGTGTCTGTATAGTATTACGCTACTGCAAATCCACAAACAAATATTTTTGAATGTTTAACTTAAATAACTATTTATTTTGCTTTCACATACCATAAGAGGTTTGTTTAGGGCCTCAGTATGGTGTAATCTCTGTCCTAGACTCACTCTTTGCAGTCCTGATTCTAGAAAGTCAGAGCTTTATGACTTATATTTTTCTCTTTTCTCATTAAACCCCAATTTTATTAAGATATGTCTAGCAGACACTGCCGGGTGTTGATTTACAGCTACATCATGGGTCATTGTGCCATTGTGATATAACTAAATATTTTCTTTTGAAGGTGACCGTAATGTTCAACCTAAAGTTTATTAAAAAGAATATGTTGAATTTTTCTAGCTTAGAAAACTTCTACAGGATGTCAATAATCATTTGTAAACAAGACAATATAATAACATTGCCTCACAAGTGAACTGGACACTTTCTATGGCAAATCCATCATTCCTATCCCCTGGACTATACTAGAATAAATTAAAGGCACAATGTTTATTAGCCCTAGCATATGTATCTAATTCTACTATTATCATAGGTGATGTGGCATCCTTCATATACCGTAGCAAGAGCTACGGTAACGTGCTATGTCACATTATGACCTTCTGGTCAATGTGGCTTTGGCCATACCTTTTTGTATGGCTCTCCTTGATTATCTTACATGCAATATAATTCATGCTTTCAGCACTTATGGCCTGATCTGCTCCCATTACTCATGCTGAGTACTATCTTAGTCTGCATGTAGTCCCCCAATCAGTACTAACCCCAGAACCTCCCTGCAGTGCAGGGAGACTAAGGGTCCAGTGACCTCAGAGGAGAACAGGATGAGCTGACAGATCACTCTTGTCCCCTGCGGAAACAGAAGCCAGAGTAGAACAGGTAGGCGTCTTGGGCCTCTTCCCACATCCTACAAATCCATCAAACCATTCACTGATTCATCAAATCCAGCTTTCTGCCTCATACAGATTCAGTGCCTGATGCTTCAGAGGAAGACAAGACTGACCTAGCCATGATGTAACATGGAGAAGGGGAGCTATTTTGACCCCTACAGCAGTGTTCCTCTCACACCTGGAGTTCTGAAACTCACTATATTTTTGAATGTGAAACTACAGATCTTATTCTGAGGCATCATCTTAAACAGCCCTTCTTAAAAACAGGGTTTGACCTGGTGATCTGCACTGTAGGTAAATTCAACAGGTTGACTACATGGCAGCTGAAGAAGCATTTCCTATTATTTATTCTAAATTTGCATGCCACTAATTTCATCAAGTGACCTCTTGTTTCTGTATTATGGGACAATGTAAAAATGGACTGATCAGGGTTGGATACATGACCTTATATATCTTTATATGGTCTCCTCTAATTCTTCTATTTCCTGCCAGTCTCAAAATTTGCTGCACAGGAGGAGGGAGTTGGTTGTGAAGAGATCATGTATGAGGACAATGCATCCCTCTGTAATGCAGTGGTCTGTGGCAGCACACTCTGTTCCAGTGCACAGGACAGGATAAGATGCTTGGGAATGATAGGGATATAGCTATAGTTTCCATGACCACATGAATCCAATGACCGTATCTACTTTAGGTTGTTCCACTGCTTTGTGCACTGCAATCAGCTCAGGGAATGGCTGTTTTCCTGATCTCCAAACTTCTGTGTAGGCAGAACACACTTCAGCACTTCTGAGTTTGCCTATGAAACAATTTTTTGTCCTCTCTCCCGAATGTAACCAATTAATTTAATCTGTGATCACACAACTGTGCTGGAATTAGAGCTGGAATTAACTCAGTGCACTCAGCCCCTGATCCAGCAAAGGTCTCAAGCAAGTGCTTAACTTTAATTGAAAGTCAATGTGGCTACTCACGTGCTTAAAGTTAAGCACATTCTTAACGGCCTTGCTAAATCTGCACCCTGAAACATTTCTATGGTTTTGGGCAATAATACTGGTTCTATCCGTACAACCCATTTTCAGAATGGGGAACCTCTTTCAAGTCAGAAAAATCATTCAAAATGGAAGATATTTTTAAGGCATGAGCACTATACTTTGAGTTCTATCAACTTATGTTCTCTGGGTTTTCTTTGCACACAAAGAAATGAAAAATGTGATTCCCCTTTACATTTCCAAGTCCCTCAGATCAGAAGTAACATGCCCTTTGCATGCCTCACTGTCCAACTCTGATATCGCTCCTCTATGAAAGCCCATTTATTCAGGCTATCCGTACAACCCATTTTCAGAATGGGGAACCTCTTTCAAGTCAGAAAAATCATTCAAAATGGAAGATATTTTTAAGGCATGAGCACTATACTTTGAGTTCTATCAACTTATGTTCTCTGGGTTTTCTTTGCACACAAAGAAATGAAAAATGTGATTCCCCTTTACATTTCCAAGTCCCTCAGATCAGAAGTAACATGCCCTTTGCATGCCTCACTGTCCAACTCTGATATCGCTCCTCTATGAAAGCCCATTTATTCAGGCTTTGGACATAAGACCAGGATTTAACTCTGTCCGTTGATCTACTCTGAAATTCATAGGAATCACTAGCTCTTAAAATACCTCTTATGACTATGCTCTATGGGTATTTTATCAGATTGCAGTTGAGAACATCCTAGTTCAACCCCTCTTACCTCACTTCTTCATTTTAATTGAATTATTATTGCATTTGAAAGATTTATGCATCTGTTGGCTTTACCAACAGGGATGGGAGTCCAGTAGTTCAGTCTTAGTACTCTTTCCGTTTTGGCTTCTCTAATGAGATTCCTGACAATGGTGCTAATAAGTGCTAGTTATGATAGTTATTTTTGAAATCCTGTCCACTAGGAACTAGACTGACAGCCACCAAACTCATTTCACATAGGCAACTGAAGAGCCAAAAAATGGTGATGCCTTATTATCACTTCCAACCTGTGCCAAATTTGTAACTGGAGGGGAAAAGCTCTATATAACCTTAGCCTGTCCTTTGCTGACAGTAAGAATGTTTCCTCTTTAACCGATGATACTATGAATCTGTAGTAGGTCTAATTATAAAGCTATTAGCTCCTCCCTCAATCACTTCAAATCAACTGAAGCTCAGATTTTTTAATCACAGTGTTGCTACCTTTTTTAAAAGACATCCATCTTCTTATATTTGAATGACCTATATGGCTTACTTCACTTCCACCTCTACATACATTTATTACCATTGTTTATTTCTTCTAAAGAATGTCTCATATTATGGAGAACAATTCTTATATATGTCACACCATGAAATTAACTAAGGAAAACATTCACATATGTCTGGCAAAAAACTTTTGTGAACATATTCCAGTTATGTTTTAGTTCAAAGAACTTTATTTGCAATAAAGTCCTCAAAATATTAAAAGTCATATTTAAAGCATTCTCATAAGCTGTGTATTGAGAAAAGACAAGTTTAATTCTCAAAGGCGCCATTATTGAAGCAAAAATTAATATTTGTACTGTTTCTAAATTGGAATAAAATTGCAAAGATGCAAACGCTATCCTATATCATAATCTATAAACCAGTCACAAATGTTAAATCAACTGTAAAAATGATTTAAAATCTACAAGAATAATTTTATTAAACTGATTTAAAATCACACTTTGTGCTACTTTCATTTATTAACTGTATCTTAGACAACAGTGCATTTATAGTGGATTTGCATGAACGTAGATATATACAGAAAGGAAATAGTCTATTAAAAGAGGACCTCTTCTGTGCGTGCTTTCCTGGCACATATTTGTGGTAAATACATTTAATAGAACCATATAAATTAAAGCTGCAAAGCCCTTGATAGGTCATCTAGACAATTCTCTGCCATAGTGAGTTTGTGCTCTTCAATATACTTATTTGTAATGGAAAAAAACCCCATACGCTTAAAGATTTTCTGTAATCTCAAGATCACAAAGCACTTTACAAGTCATTAATTAAGTTTGTCTGTACGGTTATGTTGAGTTAGTAAGGGTGTGTTTTCATTGCAAAAAATGTAATTAACCCAAGTTAGCTAACTTGGTTCAAAATAGCAGTGATGAGACAGCAACTTGGCTTTTAACTTGTGTTAACGGCTTGAGTTCAACCTCAGCCTCCCTTACAGTATGTCTACACTGCATCTGGGGTGAGCCTCCTAGCCTGGGTCCACAGATTTGAGCTAGCAGGGCTTGAAATTAGCGCACTAAAAAGGGCTGTGTAAACATTGTGGTTGGGCTGGAGCTCTGGCTTTATAGCATGTCTACACAAGTATTTTTACCATGCTAGCGCAAGTCCTGCTAGGACAAGGCTTGATCCCAGTATCAGATAAAAGAACCCTGCAATAGGAAGAGATGGAGTAATCTTTGCCTCCATTAGGTCTAATCTAGATCATAGAATCATAGAATATCAGGGTTGGAAGGGACCGCAGGAGGTCATCTAGTCCTACCCCCTGCTCAAAGCAGGACCAATCCCCAACTAAATCAACCCAGCCAGGGCTTTGTCAAACCTTACCTTAAAAACCTCTAAGGAAGGAGATTCCACACCTCCCTAAGTAACCTTTTCCAGTGCTTAACCACCCTCCTAGTAAAAAAGTTTTTCCTAATATCCAACCTAAACCTCCCCCACTGCAACTTGAGACTATTACTCCTTGTTCTGTCATCTGCTACCACTGAGAACAGTCTAGATCCATCTTCTTTGGAACCCCCTTTCAGGTAGTTGAAAGCAGCTATCAAATCCCACCTCGTTCTTCTCTTCTGCAGACTAAACAATCCCAGTTCCCTCAGCCTCTCCTCATAAGTCATGTGCTCCAACCCCCTAATCATTTTTGTTGCCCTCCGCTAGACTCTTTCCAATTTTTCCACATCCTTCTTGTAGTGTAGGGCCCAAAACTGGACACAGTACTCCAGATGAGGCCTCACCAATGTCAAATAGAGGGGAATGATCACGTCCCTCGATCTGCTGGCAATGCCCCTACTTATACAGCCCAAAATGCTGTTAGCCTTCTTGGCAACAAGGATACACTGTTGACTCATATCCAGCTTCTCGTCCACTGTAACCCCGAGGTCCTTTTCTGCAGAACTTGTGCCTAGCCACTCAGTCCCCAGCCTGTAGCAGTGCATGGGATTCTTCTGTCCTTGTTGAATCTCATCAGATTTCTTTTGGCTCAATTCTCTAATTTGTCTAGGTCCCTCTCTATCCTATCCCTATCCTCCAGCGTATCTACCACTCCTCCCAGTTTAGTGTCATCTGCAAACTTGCTGAGGGTGCAGTCCATGCCATCCTCCAGATCATTAATGAAGATATTGAACAAAACCGGCCCAGGACCGACCCTTGAGGCACTCCGCTTGATACCGGCTGCCAACTAGACATGGAGCCATTGATCACTTCTCCTTGAGCCTGATGATCTAGCCAGCTTTCTATCCATCTCATAGTCCATTCATCCAGCCCATACTTCTTTAACTTGCTGGCAAGAATACTGTGGGAGACTGTATCAAAAGCTTTGCTAAACTCAAGGAATAACATGTCCCCTGCTTTCCCCTCATCCACGGAGGCATTAGTAGCTCTCCAGTAGAGACTGGCATAATAAACATTCATAATGTTTGTTATTGTTGCAGAAGAACTGCGCGGGTGCAATCTGCCCATCTTATTTACTCCTATGAGAGCTTTTCCACCTACAGGTTTAATGCCTGAGATCTTTGAACAAAGTGAGCTCACTGCACTTAACAAAACAGATGAAACAACGATCCATCAAGTCTAGTAACAAGCTCCCAGCAGTGACAAATATCTGATGCTTCAGAAGAAGGGGTAACAACACTCTCTTCCCCACCTATGTGAAAGATGACCTACTGTGTAGTTCTGCATATGTGTGTGGGGGGTGGGGTGGGGAGGTATCCTTCCCTGATCTCTGGGGTAATCAGCTGGAATTGGTTAGGTCATCTGGAAGTATCTTTTTATAGTTTACTTAACGTATAATGCTAGAGCCAGTACTGTTAAGTGAGGGCAATGTGCTTGGAGTCCGTGGTAGACATAATAAAAGTTTAAATACATAAATACAATGAAATTATTGAGATAACCCATATGTAGCAGTATGTATATCCACTTCCTTGCAGATTATTAGTGTCATCCTAGCCTAATATGTTTTTATAGATCTGTTCTGCTGTTAAATTGCCTCAGCAACAACCAGAATCACTAGCTGTTGCTAAATAATACTGCTGCATGAATAGTTTGGATGGAAACCTCAACAGAACAAAAATCAGGCTGGGTTTACGTTCTACTCAAATTCAACAATTTCAGTCCAGGGCCACAGACGTTTTCACAGCCTGGATTCCCTCTCTTTGTTAGCCACTCCCTCCTCTCCAGGCCCCAGGACTCCCTCCATTTATCAACTCTTCTCACTGCAAGATTTTGGGCACCACCAAAGAGGATCACTTGTATTGTTAGCCTTCATCAATACTCCAAAGTCTTCTGGAGAGAGGAGGAGCAGGAGATGTCCTCCCTCTCACATGCCGGGCAGGGGGCTCTAGGAGACAGTTCTACTCACACTGGCCTGCATCCATGAATTTTTAGTGGTGGGGTTTCTCTACCAACTACATGTGGCATCTCCCCAATAACAAGGCATCAGTAAAGCCTTTAGCCCTCCTGTTGTCCCTTTGTGGTGGACTCCTGAAGATCTGTGGTGGTGGAACAGCTCAGCTCCACTTGAAGACATGAGGAACAGGGAACAGAAACATGGGCATAATGTTTTGGGTACAGACACTGGGTTGTGTGGGTGGCTGAGCTCTAAAGATAAGAGAGTCCCTTAGACCTTGGATTAGCTGTGAGGTACCAGGGGGATGTGGAAGGGTTTCATGGAGATTTGGATTCTACACAAACCTGAACTTCTTTGTGAAAAGCAGGAATTGATTTGATACCAGTCCCTGCAAAACAAACTCTATGGAATTTTGCTTGCACAACCCCTGTGAACTAAACACTCTGTCAAAGCCCTACTACGCACATCACGGGGGGAATAGACTCCTATTAGGCATAAAAAAAACCCCAGCAGCAGTTCTGTGTTCTTAAATCAGCAGATTTCACAGAACTTTCTTTTCAGCCTTTACCTCCTCATTTGTAAAAGGATGTAACTATAACAGATATGATAAAACAATCTACATTCTTCACGCATATAAATACTCGAATGCACTTTATCTTAGAGATGCCATTAGCGTGTATATAAGATAGATACAGTTACTGTTCCTTCAAGACTCTGTGTGACCTTTAACATCATTTTCCCCAAAAGTTAATTTCTGTACTGAATGCAATATACTAAAACCCATAAATTGGATCACTTGAAGAATTCAGATTAGGAATTATTGACAGCTGATAGAACAGAAGTGCAGAGATGAGGCAGATTTTCTCATCTGTCCATCTAAATGTTGGAATACGTATTGATTAAAATATGACATGGTATAGAGCCCACCATAAATCTAAACTCTATTAGATTAACACAGGCATTTAATTAACATAAAATGACAACCTAAGAGAAAGCACTGAATGTCAGTCTTCTCTCAATCTGTAATATTTTAACCAACCTAAATAAGCAAATTTTGAAATAAACAACTACCAGGGTATGATTTCTGATTGGCTCCAATATTTGCCAGTGCAAATTGAACCCTTAGATGTACACATGCGTAATGAACTGTGCCTGCCAGTCTGAGTAATTGCACCTCAACTCAATTTATATTTGCAATGACTTAATTACAGGTCATCAGCTCAGGTTTGCACCTCTAAATGAATTATAGGTGCAAAATTGTTTCAAAAAAAGGGTGGCCACCCTTCTGAAAATGGGCCCTGTTGTATGTGTATATTATGCATACAGTGGTCAAACTCAGCCCATTCTGTTTTGAAAGTCTCTAGCAGTTAAGGTATGTCTACACTTTGAGCTGGGGGTGTGATTCTCAGCTCAAGGAGACATACCCACGCTAGCTCTGATTGTGCTAGCCTGCTAAAGACAGGGTGTAGCTGCGGCAGTGAGAGTTGCAGGAGAGGGTAGCTGTCCAGAGAACATTCCTGTCTGAGACCTTAGGCACATACTCGGGGCAGCTAGACAGTCCTGTTGCCATGGCTACATTCAATTTTTATCACACTAGTTCATTAGCGCTGGTGCGGGTATGTCTCCTTGAACTGAGAATCACAACCCCAGCCTGAAGTGTAGACATACCCTTAGAGACATATACCCCATTTTTGGTACAGGGAATACCACTAGTATCAGTAATACTGTTAAAAATGCAATTAACTTTTCATTTACAGGCCCTTTGACCAGCATACAGGTGAAACGCCGCCCCAGTGGGACGTTCACCCATTGCCTCTAGGCAAGGGCACTCTCTTCTGGACAGCAGTCCTCTGGCTCTCAGCAACTCCAGGCTGTAACACAGATCTGATGGAGCCGCTATGCAAGACGGTAAATCAGTACCAGCTTGAAGAATGTACAGAGCCTCCACCTGGAGAAGCAGTCTGTGCACTCTGAACGTGGGCATCAGTCTCCCTCCCATAAAACTTTATAGGAAATCCCAGAGCATCTCACGTACACCAGTGCGGGAAATGCATACAATCTAAGGAGCTGATACAACACACACATTTGGATAGTAACGAGCAGATGACAGGCAGGCCACTAGGCATGGCTTTAATTAAACTAGGGGACAGGAATACCAAAAAAAGGGAAACTGTAGGAAAAGGCTGGGTAAACAAATGCAATGTAAATAGACTAATAAACAACCCCCTCACCCACACCCACACACATACAATTTTCTCTTCCAACACCATCACTGGAGGGGTCTCTTTTATGCAAAGATTGGCTAGCTGTACATGCAATGATAATTGCCTCAGTGTTCAGTGTACAAATCTTGGTTGGCTTGTAGGTGATAGGGCCTATTGCTATGGGTAAGGGACCCAACTGACTGGGTGGGAGGTAGGGGCAGAAAGCAACAATAGGGTGGAGAGACCTCAGGAGTCACTTATTCAGGGTCACTTATCTCTGATTTTCAGAGATGCTACATACCCTCCGTATCAAACCGAGTTGGGGGTGATTAGCAGCTCTGGAAATCAAGCCCCCATGTTTGTGTGTGCACCTCTGGAGCCTGCTCAAGCTATTGTCAGATGATATCCAGATCCACTCATGGTTTCCTTGTTCCTGCCTCAGACAAGAGCAAGGAATCCTGGCATTTCTGAGGATGGAAGAATCAGGCAGTCCCTCTGCCTTAATAATAGCCTCTATTTTCCTGTTTCTGATCTGGAAATTTCCCGGATGCTGTTGCTGGCAGGAGACTAGGCATCCCTTGTCTCAGCAGCAGGGTCCATGTGGTAGTGTTATTTTGACTGCAGCTCGCAGAGGCGATTTAGGAGCTCTGGCTAAACCCTCAGTTCCCCTGGAGCTACTGTGGACAATTCCTCCTAACACCAGGGTGGTTTTCCCAGTCTTCTCCACATCTTTTTCCTTCCAGCAGTCTTCAATTACCTTTTCCACTGACTACTTTTGGAAGAGTTGAGCTTTCATTGCTATTGCAATTGGAACCAAAAATCTGTGCTCAATCAGTTTTCCTCTAGGAGTCACTCTTGTAGGCGAGAATGTATTAACCCAAACACTCCCCAAGGCTCTGAAAGGAGAGACTGATCAGGAGCGTCTACACTTGGAGCTAGGGTCCCAGCTCACATAGACACACTAACACTAGCTAAACACTATTAGTGTAGCCACTGTAGCATGGGCAGCATCAAGAGGCAGCATGGACTAGTCACCCCAGGTACAGACCCATGGGGTCCAGGTAGGTTTGCACTCAGGGCAGCTAACCCGTACCACTGCTCACAAATGCACATTCTACAACAGCTACAATACTATTTTTAGCACACTAGCTCAATGAAAGCTAGCATGAGTATGTCTGTGGGATGAGAATCACCTCCCCAGCCCCAAGTGTAGATGTAGCCTGACCGGAGGGATAGACAAATGTTAAATCCATATATGAATTACATAAAATATTTCGAATGTATTTTATGTTTAGGTTTTTAAAATATCTTAATTCTCTCTCTCTCCTCCATTTTCCCCCTCTCCCGAAGTCCTAAGATATTGGACCTTAGATTCATATCTATGGGAAAGCTATTGTAGGTATTTTTATGGTTTCTAAAATGTATCCATTATAATTAACCTGTTTTCAAAACCCAGCCCAACTCAAGCTCAACTTTGTTTGAGGTTGTTGGGGGGGGGTTTAATGGAATCTCTTTCGCTTATTATTTTTATTTTCATTTTCATTCACCTCTGCACTTCTACTTCTGATCCCAGCCAGAACCATGACGTGCCAAAAAGGCTGCTCCTGAAGTATTTCCAGCCTGACCACGCACCAAATACCAGATATCTCATTAGAAAGCCTGTCCTTGTGAGATTTCCAGGCTAGTTCTGCAGACTCAGGTAGGTCAGATACTTCAGGTTAGATCTGGTGAAGCACCCAAACATCAGGGTGTTTTTGTAAACCAAACCAGTATTTTTCCTTTATTTTATTTTTGTGCTTAAAAGAAGCCAAGGATTAGGATTGAGTGAGTGTATAATTAGTATAAATGGAATCTGAATTGTTTCCTCACTCCAGAAACAGAACGCTTCTTGAGGTTAATTGAAAAAGCAAAGGAAAAGCACTTCAGCACAAGCTTGTTCTGAAGTACTGAGGTAACATTCATACCATAGAAATATACAGAACTGATGCTTTTAGTTTGTTACCTATGACGGACTGCACTCCCTCAAGGAAAAATTAATTTTAGATGAATGAAGAGAATCCTTATCTGGCCAACCTTTGGCTCCTCCTATACTGTATAGTCTGGGCTAGATTCTGCTCTCAGTCACAGTCATGTACATTTGGAGTAACTGCACTGAAGTCATCACAGGTGCGGGATGTAAATGGATTTACACTGCTGTAACTGAGAGCGGAATCTAGATGCCTCAATTGTCAGGCGATGTGTAGAAATGAAGAGATGTTGAATGGATTGTGTATTCTGGACAATACTTTTACATTCCTCTTCACTGCACAGAATCTCAGTTACTTTTTTCTACCAATTCACCCCCATCACTCCCCTCTTCCCCCTTTTATAACACTACAATACAAAATGCATTGATTGACACCCACGATTTAGCCCTGTCAAAAGTACAAGATATTTCTGTGGTGAGTCAAATATGTTCCTTACTAAGCAATACAACTGCAATGAAGTGAACAAACAAGAAGTAAGCAAAATATCTCACATACAATGATTTACTATAAATATACCACCTCCTCGAGTTAAGTACCTTCTATGCAAACTGACAGGGCAGACTTCAGGTTAAGAAAATAAATGTGTTCTCTTTATAATTATTTTGATTGCATTGAATTAAAGTGGCAGCATACAACCTTGTTTGCGTGATAATGATAAATTGACAACTAAACTCTCATATAAAACATTCACGTAAACAGAGAGATGGACCCAAACCAAGGCTCTAGATCCCAACTGACTTGAACACAGGAGGAATTAGGATCCAGAAACGAACGCTGTGATTCTGATCCATCTTTGCTTTCTAATTATATATCTGCTATAAGTCAAGACAATGGGACTAATCCTCTGCAGGTGTAAAATGATGCAACTCCATTGACTTCAATACAGTAGTGTCAGTTTACTCTGGCAGAGAATTGGAGCCAATATGTATAAGCCTAAAGAAGATATTATCCATGGGGGAAAAAAAGAAAGAAATTCCTCATTATTTTCTTATAGGATTGATAATATTGCACATTTATGGGGAAATCCTCAGCCCAGCATCCAGACATGAGACACTGGAGCGATGCAAGGGAATGAGGGAAGGAAGGAGCCTCTCCCTCAGGCTGAGGAGCTATTTTGCAGCCACTACTCCAACCCTAAAACTAATCTGCACAGCAGTAAATCCTCCAGCCCCCACTAGGTGCTGTCCTACAGGAATCACCCACAGATGGTGGGGTGCACCCCTGATGCTCTCTCCTTGTCCTGCCTTTTACATGGCTGATTCTGCTGCTAGGGGACTTCCAGGTAGAGCAGGCTGAAATGGTGTGATTTTGCTACACAGCTGTGTAGATGCACTGATGAGGAATACAGACATTTCTGGCAGTATACCAGAAGCAGGACAACATTTCAGCACACATCAAATATTGCTGTCTGTAATCCCATTTTGACAATACAAAAGCAACTGCACAATGTGTGTATGTGGGTTCACTGCTTTACATCTAGAAAGAATCTGCAGCTAGTCGCACTAAGCAGGAGCAGAAAGGTTCATAGAAAAAGGGCAACAGAAGCTTGTTGTAAGCACTGATTCTGCAACTTCTGTCTCAAATGTGGTGCCACTTCATAGTGCCAGATGATGGGTGAAAGAGACACGTTGGACCTTCAAAAGCAAAGATGAATACAAATCCATTTCAACCCCTGGAAGTGGGAAATACTAGTGAGTCACTTAAAAATAGAGAAAATTATCAGAGGGGTAGCCGTTTTAGTCTGGATCTGTAAAAAGTGACAAAGAGTCCTGTGGCACCTTATAGACTAACAGAAGTACTGGCACCTAAGCTTTCGTGGGTGAATACCCACTTCGTCAGACGCATGTCAGACGCGTGCGTCTGACAAAGTGGGTATTCACCCACAAAAGCTTATGCTCCAATACTTCTGTTAGTCTATAAGGTGCCACAGGACTCTTTGTCGCTTTTTAAAAATAGAGTGCGGCCTGTGGGAAAGCATGGCCTGTTTGGAAGAGAGACCTGGAGAGAGACAAGGATGACCTCGAAGAGACGTGTCATGAACTTCATTGGAGTTACTGTGGATTTACTGAGTAACTGAACACAATCTGACCAAACGTTAAACAGGAAAAAGAGACATGACTGGGAGCAGAGAGGATTGAGTTCTTGAAGAGATTTAGCAAAAACAAAGATCTGGGAGCTTAGAGGCAAAGAGAGATTACAGCCTGAAGACTGAGAAATGTAGCTTTGGATACCCAGAAGAAGAGAATCTTAAAAGCAGGGGAAGAGAGAATGAGAGACTAACCACACCAAGAGTGCTAATATAATACACTGGCCTAGGGGTGACCACCTCTCCCTCCAGTGGTTGGTCCCAGAATTGATGCAGCCTGCTACTTTATCACAGTTAAAGGAGCTTCCCTTTACTTCAAGTGGCGTAGGCAAGTACTTTTGGTGCGGAAGATCCTGTGTTTCATCCACACTAATGGCCTTTGTGTCTGGATGTATGTACAGTCTTGGTAAATTGGTCTATTAATGGTTAATTACACCATAAAGGGAATTAAAAAATAATAAACATGCTGCATTAGAAACATAATTCCCCAATTCTAACTAGCATAGATTATAAAAATGCCAATATATTGATATTATATAAGAAAAATGATAAATGAATAATAATAAATTGTTTGGCATCACTATGCTGCCTCTAACAAAAAAAGCACAGTTCTTGCTGACCTGTTAAGTGTAACAAAACATTACACTGCATGCACACTTCTCCCCCTGGGGAGCGTATACTAGAGTAAACTACAGGTGACAGAGGTTACCTACATCGCTTAATGCACCACTGAAAGGTGCTCTGATACCACAAAGATGAGGGTGATGTAAGAACCTCTTAGTTAATGCCAGGGGAATGCTCCAGGCACTCACAGCAAGGAGGATACTACAGCAAGTATTTTTAAAAATACACATGTATATTAGAATAATAATGAAAATTATTAAAAAGCAGACACTGTACTGTAAAATCCAGACAGATCAAATTCCGCCCTGGTGTAATTCCAGGTTGAATCAGGCTCAGAAAATGTTAACTGTCTCATACCTTTAAAAGCACAGTTGTTTAAAGAGTGTCTGATATATTCAGACATGCTGTGAGGTAAAATTACTTTCTATTGTCTATTCATACTTTTGTAATGCTGCTTTTTGTTTATGTTTTATGTGGTGTTGGGAGGAGAATGGACTAGAGGAGAAATTTAAACTACTGTAACTTGAAAGAAGCTGACATTAGTGGGATGTATCTAAGAAAGACTCAGGGTTGGAAAAATGATCCTCATAATGTGAAATATAATGTGAAAAATAAGCTCTTTCACAGAGGAAGTGTGGAATAGACTAAGTGCAGTATAAAAGACAAAGGAACATCCCAACTGAATGAGAGATGTTAAAAAGGATACTCTACACTTTGTAACATAGTCACAAAGTTCTCTCTATGCAAGTCCTTTGGATCACACAGATTTCTGATCCAGAGAGTTAACATATTTGATGATCACACTAATGTTTCTTCCCAGTGAAAAAGTGGGCTTGTCTACTTATCAATTCACAAGTATGCACATAGAGAAGGTCAATGAAATCACCTGTAAACCTGCAGTAGCCACATGACAGGGGCAGTGCTATATGTAACAGGAGCCTAGAGTATTAGGCTGTCTCCAAAAGTAATTCCACGCTGGGAGAGTAAGAGCAGATAAGGAAAGGCTGATGTCAAAGTACCAAAAAGGAAATATCCTCCTGGAACCACAGTAGAGAGGAGGGAAAGGGACATTAAATGATGTCAAAAGGTCGCAGGGTGTTTTCTTTCTTATCTTAATAGAGAAGGTGGATATTTGTCAAGAACAAAATTATTCTCCACTCTTCCTCTTCATAAATAACTCAGCTAGGGGGGAAAAACCTTCTCACAATTAAACTCTTATGCATGTGCAGTTTCCAAAGCAATTCACTTCTCAGGACTCCATAACCAAAGATTTTGTTTCTTCTCTTCCAAAAAGCTTAAATTACAACCTAGAATGTTTTGCAAATCACTGCGCTACATCCAACAGGCCAAATTTATCCCTGCTGTAATTCTAGTGCAGCCCCGGTAGTCACACCCAGGATGAATTTGGCCCAGCATGTACAGGTACGGCAATATGTAAACTTCCAGTTTTCAGACTTCTTTTTTTTTTTAAACTTGGTTCTTCTTCTTGTTTGCAGGTTCTGGGCTCCCTCTTGTGGTCATCTACAGATTTCCAGCTATTAACCAAAACCAGCTAAAAAGAGTTAGAGTATTAAGCTACAATAAGCACCCACTGTGAAAATGCCAGACCAGTCTCAGATCCACGCAGATGTCTTGAATAAAGCTGTCCTTTGTTCCCATATCTCACTCTCTCATTCCTCAATAGTTCCCTTCAAAGCCGTCAAAAACTTAAGTAAAGGAAATTTACACTCCAAGTCCACAATGACACCAATGAAATGGTAAGACTGGACTTAAGGGCAGCTCCTGGCTAGCGATGCTGGCCATTACCAGAGGGGCAGGGAGGGCACAGGACCATAGCAGTGCCTTAAGGGGATTCTCCCTGTGCCTGGGAGCCCTGTGAGGCACAATGCCTCCCAGAGCTCCCACTGGGCTAGTGCAACTCTGCACCCCTCAAAAGGCAGACCAGTGCCTTCGTCACATGAGTATGCCTGAAATGAACAACCGGCCCAGAATTATACCTGCCTGCAAGAGGAAGCTTGAAAAGTCTCAGAGTTTCCCAAAGGTTGAGTCACACACACAAATTCCTTCCTCAGGCTTTTTTCTTCCTTTAGAGAAAAACAAAACATACTGAAATCACTTATTATTAGTAGTTTAATCAGTGCTGTAATACACGCTCAACTTTAAGTAAATCTGGAGACTAGTGAGGCTCAGCAACTGCCTGTATAGGACCCTGTCTCTGTAGCCCTGCTCCATTCTATTTGAGGTTGCTTCTTCGCCTTTGCCCATAGCACCTCCAGCTGGGGTCACACTAAAAATCATGACACGTCTGAGATAGTTTTGCCATTGTGAGAAATTTCTCAGCAGTCCGGGGGGGAGGCAGGTATTCTCAGAAGCCTGACATTCCCCTTCCCTGGCCAGTAGGTCATCGCTTCCATTCCACTGAAGTCTTTATGACCAGTTTGGCATTTGAAAGATTTTCTGCCAAAGACCCAGATCTTTCCAAGTCTTTGACACGTTTAACTCTACACGTAGCAAGTGTCCCATTGAGAACACAGGGAGTAAAGTAAACCACACATGTAAGTTTTTACAGGATCAAGGCCTAAGTTTGCAGGACTCTGAATATATTTCTGATTCAGGCCAATGGAGCCCAAATGCATAGTGCTGCTATTATGAACAAGTAAATTACACAGCTTTTCCTAGAGCCTCTAACTGATTTTTATTTTTCATATTGAATTAGGAAACTTTCTTTGGCAAGGCCTTTCTTTAATTGTTTATACATGATTTCCATGTACAAGATTTCACATCAGCATTTACTGAAATGAGATGGCATGGCGTCTTATTGGTACTAATGCTCCAATCAAGAGGTCAGCAACCCACAGCTTGAAAGCTCTATCTGACCCTTTGCATAAATCCTGGCTCTCCTGGCCTTGACCTTTGGCTATAATACATGCAGGTTAGCAGCTCAGCCACTGAGTAACATTGTATAGGTGAAAAAAAAACGTAAGGGTATGTCTACACTACCCACCGGATTGGCAGGCAGCGATCGATCCAGCAGGGATCGATTTATCGCATCTAGACTAGCCCTGAGCCCTCTCCCGTTGACTCCTGTACTCCACTGCTGCCAGAGGCGCAAGCAGAGTTGACGGGGGAGGGGCAGCAGTTGACTCACCGCAGTGAAGACACCGCGGTGAGTAGGTCTAAGTATCTCGACTTCAGCTACGTTATTCACGTAGCTGAAGTTGTGTAACTTAGACTGATTTGCCCCCCACTCCCCAGTGTAGACCAGGGCTAAGCCTAATAGCCCGGTTAGGGATTTTTCTTAGCCTAGTTTCTAGACTAGACGTGATAAATCGATCCCCGCTGGATCGATCGCTGCCCGCCAATCCGGCGAGTAGTGTAGACATACCCTTAGAGAGAGAAGAGAGAACCTGGATGGAGATGTTGCAGTTATAGTCATATAGATGAATTCAGCTGTATTTGCTTTTATATATACTGGCCCATTAATTTATTGTGAGGCAAGTTCTGTCCCCGTGGCCACAGAGGATCCCATTTTTTAAGTTGGCAAGACATAGATGTTTGCTGGATGCCTCATACTATGCATTAAACTGTCAACAAAACAGGATATCTCCCATGATAAGAAGATAGGGAAAACAGCAGCCACCCCTCAACAATGCAATAACTGGGCATGTGGAAATAAGTTCAACTCATAAAGAAGTATTTCATTGAGGTAGCTTATATTTTTGAACTCGGACCAATATAATTTCATTACATTCCAATGGAGAAATTGATGCAAAATTAATGTTTGCAAGAGGGAAACTTATGAGGAAGG
Organism: Mauremys mutica; assembly: GCF_020497125.1. NCBI lineage: Eukaryota > Metazoa > Chordata > Testudines > Geoemydidae > Mauremys > Mauremys mutica. The sequence goes on along the minus strand of NC_059085.1, from coordinate 25,168,802 downwards.
GTGACACTCTTGGGTTTGATTAGTGTCTCTGTCACCTGAGCAAGATTTTGCTCTAGACTCGTGACTGTTGAGGGAATGCCTAGAACCAGGCTGAGTTCCTTTTCCCAAAGGCTACTGCAGCCTGGTTTTGTGCTTGTTCTTGTGAGGTGAAATGATTTGAGACACATCTGGAACCCTGACGATTGTTGCTGGCTTCTGAGGATAAAAAGATGTAGTGCAGGACAAGACCATGGTCAAGAATCAAGTGACAGAAGATCAGAATGTAAAGCAAATACAAGGCCCACATTTTAAACAATTAACAGGATGTCCAAGTTCTATAGTTGGACATTCAAACTGACAGTTAGGCATTTAAAACAGATATTTATGTTTCTTGGGGGATGTGAGCAACCAAATATAGGATTCAGATGACCTATGGGGTTGAAAATTGGGCTCCCCTTATGAAGAAATAGATCAGCTACCTAACCTAATAAAAATGTAAGACTAAAACTAGTTCCCCTAATCTCCATGCAGCAGCATATGTCTGCACCCAAGGTTGTGGCTTATATATACCAGAGATGGGCATACACCAAATCCCAGGATCAGGTGTTGCATTCCTTATAATGTGCAGAATTGATCCTGGATCTATAGACCTCCACCTTCCAAGGAAGTTGGGTTCTGGACCTCAACATTGCAGCTTAGGTCCAGCTCTAATAGATACCCACATTTGTGACATGAACGTCTCCTCCTTCCCCAACTTGATTAAGAGCAGAGAAAGTACAGATTAATCCATTGTAGCTGTGAGATGAATGTGTACATTGCATTAGATGACTCACGTTCACATAAGGGAATATTGTTGTTGTCCTTGAAACTGGCATCTGCACTTGCTTTGCCCAATCAGTGTCTGAGTCAGAAACCCCAGGTAAAAAAAAATGTTAACAGTGTTCTAAAAAAGGGTCGACAAAGCATTATGACAAGATAAGTGATGTGGCCTGGAAAGGGCCAACCCTGAAAACCAAACTTTGTTGAACTGTGCCATGCAGTCACAAAACCTCTTGCCTCTGTTTTGCATGAGTAAGCTAAGGGCCTGACTCTGTGTATGGCATAGGTAAGGGTAATGATAAATGTGCTTGCACTTCCTGGTAAGTAATTAGGTTTGAGGTCTGAGCTGATGGATAATAGCAAGGTGAAGAACCTGGAAATGCTAGTCTCAGACTCCATTTTTGAGACTGAAGTCTAAACAGTATGCTAGCATTCCTGAAAGTCAACCTCTGTGAATCCTCTGTAAGGTAAATACTGTACATAACTTTTTTTTGTGCATATAACAATTCACTCATATAAACCACTTGAGGGTCAGAAGAGAAGCTACATCTTCATATTCCATGTCTGACAAAGCTAGAGCACAATATCAGTGGTGATGAATAGAGAGAGTTTTGTTTGTATTATCAGGAGTAGATACTGTGAGTGCCAAACGGCTGCAGCTTGTAACGCCTTTGCAGACAACACTCTCAGACTTCTGCTGAAGAGGGCTCTGAGTTGGTGACCACTTCAAAATTCAAACAGAAAATTTTAAATTTGAAAACGTTGCATAGTCTTAACATCTGTTTCTTGCTAGTTTCCCTAACATCTTAACTCTTCTTTTGATCTATGTGGCACTCAATATTTCCACGTTTTGTAAGACTGAATATTTAAAAAATTCTGCAGTTCTGATGGATTACACAGTTCTAAAACAGCATACACTAAGATACCACAGCAAAACAAAGCCATGTCAATCGTGGAAGGTACTGAGTGCCTCCATCACCCAACTTTAGTAGGACAGAAGGCACTAACCACCACTTATCAATACATCTATCCTATTGTATCTTTTGCAGCTGTTGAAAAACAATATTGGTGCTTTCAGAGCAGTTTCATCACAGATTAAAAAAGCCTAAAACAACATCAGCAAACAAAAATAACCATATGCCTACTTGACCTAGGATACATAAACCTGTTGTTCAGTACAGAGACAGGATTACAGCATTACTTTTTAGTAAGTTGCTTTTCATATGGAAATTTCTTTTCATAGTAAAGATCTGTATTTAATGGCATCAACATAAAAACACCCCTATTTTTAGTTCCACGATCATGGACATATAGATTTTCATAGTGTCTGCAAGCTTACATTAATGTTAATTTCACCATTCTCCTTTGTATTTTGTTAATGTCACAATCTGCTGTAAAACCTTGCCAAGTTTCTTAACTGTCATGTTAATTCCAAAACCTATTCTGCACACTTTGACATTTCAGGACAGAACATGGCAGTGAAAAAAGATTAAAAACAGCTTATAAGTATTATAAAATCTAGAACTTTACAGATGGTGGAATTATATCTGCTGAATAGAAATGCAGCTTGGAACACAATAATATTAGAATAGCCTATTGATTTCGAAGGTAAATATTTTTCAGAGGTACCATAAAATATCTAAATAGCGGGGAAACACTTCAAAAATGTAAGAAAGTTATTTTATTTTAAACATCACACTGGATGTGTATGTTGTATCTGTGCTAGTATTACGTTTCAAAGGTTTTCTGTACCATATAAATAAAAGGCATAATAAGATCTTGATTTTATTCACGGTCAGTTCAAAGTTCACACAAATTATTTCACACAGGGGATTTGTCTGAGGGTTTTTGTGTTAAAGAACTGCATTAATGTACTTTAGATATTAAATGACAATGCCACATGGTAAGAAATTTGCACGAATGAACAGGAAATTAGACACTGTTTTTTTAAACTGATTGCTAAAGAATGTACACTGTTTAAATGCATACTATCCATTTCAAAGGGAAGCATTTGCTGATTCCAGGAAGTTTAAAATCGGCTAATCAGAAAGTAATACAAAGTTAGAGTTGAATATGCCCTTTTTTTTTTTAAAGGAAACTGTTTCTTTAAAAAAAAATCCTTTCCCCTTTTCTTTAAGGAGTGCTTATTATTTCCATCATCCTTGTTGAGTTGTTGATGAATAGCTCACATCGTTTGCCAAACTCCACCCTCTGTCTTTTTTCTAAACCCTTTACTCATTATTTGCTCAGTCTTTTTCCCACAGCCTAGACAGCCTGTCAAGGCAGCTTAAATAAAACACTGTATTAACATTAGGAAATGGCATTCAGTTCCCAATTGATCTCCTAATACTTTATGTTGAAATGATAATTGGTACAGTCTTCATTGAAAAAAAAGAGAGAAAAACTACTTTTCAGTCACCACAAGGTATTATCTTAGCTGATGTATTCAGAACCAAACAGATACATTTTTAAAATCTCCCCCATCTGCTGGAGACTACAGTCCACAATTCTTTTCAGCTGACATAATCCACATTGATTCGTTCAGCAGATAAAATTCAGGCCACTTCTGCCCTTTATAGGAGCAACATAATACCAGTCTTTATTCAGTAACAATGTAACATAATGGGATCGGAATGTGCAAAATGACTGTTCTTAAATTACTGTGACACACAAGGGTCCAACACAAGCTGTGGTTTAATGTAAAAAATCATTAGGCACAGATTACTAAAGTGTTCCTGCATTAACAAGGTCATACCAAGACTATTTATGATATTTTTCAGGGGGCGGGGGGAGCCCTGTTTACTAATATCTTGATTATGAATGTGCTTTTAAGAGGAAAAAATCTGCTGTTTTTACATGAAGAAAATACTGTTTATTCAATAATGAGTGCAACAGTTAAACATCCCATAAAGACCTTTTCCAAAGAACCAAATTAATCTATTAGACACTGAAGCACACTCACAACAAAATCTAAATACCAAAAAGATTGTTAAGAGTTGATATAGAGTTGATACACTCTATATCAAACACATTAAAAGAACCTTCAAAGATTACACTTTTCCTCTTTTGATCTAACCACAGACCACTAGAAGAAATCTAGCAAGTTGTTGCAACACAGTTCAGGGGTTTGCCTCTATGTATGTCATCTCTATTTAACAATCTTACCCTCATATACTTACAAATCAACCTATCAACAAGAGAAAGCTCCAGCGAAGGAAAGCTGTCAATTTCATCCCTACTAGACCAGTCTTTACGCAGTAAGTGTTCTCTATTTGGAGCACAAAAATGTAAGAATCTCTTTGTACAATTGTTTCCTTCTGTGATGAAAAGAGTGGTCTATTAGAAAATCTAAGGTTTAGGACATTTAACTTTTGATTAAAAAGTATTTCAGAACTATTATTACTTGCTTTAATAAAAGAACAAACAACCCTTTCTTGCCCCTACCAAAAATTATCTACCCATGTAGTCACTGGGCTTTGATGTTAAGGCAGATAATCTAACTAGCTCACATTAGAGTTAATGGGTCGACTTTCTGGCACAGTGGTAGTCGCTTTTTGATGCACAGTTAGTGGAGTCTTGCCCTAAAGCTATTGTAGCTCAGGCCCAGGGAGATCAATGTAAGGCTGATCCTGCAGTAGCATAAAACCAACCGACGACCTTTCGTGACACTAGAGTGACCAGATATCCCGATTTTATAGGGACAGTCCCGATATTTGGGGCTTTCTCTTATATAAGTGCCTATTATCCCCCCACTCCCAGTACCGATTTTTCACCCTTGTTATCTGGTCACCCTACATGACACACACTACTGCCAGCATAGCAGGGAAAAGGGAATGTGGTCAGAATGCCTTAGTGCCAGTTAAATCCTCAGTTGTGGTTTTGGTCCTTTGAGCCTGTTGCAGCTAGCATGAATCAGAGCAGCTTTTAGGCTTCTCTAACTCCATGCATGGAGAACAGCCCTGCACACAGCAGCAAAATGACTGGGAAAAAGCAAAAGCTTTAAGCCATCTTTGGACATGTACACTTCTGACCTACACACTGTGCACACCAAGTGCACCCCAGGATACGGCCCAATTGATTGCTGCATGTGTATAATGTGGGTGGGTCAAATAGTGCTCATTCTCCTCTCACACGGCGACTGTGGGAGTAATGAGAGCAACATGTGGCTGTATTTTACGACTCTTGCATCCAAAAAGCTACTAAAACTGGGTGAATTTCTAAATAGATTTGCTTCATCTCTACTCACACTTCTTGTGCTAATTTCCCATGAACATTTGAGCAATAGGGTTTTCCTGGCATGAGTGTTTGTAAAAAGTAAACTTCAAACATACAGGCATATTTGTGGAAATTAAATCTTTAGATTCAGACATGTGAGTATTCCCTCCCAAATTGGTTTCACACTCATCCAATGAATTAACAGAATTAACATCATGAAACTTAGCTGACTAATCACAATTAACCAACACTGGAGCTGGGTGGTGAAAGAAAACCCCATTTTGTGGAGGATTTCAAAATTTCAAAATTTGGTTTTGTTTCAATTAGGAACAAAAAAAAATTTGAAATTATCTGGGGAAATGAAGACATGGAGCCATGATCCTGGGAGCCAGAGATTTCAGATCGTCTGCAGCCCCCTTTGAAGGCTGATGTGAGCTGCCAAGGAGTCGGTGGTGAGCTGGCAGGAAACAAGGCAGGTTTCCGTCTGACTCCTGCCTGGGTTTCCTTAGAATTTCCTTGATATCTAAATGCCTTTGTAAAATATTTAGATTTTAACAAACCGGCAAAGTCCTACAAAAATGTTTTGTAGGGAGTTCTCTGAGTAGTTCTAACCAACACATCTTGAATAGCAAGTACCTGTAAAAAGTTGTTCACAGTCAACCCAAAGCATTAAATAAGCCACACACAAAAATTAGCTGGATACTTTTGAATAATTTTTGAATAATGTGTTACATAAGCAGCTCACTTTTGTTAGATAGTTACTAGGAAATGATTTTAAAAGATAGTGCAAATCAACTTCATGATTCTAACCACATTTGAAACTCACTACATTAAAATATTTGCAAATTCTAGTGAACCTGAGATGTCAATCTGACCGCACAGATCCAATAACTGAAACATGTGGCCTTAAAACTTGCAATCAATATAAACCTTTTAGAGCCCAAGCTTCACAAAATGTATCAAATATATATTTGATGAGAAGAGGGTTAATTGAATAATTGATTACTGAGTTGCAATTAAGTGCCTTTCAGATATCTTTGGGAAATAATGAGATATAATAGTGATATATATTTATTAGTTTATCAGCTATCCCTGATTTATAGGTATAATTTATTTTTTAATTTCCAAAGTCAATTTTTACATTTATATATTTTAATAATGTAGTCCCCAGTGAGAATCAATATAGAGTGTATTTTCACCATAGGGCTATCAACAGCTACACGAGAAATCTATACTTACCAATTCAGCCAGTTCCACTGCAATCTTCAATATTATAAATACATTGTGTAAAATATATTTTGCTAAAACTTTCAAGCTTTGCCTCCTAATGGCACTCATATAGCATAAAATATTTGTTGTAAAAAAGGTTAACCAACTCTAATTGTGCTTACAAATCCTGAAATAGGTATTTTTAACTACAAAAATTTCACAAGATCTTTAGGAAAAATGGAATTTGCATTGTATGTATGTTTCACCTTATGATTAATTTTTATGCAAATGGAAAATACTTCCATGGGAGTCACATTCGTATCAATTGCCAAGAGGAACACTGGGACTCTTTTAAGTGGACTAAACACTTAATCTATAAGAATCTGATCTCAGAGTTGTCTTCCACTAACTCCTCAAGACAACCATTATTGTTATTTCTTATGTACATTGCAGTAATGCCCAGAAGTCCCTGGAAAGCTCTGGGCCCTGTTGTGGAAATATACAAAAGGCCCTGCCCCAAACAACCTACAATTTAAGACAGGATAAGATTTGGTAAAATTGTCTAATTGCTCAATGGTTAGTAAGGAGCCATTGAGATGAACTATAACTCTCTTGTTACAGAAGTTTTGAAGTTAAGGGCACTCAACACTTTGTGGCCTTAGTCCTGCGACACTATAATCACTCCCTGCCGCGGACTGTCATTTGAATTACTGCTTAATAACCATCATCAACAAAAACTAACTTTTAGGGTCTGATCCTGCATTCATTCCAAATGACATCCGCTGACATCAGTGGCAACTCTGAAACACTCCACAGAAGGAAGGCAGGTTCTAATTAGTTTAGGAAAATATTTCAGCTATTTTTGATTGGTACTTCCAAGATTTGATGAGAATGATGAATAAAGTAACCTCACATTTTCACTGAACAATCTGAATCTTTCTTTTGTGACTGCCACCTTATAATTAAGCATTATGAATTAGTGTGGGGAGTTAGAGTATACTGTGAGGCATGAAGCAGAAGGCTGAAAGGAAAAAAATCAAAATACTTCCCTTTCTTTAAGTTAAATATCTACTAACAATAGCCATGGATATATTAAATGCCCATTTATATGATTTCTTATTGTGCAAATTCCCTCAATTACAACAATGTAAATCCAGAGTAACTCCACTGAATTTCTTCATTTAAATTATTCTGCCTAGGAGCAGCAGATGTCTGTGTGGGATTGCGGGGGTGCATGGGGCCAGGTATTCTCGAAAACCACATCCTGGCTCTCAGGCCATACCCATAGCAACACTTACTGGTTGAAATACATCACTGACTTTTTGGCCTTTTAATCCTCTGACCTATTGAAGTCTGAGCAGGTCCTTTAAGGTCAGTGAAGCTACTGTGAATTTACTCCAATGTAGCAGAGCTACAGAGAATGCTATTGTTTAATATTGCCTATCAAAACAAAGCACTCAAATTCCATGGACACCTGGAATAACCTCCCTTATGCACTGCACTTTATATTGTGTCAAGGGTAATGTACACTTTATGTTGGGTCTCACAGCAAAATGACAGGCACTGCTGTCCATTGAAAAAGCCACATGACAGTTAGGTGTCACATACAGAGAGTGCAGATGTATTATCACTCTGCCACTTAGACAGCAATGACATCCTTTGAATCTCAAGAGACAGTGTTTCAGACGAGCTAACCTAAGTGTGCCAGTTGTACACTCAGCAATATTGACAGTCAACAATTCTGTGTACATCGATGGTGAAAGAATACTAAGACTTAAAGACAACTGATTTCAGTTTTTATAACTGAAATAATGATAACATAAAAGAGATGAATGTGGATAATATTCTTTTAAAAAGGAATCCAACATAATACTGTTTAAAAGATTGTTTAAATTATTTTTTTGTTTCAAATTTGAATCATACACTATATCATGAATCATGACATTACTCCTCATGCTAGTGCTAATGCGGCTTGTGTTTGGGTTTTTTTGGGGGGAGGTTGTACTTTTAGTTTCTTTTACATCCAAATGAAAATATAGTTTTCACATGCCAGGCAAGGCAAAGTCCCTTAAAATACTAATATTATAATAACAATCTAAAATACTTGGGGCCAAACTCTCTCTACAACATATGCTTAGGTGCATGAGAGGAAAGCTGCGTGATTCAGACCTATACAGCTGCTATGCATAGGTTAGCAGTCATTGGACTTGCAGGCATTTCACAGCTAAAACCTATATAGAAATGCAGGAGTCTTCTGCTGAATCATTCCAAGGTCAGGTACAAAACCTTGCTATAACATGCAGGGAAAGGACTGCCAAGTCATACTAACTGGAGTGGGAAATGGGGTAGGAAAGTAATTAGCTTCAACTGTCATATAAAAAAAAAGAGTTTCTGTGAGCAAGAAGGAACTAGGAGGTTAGGATGGAAGAAGTCCTGAAGGGAAATCCTAGGAAACTGGACTGGAAGTTTGGAGAGAAATAGCTCTGAAGACAGCGACAAAGTGTTTGTATATAAGCTTTGGCTGCATGAAGCCTTATTCTTTTTGTCTATGGCTATGGAAGTTTGGTGCTTTATCCTTTATTGTGTTTTAGAATATCTTAATACCCAATCTGTGCAGGTTCCATTTGTACCAGCCAAGACTCTAGAGTTGCCTGTTTCAGTACAATACCTATTTTATCCTTGTACAAGTTAACGTGACTTTAAAGCTTGCCTAGAGATGTGGAAAACAAATTTCAGAACTTCAGAGAAAATCGTACTTTGAACAGTTTGTAAAAAGTGAAATGATTTTGCGGTTTGGTTTTGAATTTTTCATAGTTTTCCAGAAAAACTAAAAGTTGGTCTTCACTGCCAAAACTGAGAAATTTCTTTACAAAAGGGGTAAATTTTCATTTGGGACACAAGTCAACAATTGTGATTTGTTCTTAGGCAAAATATGTCATTTGTAATTATAAAAAAAGTTTTCGCTAGTGAAAATGAAATGTTATTGGTGAAAAATCTCAGTTTCTCTTTAAATTTGAAACTTTCAAATTTTGCATGTGGAAATTTGTAAACTGGAAATTGATTAATGTTTAAAGCTGTACAAAGCTACACTAAATGCCTTAAGTGAAAATGAGTACATTGTTTTAATACAACCATCCTTTGGACCTCACAAATATAATATCTCATTGTGTCATTAATCACACCATATTTTTCTACCAGCAAAAGGACAAGTAGAATCATACTTTAATGCATCAGCATTTCATAAGGCAAAATAAAATCATTTTAATTTAAAAGTTAAAGAGAATGGAATGTTCTACACATATAACACACAGCAAAGGACTGTGTGGAATAAACAAATTATTTTCTCACTTTAGGAATGACCATGCCTAACTGATTCATGGCTCTTCTGTGCTTCACCACTTATCACTTTGGCTGACTCATGAAAATAACATTTATGAATTCTCTTCCTTCCTCTCAGTGCATGAAATTTACCTCTCACTGCACAAAGCCTGAGTAAAAGGAGTGAAGCAGGAGATTGGGGGATGGAATTAAACCTGTCAGTCCCCAGGAAGGTTGTGGGGCTGCAGTGAGGGCCTTCAATGCTGCTATTCCAACCTATGGGCTGGAAAAGCCACTGAAATTCCTATGCGTTCTGGTAATTGGATCAAATCTACTGAACCCTTCACAGCTCTCCATCCCAGCTTATTCAGACCCAGCATAGAGGCTCATTTTGTCATAGGTAAGGGATAAGTTAAATCTGCCCACGTTTCTCTCTTTCTCTCAAAGGGGAATGAGTCGTCTATACTGGGGTGAATTTCACCAATTACGAACACGGTTGGTGATCCTGCAGCCTTTATTTAGATAAAATGGTCATTAGAGGAACATGACTTTTGTCTGGGTAAACCATACAAGATTAAGCATATATGCAGTCTGAAATGCCTTCCAAGTTTAAAAAAGGGGCCACATTTCTGACTGGGACAGCTCTGCATTGCCATAATACAAATACAAAATAATTATATTTTCCAGCTTTAATTCTCATTCTGACTATTCCAAGGTTTTTGAATAGCCAATGTAAAGAAGGTCTGCAGTGTGGGTACTTCATTCATATGGCAGAATTCAAGGAGGACTTCAAACAACTCCAAGTGGCCACTGACACAAGTATAACCTACATGCATGAAACACACAGCCATGGATTGGGGCTGTTTGGTCTCAGATGGCAGGGTAAAGGAGCAACCTCTTTCTGTGGCACATTCCACTCTGTACAGCTTGACAATTACACAGGAGGAACTGCTGGTGCAATGAGCAGTAACTGACCATTGCATCTTCATCTCCCATTTTACAAACTTCAAGGGGAAACCCAGCGGCAGCATTACTCCTAAGATGGGGCCTCCTGAGCACTGTGAGGAGACTTGGATCTCCGGGGATGTAGGCTGGTTTTCCTGGGGAGCCATAACCGCCACCAGATTTATAGACCTCACCCTTTTCCCCTCTCTGTGATCTCCTAAACCCTCTTCCTCAAGGGCGGGAGGCAGAGGAAACTCCACAAGGTGAATCTTCTCCTCTGTGTTGAGAACTTTTCTTCATTCATGGGTTTTTCCTTTGGAGGGAGGTATTTTCCCCGAAATAATCAGTGAACTGTTACTGCATGAGATTGTAAGTGGTTTTCCCATTCCATGTCCATTAACACTTTAATATCTAATAAAAATCAGAATGTCCCCTAGTAAGGAGCCTTGATACTATGGTGATGAACACAGAATAAATGGCTAGATAGATGGATCCTCAATATTTCCTTTTATTAACTTTATATAGCACAAAAATTCAGTAGAAATAGTGACAAAAACATCTACAATTATAGAAAGCTTTTGGGGTATTTTACTCCTATTCAGACACAACATTTACTAGTGTCGGTTTAATCATAAATATAATTATTTTTGAGTGCTCTATTACAAAAACCAATAAACTAGGCCTCAACAGAGATTCTGAAATTACTTAACTTTTCTTTAGGAAAATATTAAAACAGCATTATCACATCAATGAGAGGAAAAGACAGGAAGATAATAAAGTTATGTTAAACCTCCCTGTATTTACTCATGTGTGAAACAGTTATGTCTGGTCACATAATTGCAATGGTTCTGAGAAATATTTCATATTTTATAATGAACATTAAAAGAGTTTGTGGATCATTACTTTATATGAGTTCCAAAGTTATTACATAAAATCCAACAGGAATGGTTATAAATTATTTGATCCTCTAGTCTGGCCTTGGTAAACATAACATGAAGGCTGAAGCATCTCAGCAGACAAGATTCATGGTAATAGGTGAAGTGTTTCTACAGTTAAAGAAGAAAACACCAGAGTACTTGTAAACAAGACTCTTAACATTTTTTGTTTGCTGTTTCAAAGAAATTCTTTTCAGCAATGAGCGTAAGCCATTAAAAAAAATAGCTTTGTCTAGAACAAAAGGAAAACTTGCTCACAGGCATGTTCTTTCGCCTACCAATTTGGCATGGCCCTAAAGTCACTGTCAAATTCTTGAACTTTCAGCACAGTATGTGTTGAAAATACTGTACTTAGCCGGGAAATACTATCACAAGCAATTATTTGATTTTCAAAAGGATCCTGAAGAGCATCTCACTGAAACACGAAAAATACAGTATACTAACAAAAATTACATACTTGACACAATTATGTGGAATATTTGTCTCCAAAATAGAGTTGGCAGGCAGCATTTTAATTAATAAATGATCATTTGTGTCAGAGATAAATGTAATACCAGATGAATTGTGTCCCACTTCCTCCTATTTGCTCATATTTGTATCAGGCTATTATATTTTGTGTCAAAAATGTGGAGTGTTTTTTGGTTGGTTTTCATTCTATAAAAGCTTTCAACGAATATTAACATGGCAAACTCATTAAGATACACAGAACAAAACATTCAATAACATTGGAAAAGTAAGTTTAGATATTCTTGTCAATTAAAAAAAACATGTAAAAATAAATTTAGGAAGGTTCAGATCAAACATTCAAATCCTGCAAACTCTCAAATGAGTATTCCCTAGTCACTTGAGTGGTCCAATTGCTCATGTATGAAAATCCCTTCATTGCAGGAATTACTGGGTGAAATTCTATGACCCATGTTATGCAGAAGGTCAAACTCGATGATCCTAATGGTCTCTTCTGACCTTAAAAATCTATTAATGGGTTTTCAAGTTTGAGCTTTATGGGCCTGATCCATAGGCCATTGAAATTAATGGAAAGACTCGTATTGACGTCAGTGGTCTTTGGATCATGGCCTAGGGAATATCTGATGTAAGTCTTATTAGCTAATTGTTTTTCAACTTTATTCCACAAACTCCTAAAGTTTGATTAAAGCAATAAGCCACAATTCTGTGGTTGCTAAAGGCACTTAGCTTAGGCACATTCTTTCATCACAAAACACTTGGGTATGAACCTGCATGCCCTGCAATCATCTACCCTTGATGTCGACGATGTCCACTGTAACTTCACTCCCTGTTGAGTGTTCCCAGCCGAAAGACATTCTGTTTTACATTGTCAGCTACCTTACAAATGTCTCATTGGGAAAATGTAATTCTAGAAGTTGAAGACACAAAATTTGCACCACATTTTAAATGTCTTGCTTATAATGTTATGCTATTCTTTATATTTTTGGCATCAGAGCCACCCAGAGTAGTGATGAAATATTTTTAAGATGCATTCTATTTTCTCCCTCATTTTCTTCATTCATCTGGGTTCTTTCAGTACACTTGAGTATTTCATCTTCACTAGTTGTCCACCAATTGTTGTGTTTAATTTGTTAAATAACTACTTTCTCCTCAACTCATTTCTCTTTAGCTTTCTGGGAATTTTTAATGAAGATACAAAATGACTTTAGTAAAACTCTCAGATTAAAATGAGAATGTTTTCAGTATTTCCCAAGTAAAAGAAAATGTTCATATTTAAAAAGAATTCTTTTCTGTATGTAAAATGCATAGCCAACAGTATAGACACGGAAAGTACCAATTTGCAATGTAAGGAACAGTGTGAAACTGGATAAAGCAAGAAAACTACCCAGTATTCCTATAATGTACCAAACCTATTGAATTAAAGTATTCTGTTAATTTCTTTGTAATTTCAGAAGTACACATTTATGTCATTACACTTTTTCTTAGTTCATGGAGCTAAACTATCTGGTTTAATTTAGACATAGATATAGATACAGATAATATAAACAACACGAGAAAGTTTTTAGAGGTTTTTTTAAAGATACTTGGTTTTTAAAGATAATATATTCATCATTGTTTTTCTTGAACTGAAAATATTTTAAAAATATTTTGCTATGTCCTCTAGGTGGTGCTAATACTGCACAGCTTTGATTTTTCAGCACAATGAAAACATTAATTTGCTATGAGATAATTTTTGACGTAAATGTAAAATGGTGCCCATTCGAACTCAGTAATGAAGCATGGTGCATTTCTACAGCTCCTAATTTGACTAGTTAAATGACTCCATTACGTGTCTAACAGACAGAAGCAAATAATTTCTGGTCAGTTGACGCTCACTTATCCGTATCATTTTACCCTGAAAATAAAGTCTCTAATCTACAGTTTCTTTGTCTTAGTTTTTTTTAAATATTATTAAAGCAAACATACTTAAATAAGAGAGATTAAACCAACACAAACTAACAATTAAGACTACAATACTGAAATCAAATTTATGTAATATGGGAGGATGAATAAAAAATATTTAAATTGAAATAGTAAATTAAATGAATGCTTGTCCTGGTTATTTCAGCTGTGTTGTCTGACAACATTTCTATTTTTTTAAATAAACTCTTTTTCAAAATCATTGATTTTGAAAGTCCAGTTAAATACTGTTAGCTACTCTATTAAACTTTATCACAAAACTTTGAGAATGTTTAGAAAGACCCTTTATGGTGTAGAGCAATAAAATAAAAATGCTGCCTTAATAAATATCAGGTGATGAATAATTTTACCCTGAGGAAAAAAATGGTTAATGCTGAATCTTAATGTTCCTCATCTAAATGCTTTTTCTTCCTGCTAAAAACAAGTTTAGAATTAAAGCATATCACTTTACACATATTGCATGCATATTAGTGAGACACAGCTGCTTATGTCCCACTCTTAAGAGCCATATGATTAAGTTATGGGATATCAGATAATCCAACGTCTCTTTCTATTGGTCACCTTTCACAGACAAAGGCTTTTTAGTTTTAAGTCCATTTAATGACAGAATGTCCAATTCTATAAATGTGTGAGTAATTCCAGTGGAACACCTGTGGCTCCCTCCAGTAGAATACAGAGTGGAAGATATAAAATGTCATTACAGTAACATTCACTGTCTGACTTTAACTGACAAAAGCAAAAATATTCAGAGTCAAGGCTGCCACTCCACCCCGATGTATTCCATCATGCTCAGGTTTCCAGGGTCTCAGAGCAGTAAGTGTGATCTTACATATCATATCCAGTACCAGTTTTTAATCAAAATGAGGTGAATTAAGGACAGAGTGGCTGTTTTCTGGTTTAAGTTGCAGCCTTAGGGGGGTTCATTTCCATGGAAGTTTGCAGGGACAGTCACTTGACTCCTATAGCAGTTAACAGGAGGGATGGGACAAATTCTTCCTGTGCCATTTGGAAAATTTAGCATCTAACCTTATTTTAATGCTTTTTGCATTTACATTTCTCCGGGTTATTTTAAGTTTATATATATATCTATAAAATAAGATAGAGAATATTACAAATATTTTGTTTCTATTTTAATACCTTTGATGAAAGTCTGAAGAATGGTGGGGAAATACATTCCAGGGGATCTAGACAGGCAAAGGAACTACTTTGATTCCTCCCTTAGCTGAATCTTTTCTACTGATGTTGTCTTTGCAACCCATTGCAGCAGAACTGCTATGACCCAAATCTAAGGCTGAAGGGTTACATTAAAATTAATGGGCTTCTTCTGAGTATCCATTCTTTGCATACAATATGCATACATCGAGTTAGGACCAAATTTACAACTAAAAGATAACGCTGTTGACAGAAGTTTCAGTGACTCTCAAGGCTAGCTCCTGCTCTCAAGGAAGGCAATGGCAAAACTTCTAATTGACTTCAGAGAGAGGAGGAGCAGATCCTGTATGGAATAAAAGAAATGGAAGAAGTGATTCTATATGGAAATGGCAGATGTTCAAAGAGTAGTTAATATCAGTATAAAGAATATACATATAACCTAGCAAAAATACACTAAGGACACAAAAGCAACCTCTAAATTTGTGAGTCAAAGATCTTGGATTCATAAGAGGAAGGATGGTCTACTGGTCAGAGAGCTAGTGTGGGTCTCAAAGATTTGGGTTCAATTTCATGCTTCATCATAGATTTCCCATGTGACCTTAAACTTAGTCCTTCTGCACCTCAACTCCCTATCAGTGGACTGGGAATAACAGCACCATCCTGCCTAATTGGGATATCGTGAGGATAAATACATTACAGATTGTGAAGTGCTCAGATACTACAGCAATGGAGACTATATAAATTCCTAAGATAGATATGTGTACTGATCTGACTTATTGAAAAGTTGGGGTGAGGCCACCTTTAAAAAGAAGCTCCAAAAACAATGAAAAGTTCATTTGAAACCAACAAAGCTGGGCATTCCCAGGCTCCTGCTCCTACTAGTTTCAACAGGAACAGGAGCAGATCCATGTTGTCAAGAAACACCAGCTACCAAGGATTAGAAAGATTAACAAATGAAATTAAAGGTGAAGCGGTAAAAATGTATTGGGAATACAATTTAAGATCCAAAATCAGTCACCAAAGATGGGCTCCACACCAGAATTTTGCAGGAAGAGGCAAAGGAGCAGGGAAGCTTTAGCAAATATCTTTGGAGGGAGAGGAAATGCCACTGGATGGGAGGACTAATGTAATAACAGCTCTAGGGAAGATCAAAGAAATTAAACACTAGTAAGCCCAACTTCAGCAGTGGGGAAGGTATTGGAAACACTAATCAGGGACAAAATAGGAAAAGTTATGATTTAATTAAAGATATTCAGCATGGATTCACAAAAGGGAGATCATACGTAACAAAACTAATAGAATATTTTGAAAAAAAAAAGAAAGAAAAAATAAAATGATGAAGAAAGCCGTGAGCATGATTTACTTGGACCTTAAGAAGGCTTTTGCTGCACTACCTCCTGAAAGACTAATTTACAATGTGAGTAAGTTTTGAAAAGAGGGTTAGCTGAATACTGGATAAAGAACTGGATAGGATATTGAAGGCACAGCTTTTCCTTACATTAACATAGAGAGATTAGGACTATGGGTGGTGTTGGCTGGTGTCCCACAAGCATCACTAATAAGCTGATTTTTTTCACTTTCTGTATCAGTGACCTCAAAGAAGAAATCTACAAGAAGGCGAGTGAAATTTATGCAATATAGAAAATGGAGGGGAAGCTGCAGACAGTAAAAATGAAGGTGGCAAAAAATGGAAAATTCAGAATTTCTTTGAGGGAATATGGAAAGAGATTTGATACAATTCAATAAAGAAAAAATTAGGGTGAACTCCGTACAAAGAGAAAAGGGATGACATGCTTAGAGTTCTCATCAACTAATTGGGACACAACAGAAGTGCTGTGAGGAATTCTGAATAAAGTGCTAAAATCTTAAAAACAAGACCTAACAGCAGCACAAAAAAGTAAAGATACTTCTGTGATACACAAACAGAGGTATTGACTATAAAGTGTTAGAAACCGTTTGCACACTTTATAACAGAATAGCAAAGAAATAATTTGGAATATTGTACATCAGCTTTGACTACATTATCATTTAAAAAATTGAGGAAGTACAAGACAGGATATCAAGTGACAAAATTATCTTAGTCAAAAACAAACCAGATCTATATTCCTTAGAAGAGGAGGTTAAGGAGTACAGAACTGCTATAGAAGGCTACTTAAGCTAGTGTCATATCTAACGGCAACTGGGTATGAACTGATGCTAAGAGAAAGCAGGCGCAAAAGGAATTCAGATGGAATTTCTTATGGAATATGCCACCAAGGACAGCAGTGGCAAAAATGTGTGTAACAAACTATTACAGAAGGAGTTGCTCAAAAGAAGGAAAGACAGAGAGTGTAAGTGATGGTTGTCCCTGACCTTCCATCCTACATAACCTTAAAACATATGAGCCATGATTTAAAACATAGACATTTGCAGGCAATTGCATGCATATCATGGGCCAGATCCTCAGCTAGTATAAGGTGGCCGAACTCCATACACTTCCATGTGTATATATGATGTATGGGTCCAAATAAGTGAAATGCATGCCAATTAGGTGTAGGCATATACATATATCCAGGTAGGTATCTGGCTGGACATGAAAATGCACAAATACCTGACTGGAGAGGTATCTATGGCCCAGACCCCAAAAGGGAGTTGAACGCCCCAGTACCTGGCAGGATCTTGGCCTGTGTGCATAGGTTACACATATACAAAAGTCCATGTGCTTAGAAAACTGATACTTCTATTTTTCAGATTCTAAGAAGATATATAGAATGAATTTATGCCTCAATGGCATACATACTTTTTGATGACAGTACTGGGTCTCATGAACCATGTATGAAGTCAGTAGAATGATTATGCCAAAAATCTTATTCCACAACCCTTCATGAAAATAAATAGGATTTACATACTATACTATCCAAGAGCCCCCATCCCAGTCAGAATTAATGCCCCATTGTGCCAGGTGCTATACAAACGCACACATATACACACATACACATATAATCCCTACTGCCCTTCAACCTAGACATCATTAATTGGCTGTTTACTAAGGGTTTGTCTACACAGGGAGTTATTCCAGACTAGCAATTCCTGATTAAGAGCATCCACACATGGAGTTATTCTGGAATAAATGTGTCTACACATATTGTTATTCAGGAATAGTTAATCCACTTTAAAATTCACACCCTACTTTTTTTTTTGGATTGACTTTCATGTGTAGACAACCTCTTTCAAGCACTGTTCCATAAGTGGGCTTTGAGGAAGGATTTCAGTGACAGATTGTACAGGGATAGTGTAGAAGAACAGGTGCAGGCAGAGTGGGTGAGAGGCACATAAGAAGGTAATCAAGGCAGACATTGCTGTTATAGCAAAGGGTGCAGGAAGTGACGTGATAAGACAAGACAAGGTTAGAAGATAGAAATATAAAGGCTCTATATGCTATAAAAACTGATATTTTCAGACCAGCCTGTAGTGAAAGCCTGATCCAAACCTGACTGAAGTCAATGGAAAGTCCCCCACTGATTTCAATCATTCGATCAGGCCACAAATGCTGCACTCATTCTTACTTTCTGTCCATCAACACTTGTTTTATTTTTAGCTATATTACCAAACAGCACTAAAACTGGCAAAAAATGTAACTGCCACTGATCTAATATTACAACAGGGATTAGCCAGTTTTTATATTGAAATACAGCATCCGGTCTGGATATTCATGTAGATGCAACAATATACCTATAACTCCAATTAATGGAAATGAGAATGACACATGCTTTGGAAAGAATTATCGCCAACTATCAGCCTTGTGTATTTAAAATGGCTGAATTACAAATCCCTAAAAACTGTGAAACCCCAACAGCCCCTTAACTACAATGTCACAGTCTACAAGTTCAGTGTAATAAATACTAAAAATATATAGATTGTAAGACTAAGACGTGGATCAATAGTTAGGGACAGAAGGGAAGAGAGAGACAAAAATAAGTTCATAGCACTTAAACAGTATAACAAGAAATTAATGAGTATATTAAAGGTGCACTGTCCATTATGGCTTAAATGTTCGAATAGCTAATTGGGAAATGACAAACAATCACCTTCAAAATTGTAAAGAAGAAGGCAGACACTATACATTATTTGCAGTTAAAACAAAACAAACAACCAAATACAAAATTGGAGTTTGTTTGTTTGTTTTCCATATTGCCCGTTCCTGTGAGATTATATCCTGTGGATATAAAGTGGGTCTCTTTAACTTTGGCCTAACTTTATCCCCTGCAGCTTCCCTGTAACAGGATGATGAATGGCACAGGAATTCAGGGTTCCTCTGCTGAATCACCCGCACGTCAGGTGCTTGTGTACTGGATGAAGATTCAATCTAAATTACAGAGGAATCATAGTGGCAGGTGATCTCCAACCGGGAAATAACAGGAGGGAGGGGTATCAAAGTGTCTTTCTTTTTCTTACTGAACAGAGGGTGCTATGGGTGGAACAGGGGGCCTTCAGGGCAAACCCTACAAGCAGCTGACCTTGGGGAAAAGGCTTAGGCTGAGCTGTCTATTTTGTTGTTATACTTACATTTGTTACTAAAGCCAGGAAGGGAGAAAGTTTGAAGTATATACCTGGTATATGCATGCTTTGTTCAGAGGAGGGTGGGAACTTAATTTGCTTACACTTCCCCCAAAAAGATTTTCATAAAGATAAGAATATGGAAACTGATTCAGTTATCTAAATATACTAAACCTTTAATTTACAACAGAGCCTAGTTCAGTGCCCCTTAACGATAACCAGAACCATGAATACAAGGCTTCTTGAATGAAAACAAAGCGTTAAAATACCTGTCTGGATTTTCTCTTGAAAATCAGTCATTGAGAATCATCTGTCAGTAAGACAAAATTAATTACTACATGTAAAATTGAGAAAATCAACACAAATTTAAATATTACATAATATTACAAAAATTATTATAAAAATCCTATTGTTAATTAGTGATGCATGTGTACCTTTTTTAATAACCAAAAATAGCCAAGATTTACCACTGTTATACATCCATTTAAAAAAGTGTTGTTGTTTTTTTTTAAATTCATTGACTATAGAAGCTTTGGAAAAAGCCTTCTATGAAATACAGTAACTTGCAAAATTCAGTCATCTTTTTGAATATTTGTTAAAGGGTTGGTGCTGAAGAAACCACATTAGTTTAAGTGTTAGATGCATGAGCTTAGCAGATAGAATAAATAGAAGCCCTAACTACTTCATTCCCTAAAATCAGGGCAATTATCATGCTATCCCAGTGCAAATATTTTATTAATTTATGCAAAGCTGGTTTTACTTAGACAATTAAATCAATTGCTGTAAATACATTAAACATGTTTTTATATTTAAAATGTGAATTTAGCCCTGTATTAAATTTTTAAGGCCTTATTCGAGAAGATTGTATATGTTTACAATTAAAAAAAGATTTAAAGGGCATTTGAAATCTGGCAGTGACCTCATGGACAAGTCCCCCTGACTAGGACTCAGTGGAATCCAACATCCCCCCTCCAAAAATGATTTTAAAATTCTAGCTGTCATTTTATGTACAATATATTTACCAAAAGTAATGATTTCTAAATATGTATATATACCCTCTCTCTATAATGGAGGAATCGCATTTGCATTATCGCCTTAAACACTGCTTAGCTTAACCACTTTTCAACACATAACCTGCTGTCCTTTCAGTGAAAACAATTCTATGATTACAAGGGATAAGATGCAAGCTTGGTCTGGAATTCTGGCCTTGTACTCACAGGGCTTGACAAGTACCGATTTTAAGTCTGACTCTATATGCTTTCTTTTTTTTTTTTTTTAAATAGATGACAGTTCATTTCCAACTTCATTCCCCCGCCTTCCAAGCATCCCCAAGCTCCCAAACAAGAAAGATTGTTTTGTGAATGCTGCATCATGTTACTCTATTCTGTTTTAGGGAGCAGAATTATACATTGTGTAACAAAACGGAGAAATAGATTTATTCACCCTGAAGAGGACACAAGGGATAACAGCAAATATTTCATTTCACTTTTCCAAACTGACCCTTGTGATGTTTAGCCCAAGCACCTAATACTACTCCACTAAAGTCGGTAGGACTTTTGCCATTGACTTCAGTGGCAGCAGGATTGGGCCAGAGAGCTCACACTGTGAGGTTCTGAGTGTCTCAGGTTAGGGACTGAACAGAATCAGAATGGAGGACACTCAGCATCTTGCAGTATGGGGCCTCAAATGCTCAGCTTTGCCTCAGAACCAATTCTATCTATGAGTGCACTCTCGCTGAGAACTGGGTATTTAGCTCTAACTATTAGTAAGCAAGGGGCTTGTGGCATTTCATAAATTAAAAAGAAAAAACCTACTGAAAAGCAACTAAAATGTAGTCCAAATCTTTGTAGAGCTGCAGAGCACTCGGGCCTTCTAGGAGGGAATGCCTCACATTAAAGCAATCCCCTCTGGCATTCAGACTGGTGTTGACAGGCTCTGGAGGGAGCTGTTACTAGCCTTCCTTGACCCAAGGGTGTGACTCCATAATGTAGAGCCCATAGGTGAAAAAAAGGGGGTGGGGACAGATCCTAAGTTGTGACAAATGTACACCAGTTGAAGATCCATCCCAGAGAAATCCCATACATCCCTTCCCCAAAAGTGATCGCTGTACTGTCTTGTTTAAATTCTAACCTCACTCTTAAATTCACTGCCCCAAACTACTTTAACGGTGAGTTGCTTTTTCAATCAACAATAGACAACTATTTAACTTCCCTTTCTCTCTCTGTGATATTTTGGGAATATACTGTACAATTGTCGATAAAGCACTTTGCACATCTATGGAGTGATAGAAATAATTGATTTTCAATGGGATTTGTATTCTTAAGTCATTCAGGTGCTTTTGAAAATCCCTTCCAATAATTCTAATAATGAGAAATGTCATCCACCTAACCCATTGCTATTAAATACCAGTCTGGAAAAGAGCAGATTTCCAAAAACAAAGTGACCACACAATTAAAAATGAAAAACACAAAGTCGGTGGTCGGTATTGCTACTGCCACTGCCACTACTTCAGGACAGAATCACTCCAACATGTTCTTCTTGGCTAAATCAAATGCATGTTACAAAACACTGCTCCTACTGCTAGAACAGCACCATCAAGAAAACTCCTACAGCCACAGGTGCACTAGAAATATGTTGAATATCATATTCAGAGAGACAACTCCGAAGAAAAGCACTGTGGAAAGCACTGTGAATTGCCATGGCAAAGGCCTAGTCTCAATTCTCTGGCACTTATTCTTTCCCCTGACTGGCAAGGGTTTAGCGCGCAGCAGGCTTAGTTCCTTTTGGAAGGCAACACTTCTTGGTCCTCTGCTGTGACACTCTATAAGGCCAAACAAGGAGAAGCACTGATAATTTGGCAGATCCAGCACTTCACAGGCAAGGAAGGTTGGAGTAAGAACCGGGAGGAAAAATTTCCTCAGATGAGGACATAAAAAGAAAAAGGGGAAAAAAAAAAAGAATAAACACTGGCTGCCAAATTTGAAAAATCAATTATTCTGCTGAACACCAGTAGTGATAAATATAGCTGTCTCTACCTCCTCGTCCTCCTCCATAGAACAAATTGTTAAAAGACCCAACAAGCTGTTGAACTACAACCCTCAGTACCGTGCCATCACTTTAAAAGTACAAACTAAAAGATCTTGTAAAACAGAAGCTACAAATCTCCAGACATGATTTTAGATTTGCCATCGGTGAATCCCCATGTCTGTTCTATTTAAAACTTCCATTCTGCATTTGATGTGTCACCGAATAAGTGCAAATCAAAGCTTGAAAATCACCCAACAGAGTCCAGATCATGACTACAGTTTTTGATTCATTCCATCTGAAGAGCAAATCCTCACAGTCACTTAAACACCCCTAAGATCTTCAGCTTTGATAAAAACATTTGTCATCATCATTGTCTTTGGTCCAAATGTTGTACTTTTTAATGCAAAATAAAGTGGTGATAAATACTGCTCCTCAAGCAATATGAATAAAAAATGATGGTGACAAACTGGTTTCTGTGAAGCTAGGTCCTACTGAAGACACTACACTAGTATTAGCAGGCACAGTAATATGCTTCACTTCTTCAATGTATGGTTGATGAACTAGGGAAAATTTAATAAAATGGAACACACTCATATGGTGGGGTGACAACACTGGACACGAAGCCAAGCGTAGCACAGGGGCAGGCAGCTCCGCCCACACAGAGCCCCACTGAAGGCAATAGGAGAGTGGATAAAGTCAGTGGGGGTCTGTCATGTCCCTGTTCCCTGCATAGTGCAGAAACAGGGCCCAACTTTGCCCTATTTGTGAAATTTCTCTTTTAAACTACAGTCTTTTACAATTTTTTACTTACTTTTAAAGTGACAACACTAAGTGAAAGTGGTGCAATTCCAAGTGTCCAGGGCCACAATGACAATCTTCAGAATACTTCCTTAACCAAGAAACCCATGAAGAGATATGCATAGATAGAAATGGAGCTGGGACCCTTCAACGTGAGAGAAACCAACAAGCAAAAGGCAGAAGTATTATTCTAATTGGGTGTTTTGTTGCTAGTGCATCTAAATAAATCAGTCAGTTGGACCTTGTAGTGACAAAGGCCACCATGTGATTTCAGATTGTTTTCCAGCTTATGGCTGGTGCGGAGGGGCTGGTACATGAATATCTGTTAATAAAACAGTAACTCATGGCAAGCCTCAAAGCTGTCTTAACACTTCTACACTCAGGCATTATCTACAAGGAGTGCATATGTGCCAATCTGCCTCTGATTGCCAAACTGAGAACATGAATGATAATTCTGGACACCATTTTTGGTTTCTCCTCTTCAGCTGTGTACACTTAAAAAAAACAACCAAACCCTAAGAATCTTTATATAAATTGAAGAACAGTCAGCAGATGGTATCATCTAGGCCCATCTAATTCCAGGCCAGAAAATCTAAATCCCAGTTGTAGACAAGGAAATAAAGAAAATTTTATAGTGATTAATAGGGGAGAATAGTGACAAATAGAAAACTCTGAGGGTATTGTCTCTGTCTCAAGCATGAGATCCTTATAGAAGAGAGTTATTATATGTAGTGATGGGGGACATGGATAACATGCAAACACACAGTGTGACTGATTCTGATCTTACTCATAACTGTAAATCCAGGAGTTATTCTTGATTTACACTAATGTAAATAGGATCAGAATCAGACCCTGTCTCTCTTTTTCTCACTAAGAAAATCTGTAAACTATTAAAACTATGAAATGAAACACCAGTTTCCCAAATACCTGCACTGACAAAATATATTCCACTGCTGATCCATCTATAGTATTTGTCAGTTTCTTTCTTTAGGTACCTAATGAGGAGGAAGTGAGGAAGGCCACAGAAAAACTGGGAAGAACCATGATTCCTGCCTAGTACATGCAGTGAAGGGGCTTATATGCTTTTCACATAAGCACACACTATGTTTTCCATATTGTTTAAATGTGGCCACCTTTGACTTCTTACTGTACACATAACTAAATTACAATTGGCTCATGCTAACAAACCACAGCAAATAAAGACAGAATCAGGTCAGACTTCTGTTTTAATTATCTAACTGGTTTTCCAACCTTGCACAGGATTTGACCATAGCCAAGAAAGCGAAAGGCAAAACAAAACACAAAAGATGGAACCTGCAGCAGCTAAGGACTGAGAGTCAGAAGTACATTTTCACAGGAGGCTGGGACCCACATTCCCTTTCTGTGGGTGCAATTTGTATCCACAAAATGAATTTTGGCCACAAGTCTAAGTAGTTTCATTTCCAACTATCTGATTTTCACCAGCAAGCAGGTAGCTCAAAGTTCAAATATCCAGATTCTGCACTGAGTTGTGGGTAGAAATTTGTGGGTGCAAACATGTCAAAGGGAGACACCACCTTACTGAAAATGTACCCATAATGGGATAACAGGCACCCCCAGGGCAATATATCATCCCATATAATTATTTGAAGTGGAGAACTAGAATTCACTATAATTTGTATTATTAGAGCTACTATTAAGGCTTTGGGAGGGAGTTGCTTAGTTGTTTGCTTGTTATTCATTTCTATCATTTCAAACAAACTTGGCGAATTTGATTCTTTCCTGTTTTCATGTACAGTGTTATGGGGGAGAGGGGTCTATTTTCTGAAGCAAACATTTCAATTTTCTTTCCATAGGTTACCCTCAGACCAAGAGTATGAATAAATATATGTACTGTAGCTACATAAATATAAGCACACTAGTCCACTTTTCCTAATATGAAACATATAAACCCTAATTCATTCTCTGTATGAAACATAAAACTTCACGTTCTGTTCAAGCTCATTACTGACTAGTACCTTAAGCTTGTCAAGTGCTTAAAAGGAGCTTTCCAAGAGAAGTTTGTAGTTAAGCATATGGTAAGCTCGTCCAGTCCATATGACTGGTTGAGCATCGACCATTACTGTTGAAACACGTTTCCCTTAATATTATGACAGTATTTGTCAATGAAAATTAAATTGCTGTCAAACTTTTCCCACTAACTTACAGCACAACACTCTGAGAGAGCCAGCTCTATGACTCAAGCCAATAAGACCTCTTCTAAATAAACTCATCCATTTTACCCGCTTGTGAAAAGGTCCTTAAGGATTTATTTGTGGCTTTAGCAATAACTGATATGAGTTTTCAGATTTTTCTAAATATTTCACTTTACTCCAAACCAATATATATGAAATCATATTTGATTTATTTAAGGTGGGTTTCCTTAATTTCCTCATTAATTGGTTCAAAATTTGTGAGTGTATCTGTGCAAAAGGTGTGTGTAAAATCCCACACAATTATTTAATTGTGTATGAAGCTACCTATTTTGCATGCACATATGTGGCAAACTAGCTGCATTTGCAAATATGAAGTCTGATCATGCAAACACTTACACTTGTGAGTAGTATCATCTGATCAGATGTGTTTGCAGGATCAAGGCCTTAGTTGGTATTATTAAAAAGACTCAAGCAAAATTTGACCCAGAAAGTCTAAAAGACTACACATTTAAAATGAAAGATTACTGCATTTACTCTGCTAAAATAATTCAGTAGCAGCTTATTGATGCTATTTTATTGGATTTTTTTAAAAAATATATGCTATTAATTTCTTCCTCACTTTTGAACAAAATTTCACCTTTCATACAAATGACTAAGAACAGCACCTACAAATATAATGCATTTCTGCATGGAATAATTACATTAACCATGCCTCTATTTCTTCAAGTTTATTTAAACTTCCTAAAGAATTGTGTTATAAGCATTTCTGCATTTTTACATCAGACTTAAAGAAAGATGTCAGTGATGAGTAAGTAGTTTGGCAGGAAAAATATATAGATAGGTATATCAAGTGCAACATAATACCTACTTGCATCAAGTAATCAGAGTAATGGTTACCATTTTTCATTTGGTGTGTAACCCTTGCCCCTGCGCACACATGAATCCAATCTTACCTACCATCTTAAGAAAATACTTTTATAGTGAGGCTGACTTATCAGATCAGTGTGGAATTTTACCTCTGTTATTGTTCTCTGTACCTTTCATGAACAAATTTTCTCATTAGAACAAGCCGCTAGTACCTTAACATCTCAAACCTATTTTCCATGTTTGCACACACATTTACTGAAAACAGCTGAGCAAAGTTTTTACCAATTTTGCTTATAGTCCAGGGAGTTGTTTGTTGGTGCACTAGCATTTTATAACAATTCCTATGGATTTTCCAGAACAATAGTCTTAAAATGCGGAGATGTCTATTCTAAGCACTCACATGGTGATTTTCAAAAAAGGCCTCTGGGAGTTAGAAGCCCAACTTTCACTGACTTTCTGTGGCAGTTGGGTACCTAACTCCTTTAGAAAACTCCATCCATGAGGCCTTTTGAATTAGTGGGAATTAAATCAAACACTTCAGCAGAGACTTTTAAATTCATCTTATATGCAGCCGGATGTATGAATATGCAATAGTAAGTGGTGTATGCCTTTCAAACCCGGTCATAGCTGAGATGGCTACAGATCCTAAGAACCAAACTTGGCCTTCGGTAGTATATATGCGACACCGATTGGATTTGACCACAGAATGCAGTAACTAATATAGTATTCAAATGCAATAAGTAATAAGTTCCCAGGGATCCATATCTTTTTAAAAGTCACAGACATTAAGTGCCCTTTCTGGTGCTGCTATTAGTAGTGGAATAAACAACAGGGTGAGCTTATATTGTGACAAAAGCCAAAAGCAAGACATGTTTCATTCGTTTGATCTGGAGCTGCAGAAAATCAAATCAGAGGGCATGCGGCTTTTTTAGTTTTGTGATATCTCTGTAGGGGGTACAGGAAAGCACCCGGGTGCTGTTACATGTTGAGCTTTTCACATAAACAATTTTCTATCTCTAAACTCAGTGGGCCAGATTTCAGTTGCAGCCAGGGCCGCCCAGAGGGGCGGGGCAAGAGGGGCAATTTGCCCCAGGCTCCGGACCCCGCAGCAGGGGCGGCTCTAGACATTTTGCCGCTCCAAGCATGGAGGGTCCACTGGTCCCGCTGAAGCTGCAGGACCAGCAGATCCTCCGCAGGTAAGCCGCCGAAGGCACCCTGCCTGCCACCCTAGCGGCGACCGGCAGAGCGCCCCCTGCGGCTTGTCACCCCAGGCATGCGCTTGGAGCGCTGGTGCTTGGAGCCGCCCCCGCCCCGCAGGGGCCCCCATGAGAATATAGTATTCTATAATATTGCCACTTTTCTTTTATGGAAGGGGCCCCCGAAATTGCTTTGCCTCAGGCCCCCTGAATCCTCTGGGCGGCCCTGGTTGCAACCAGTAACCCTAAGCCTAATTTTGGCAGTTTGTTGTACTTAGCTACTCTGCTGGGAAATGCATCATCATCCCCCCAAATCCAGACATAACATTAAAATCTGGAGAAAAAGGCGATGTCTATTTATCTCTCTTACCTGGAGAGAGAGACACACACAAAGATTAAGACTCTAAAAGGGATACAGGATAAGAAGAATTCCAAAATGACAAGTGCACATAAAGCATCTTTTTTAATCTGAGATAGTTCTTTGAGGAATGATTTGCAACTCAAAACGGTACTTGTGTGGCATGCACATGGCTTGGATATGATGAGCAGTTGGAGCAAAGATTAGCTGGAAACTCTAGCTGAAAAAAATGGGAGAGGGCTGATTTTTCTCTGTGTTTGAAGGCGATAATGTCACACCAGCCCATCACAATTTCAGCAGATAGATGATGGAATTTCAGTCCCATTCTTGACATCCAGTACACAAACAGGTACATTTTGGCAGTTTAACAAAAGCCAATGTGGGTGGCAAGGTAGCAGCAAATTTAAGCATGAATGCTCTGGATGTGGGGGCTTGCACCTGACTACCAGATGCTTCAAGCAGATGGCCAGGGAGACAAGAGAACAAGGCTCATGGTTAGTTTGATAGGGTTACGAAAAACACCAAAACCAGAGAGAACAGAAAAAAGAAATGTTTCCCTGACTGAACAAGATACCAAGATCAACTGAACACAAATATATTGTACACATTCTTTGTCCGACACAAGAGGTAAGTCCCAGAATTTGACTGATGATTAAAAATCAACAGTAAAGTTTTCAATAATGTGGCTCAAAAAATGTTGGAGCTAAATACAACTGGAAGTTGTCATTTAAGCACAGGATATTAACACACAGTAGGGTTTCCTCTTTGGAAAGTTCATAGAAAGTTATAGGAGACTTTACAGTGCTGAATAACTCATTATATGCAGAAGGAGAGTCAGTATATGCTCTCTGTGAGTGATTGCAAATCAGCTATTTAACAAACAGTCAAAAATGTCCGAGCTTGCACTGAAGGGCCATTACAGATGAAAGCCAAAACTAAACAATTTGTTTCATTTTTACAATGAACTCAGATACCAGAGCAAATTATTCTCTCTAACAAAAAGACAGTATCATGGGGGGAAAGGTTGTTCATCATTGTGTGACTTGGGGTGTAACTTTACAAGTCTAATCCTCCTCCACAACAGCAAACATGTGGACAAAACTGTGCAATGGCTTCAATCCTCTATTATATCAGGAATGATTGTTGCCTCCCTAAAATCATTCCCATAGCAAGGTTAGGTAAGTAAGCATGGCTCTGGTTAGTATTTGGATAGGAGACCTCCCAGGAAATCCCAGGCACTGGGATTTTAAGGAAAGCCCCTCTTATAAACTTAGATGTCATTAGATGTCTGATGTCACTATTGAACTAGTGCGGCAGAATGGTGTCAGGAAGTGGTGATGTGTTACTTGTGTTGATTTTTTTATGAAATGTAAAACACAAAGAATTGGTCACCAGAAATCAATAAAAATGTCATGGCATGTTTTGTAAAAGTAGATGTTTTAGCTCTGGTGTCCTGGCCAAAATCCCATTCTAATAATTAAATTCTGCCAATTTAACTTTCCATTGTCATTTCATTTAGATATGTTATCCTTCACAACTCCTCCCCAACTCTTTTGTATTGCATTGCCACTGTGTTTCCAACCAGAGATGGCTGCATTCCTTTGGGGAGTGAAATGATCCATGCATTCACAGGTGCTATATAAATGTATAACATTAATATTATTAATACATGGAAAAATCATCTCTCTATGAACATATAGGGATCATTTATGCAGTCCTCACACAAAACTCCCATTGACTTCAATATGGGCAAAGACAGCAGGATTGGGTCCATATACAGAAATATGGTAAATGGAAAATATATTAACTGTGAAAGTCTGTGTTAAATATATATGTAAATATGAATACATGTGCATTATTATATTTAACATAGTTTGAAATATCTAAGCTTAATAGATACAAAAGTGGACCAAATATTTATATGCAACATATTATACTTGTAAAATATATTCTTGATTACATACGCCTGAATCCGGATCTTAATATTTCACTCACTGGGCTCAAGAAGAGGTAAGAACATGGCAGAGCTGAAAGACTCTGTGGCTGGGAACATCCCTAATGGCTGACTTGAGGGGGCAACAGTGCCATAACTCCTTGTTGGTCTGTGTTTGAAACAGAATGAAACTTTTTGCTGGAGGGCTGTGGCTCTCTTCTTTCAGGTGTGAAGTAATAGCTGGTGGGAAGAGCAAAAGGGAGGAGAAAGTCCAATTACTGACTCCTTCCTGCTGCCAAGGGCTTGGATCCCAGCGTTTGGAAGCACCCTATGTTAG
Source organism: Mauremys mutica (assembly GCF_020497125.1). Lineage (NCBI taxonomy): Eukaryota > Metazoa > Chordata > Testudines > Geoemydidae > Mauremys > Mauremys mutica. Next base: position 25,138,580 of record NC_059085.1, on the reverse strand, counting down.
GGGGCACGCCACATGAGGAAGCCAGATGGTACCTGTGTAGGGGCTGGGGAGGCTTCATGGTGGAGGAGTGATTGTCTCCACAGCCAGAAAACAAATAGACAAATAAACGAAAAATAAAAAATGGATGTGCAGAATTCCTTACCATACTCTGGCCACAGGAATTTTTGCTTGACATCTGACTGACAATCTGACAGATACTCCTTTTACTTCCCCAGTGTCAGTAATCTGGCATGTTTTTAATACATACAGAGCCAACTTTTGTGTGTGTGTGTGTGTGTGTGTGTGTGTGTGTACTCAAGGAATGAGATAAAGCGGAACATGGAGGAAAACATTAGCTATAGAGAAGAAACAAGAATCTTACTTACTGCGGCCTCTCCTCTTTAGCGATCTAATCATTATAGCACATCCGCTCAGCATTACTTTTTCCTTCTGTACAAATAATTAAGACACCTGTGTTCTTTTTATTCAGCAATCCACATTTTAAAGGAAGCCCCTCTTCTAAGCTTAGATTTTTTCTTTACTGTGTTTCGGCTAACAAAACAACAGTGACTCACATTGCTAAAGGTTCATAAAGGGGGGGAAGTAGTAATTTTTTTTTAAATTAACAACCCCACCCCCCAAAAAAACCCTTCACATTAATCTGCTTCAAAATGGCTGGTGGCCCCATACAACTTTGAAATCCGAATAAACTCCTGGAGGTGACTCTTTGCCAGCATTTTCTCCTATGCCAGCTCTCTCACAAACGAACAGCTTGTATCTCCATGAAAACCAATGGATGGAACAAATTGTATTAAATTATGTAAAATGATACTAAAGAGCACAATCTATCAGTGAAAAAATATATTTAAAAAATGGAAAATCTTGTTTTAATAAATTTGAGAATATTATAGAAGACAATTAGGAGGGGAAAATGCTAAATTTTTATTGCACTTAAAGGGATGTCTTGTGGCTATAAGCAAGAAATGAGATTTATCCTCTCATAGGCCAGACAAACATAATTCTTTGGTGCTTTTGACACCTGAGTTATTTAGCCTTCCTCATACTTCAACACGGAGAGAAATCCAATCTCTATGAAGCTGAGCATAGCCCTGTGACATCTCAAATTGTCCCTCCCCATCACACTGTAGGAGCTGTCAGAGCACATTATGGATCCAAATTTCCTTCTGTTTCATTCAGATACCCCCCCACACACCCTTTTTTTGGAGGGGTGGGAGAATGTAAGTAACTGTAATTAGCATCAAATTTGCAATATAGTGAGAAAATTATTTAAAATATTTTAGACACCTCTATGAGGATGTTGATAATCTAAATATACTATGTCTGTGCAGAGATCATTCAGGTATATTTGGCTGATGGTTTTTAAATTGATGATTTCCAAGCATCAGTCAGTTAATCAAGAACAAAAAGATATGACTATTTCTGTACCCAAGGAGGCAGAAGGGGTAGAGGTGTGAGAGCTTTTGGCTGATTTGAATATTTAAAGGACACTATATTGACATATGATCGGAAGTCGTAATTCATGGCTTTGTTCAGATAATACACAGTTTTGTGGTTGTGGAGACACAGAATTTCTGCAGGCTTGTGCCCAGTTTAGAACCCAAGGAGCCTAACCATATTTTAGGAGATAAAATTGTCTCCCTACTATGGTAATGGCACATGAGTTCTAGTTTTCCTTTCCTCGTTGGATTAATCCCCTTGTGGCTATCAGTATAGGGCCAAGGATGTTGATGTAAGGAGCCTCCACCAAGTCTGCTCAGGTAGATTTTGGGAGCTGTATTAGAATAGTCTGCTCCTACTAGGGTTTTGTATTTTTTTCTTGCAAGAACATGAATTGCAGGCTCATGATCCTTGGTTGCAGAAGACAGTTAATTTAATCTGCAACCATGTTAACTCCCTACCTATCCCTATCACATCTGTGGAAGGACACTTTTATCCCATCTGAATCAGGGTTAGTTTTAACTCTCAATTCCACCCAGTAGCTCTCCACTGCAGATCTTTACAATCCTAAAAAGTAAAAATAACTTCTACAGCCAGTAAATCACATACCAGAACAGCTCAGCAGGACAAACATGCATTGTAGCTTCCATAGTCTCACACCCCACAGGGAGCCACAAATAATTTTTGCTCTGAACAGAGCTCATAGAAACCTGGAAGTTTAAAATTGTTCCTGGCTTTCCATTGAATAACACTGGAGTCCTGCAAAAATGCTCTCCCTTCTTGTGGGACAGGAGGAATTTTAAGACCCCAGGACAGAGGATAGAGGACTTGCAGTGCATCTTCTCAATATAGTTATATGCTAGATTTATGGAACCAAATACAGCTAATATTTTAAATAAAGAAAATATGTTAAAATCCACACACATACCACAAATAGCTTATGAGGTTATTAGAGCATGGGAGCGAAAGCGAGGCTTTCCTAACGCAACATGACAGTCCATATTACATTTTTGCAACCTGACAGAGCTCAAAGCCCAGCTTCAAATGGTTAAGTCTTTGATTTTACAAATAATATTTCCCTGCCTTTGTGATCTAGTTGCCACTGACAGCCTACCCTTGTGACTCACAACAGCTGGAGTTTCTAAACTGGCAGCATCACAGTGTGGCATCAGGAAATTTAGGATGAAAACATACAAAATATAAAAATAATTTTAATAAATTCTGAAAAATGTAGAGGCGTAAAGATCCGAGGACTAAAAAAGCATCCTGCTAGAAAAACTATTTTTAAAAAGGCTATTAAGAGGTGTGAAAGCAAAGCTGTCTATTATGTTTCTAAAGAAAGGCACCAAACACTTTTTATACCAACAAATTCTGAGTGACCATTTTTGACAGACAGTTAACACAAGGTCACTGCCAGTCAGTGGGCTGGAGGCCAGGAAAACCTCCTGGGTGTAAATTATAGAACTTTGTACATTAGAGTGCCCAAACAATTGAGAAGAAAATTGAACTTGCCTAAAACTGTTGGTTTTATATCATCTGAATTAAACATGATCTTCACTGATATTTTCAGGGTTTCTCTTTGGTATCCTTTAAACTGCAGGATAATTTGATTTTTTCTTCATTATAAAACTAACAGCGATTGTACTTACATATTTTTCATGTTGTAAATTGGAAAAAAACCCAAACCCTTGGGAAAAATATTTCCTCTCCCTATGTGTAACTCCCATTAAAGGCAGCAGAAAAGCCTCAACGCTCGCATTTGCAGGGAGATGAGGACAGACTCACGACTGGAAATACAAATGCTCCTAATTTGAATGATCAAATTTACCCATAGTAACAGTTTGAAGCATCCAGCTTTTTATCCTGCCGAGTTTGGGAGTGGGTGTAGTACTTTTCTCCTGACTAACTCCAAACAGTTTATGCTTTAAAAAAAACATAGCCATACAGTGACCAAATAAACAAGTGGATTACTCAAACTGGGACAGAGTAACACAAACAAGGAAAGCAAACTTTACAGAACTGTGCTGGGACACTGACAGTCTAAACAGTGAGCCTGGCTCTTTTTATGGAACATGTTGCCATTTTGAGCATGTGAAAGTTACTATTTGATCTAATATCTAGTCTAGGGTGCAGCAAAGCAGTGCATTCAACAATTCTTTAGCTCCAGGTTTATGTATGTAATTTAACAACATTTTAAATTATGACTGTTTTTCCAAAACTGGCTATGTTATTACATAGAATTAAAGCTTGTATTTGCTAAGACTTTTTTTAATATGGTATTTAGAAATGGCATGAAGGGGGCAGATTTCCAAGGAGCTGGCAGTCCCTGTGGCTCAAATTTCAACTAATATCAATTGCCTGATGTCATTCCGAAGTAGCAGATTCACAGCTCTATTTCATGATTTGTCTTTCCTCCCTAAGGATTAGGACATGCATGGAACTTTATGAGCAGCATGTCAAAGATTCAATGCAATACCATGTACATGTTCCCACTATTGTGGAAAGACTTCAGTGGGCTTTGGATCAGACCCATAATCTGTGGCACACATGTGCAGACATTCTTAATTTGGTATAACCCTATCTGTTTTTCTGTATGAAAAAAAAGTTTTCATTAGAACCATCTACATTTCAATGCTCTTCACACTCCAGGAGAAAACACACCCTTTTTTATTTTATTTTATTTTTTATCTATTAATCTAAAATGATACATCAAGTGCTTCAGAAAAGCAAGTTTAACAATATTTGTTAGAAGTCTAAGATCTGATTCTGATTTCACTCATACCAGTACAAATTAGAAGTCACTCCACAAAGCCAATAGAATTACACTGGTATAAAAGCAATATAAATGAGAGAAGGATCCAGCTCACAGGTGTTAGAAGGGAAACGTACTGATAGAAATTCAAATAAATTCTTACATGTATATTGCACTATACATGTACTGGAAGTGCCATTTAAACACATAGCAGTTGAATGAAAAAAGGCCTTTCTAAAAACAATGATTTTAAATGCCATTGCAAAACACCATGGGAGCAATTGTTTTCCATTCTCTCCCAAATGTTGTCTGAAAAATCAAAGAGTAAATTTGATTAACATGGACCTTCTCTATATTCAGCACTTCTAAAAATATAAGGACTATGATAAAATACTTATACAGGTGATACATAATTTTTCCATCAGACTTTTATGCAAGAAATTGGGCTTGCATATTATGTATGATTCAAAAAGAATAATTAAAGTCCTACATGGACACATATCTGCCTCAGGGCAGACCTTTTATGTTGTTTTGCATTCTGTGTGTCACTCAGAAGAATTGCAACTGGGAAATGATGTTGAACTAAAATAAGACAAGAACACATTGACTAAAATTATACCCTGTCCAATTTGCTGACACCCCTTAAGACATCTCACCACGAATGCTCTGGTGCAACCACTGTTCCACATATGGGTGACATTTAGACTAGTGCATAGTTGTACACTGACAGCAAATAGAGGATCTGGAGAAATGCAACCCCCCCTTTTTTTATTTGCACTAAAAGATAAATGATACTTACAATTCAAAAGTAAAAGAAGGGCATATTTCTGTATTGGATTATATTTATCTTAGCAAAAAAGAGCATTTATTGGTTTTGGGCAATTCATATATTTGGGTGAGTATAATAAGGAACCTGAGCCTACACAACAGAAGTTAATGGAAGATTTGGGTGTGCAAGGACTACAGGACTGAGCCTTGTTCTACCAAAAATAGTCTTGCAAAAGCCTTGACACATGAATACATTTAAGTACCGTACTATGTTCTCTGTTCCAGTGCCTTTGTCTACTACGTGGTTCAGCCCCCCGAGAATCTGAACTATTGTGGTGCCATGTATATGTAGCTTTATTTCTGGGGGTGCCATCCCACCCCATGTTTTCCTGGCTTGGTCACAGTTTCTTGTGAAAATGAAGATCACTGGATGATACCCTAACCATTTTCACTACATATGGGATCTCTATTAAACCACTTAGAGCTAAATTTAACACATCCGCTGCATGCTACCCTTCCCCATACTACCTTTACTTCCTACCTCTAGCCTTCTCTTCGGATGTTTTGTTTTCTCTTTAGTTTCATTCACTTCCTTAATTAAGTTGATAATGTAATTATGTCACAGCTGTAGCATCCTCCTCTTGCAGCCTGTTTTATGACGGGTTGATATAGAAAGAGCTGACCCGTCAGAAATGTTCTGAATACTTTTTTTAAAAAGGGAGGCGTGGACTGAGGCAGAAGGCAGGGGCGGCAAAGTTTGGGATTTAAGGGTTCTTCACATTTTATGAGAAATCCATGCTACTCACAATGAAGGCAGAAGCAGCAAGAGAATGCTCTTCTCCAGCCTCAAATTCTTGACCACCAGAAGAGGGATAGCATTTGATTTGGGAGGATGAAAGTAAGTGAGCGGAGACCTACTCCATACAGTAGTGACTGTTCAGGCAGATAAAAGAATGCAGTCACTTGCTCCCTCAGCATAATCCTAGTCTCAGTATCATGCTCAGAAAAAACACACAGAAGGATCTGTGATTAGCTACCATACATTCTCAAATGTAAAAACCTGATACCTACACAAAGGGTTCAAGCTAATTTGACATATAAGTTGTAATCAATATATTTATCTTCCTATTTTGCTTGAAAGTAGAATTTCCCGAGCGGTACTTGATATATGACTCTTGGTAATAAAAGAATAATATGCCTGACCTTTTATTACATATGGAAACATTTAAGTGTTTCACATCAACATATTATGGCATATTAATAGGATACAATCTAGGGGAACAGTTAACTGGTTAGAGCAAGGAAGCTTCATCATCTACTCAGACTTCTAAAACAGGACCAGAAGAGTTGCTAGTCCCTGTGAATAAACTGCCTGTACCCCTGGGAAATGTAAGCAGCTTCAACATGGCTCATGGGTTCAGTTTCTGTTTCATATAAAATCTGTGAGCAAACATATTTCATTAAAAAAATAATAAAAAAAAATCAGCTAACAAGAGGTCCAGGTTGCACAGTGAAGCAATCCAAAGTCAGAAAACACCAGTGCTAAGGTTGGGCTTTCCCTCCTTTGGTGTGCATTTTACCAACCTGCCTCCCTGTACTGCCACTGTTCCCTGCCTCATTCAGTGTAGGAGATAGGCACACAAGCAACATGGTCCTATTAGCCACACGCCTACATGCAGCACCGCCTACATTCCTTTCGGACTGCTGGAGTGTGCGCATTTTAGGGAGAATCATTACTAAAAATAATAATGCTTACATTTTACCGTGCATGCACAAAGTTTCATCTTCTAAGCCTCATAAGTTAGTCAAAATTAACCAGTTTTCACTGGAAATACAAAGGCACTTCCTAATAGCAGCTATTGCCATACCATATTTCAACCTCAAGACATAACAGCTGGAAACCAGTATCAGCTTCTAGGATTCTGCACAGAAGTGCAGAGCTCTTTTGCTGACTTACCAGCTCTGAAGCCAGATCAAATGGGCTCTATTAGCTTTGACCCAGGAATATAAGAGGGTTTGAATCTGTCTCTGAGTCAGAAGAGACTAGGGACAGAGCGGGAGAGGCAGTCTAAGGAAAAACCCTTAAAACAGCCAAGTTCAGGCCAAGCATAGGCAGGCATGTATTTCTTACTGCATAAGTCAACCATGGAGAATCTCAGGAACCAGATAAAGTGTGGACCATATCCTATATGGGCACACTGAATTGCCACTACTCCTTCCACAGGTTTGTTGAGAAGTAGGCAAAGGTTACAGCTAGGTTGTATAGAGCACCCACAAGTCAGCAATCTCATTCTTCTTACTATTACTGATCTGTTTGACCAAAAGCGGGGCAGAAAACTGTTATGTTGTGGATGGAATCTGGAATTATGATTTTCTCACCCACACAGAGTTAGCAGGTCTATGTGAAGAACACAGTGCTGTTGTTTCCTATGTCCTTGCATGAGTCATGGGAGCAGGATTACATTTTTCATAAATAGTTAACTTGATTTCATGGGTGTTTTGGAAAACATGACCTCCAAGGAGTGTCCGCAACCAACCTGATGTGCTGGATTGCTAATGTTTGCTTGGTGAACTTTCCATTAGATGATGTATACATGGGGACATATATGTGTCCATCCATCTACCCTAGAGTCTCTGCATCTGATGTGGCTGCTGTGCATCAATTTCTCTACCTATGGGTTGGAATATTTTTTCTGCCTGACATGGTAATCATGTCAACCAATTTTAACACAGCAGAATCTATATTTATGGAGCACTGGGCTAATAATGTCTCTTCTGGAGATCCTTTGAGACCTCTTTGGATGTTATTGTTGTGCAAGCTGCATATATCCTGCGCTGGAGCATGGAAGCATCTGGAGAAGCAGCATTTTCATGTTACAGCAGTTATAAGTTTGTGTGTATGGTGCCTGCCTCAGATCCACAGCTCCATAAAACAATTACAGAAGCAAGAAGGAGGGTCGGGAGGGAGATGGGAGAAGAAAAGACCTTGTGGAAAAGTGCTGACATCTATAACCAGCTTAGTTAGGGTAATGGACTACATCCTGAAGTGTGTGCAGAACATTACATAGAGCAATAAAGGTGAAATGGAAAAAAATGGGTTGCCATTTTCATAAGATAACATTAGTTAAAGTAACCCTCCTCTCTATGAAAAAATATTACACACATCCTTTTTGTGAAACTGTGTGTACGTTTTCTCATTGGGGTATGAGTTGGAACATTTTCTCAAAGTTGTTATGGAAGCACAAGACATAATGTGCTTGCAGGCCAGGAGGGGGGGTTACATTTTAGGTCTCTATGTTTCAAGGCCAAGTCAAACGATTACAGTTGCCACAAGAAGTGCCCATTACACACTGCCTAAAGTGTCTTCCTGCTATTATACAATGGAAATTACTTTTAAAGTAAGGTTAAAGGTCACACACAGGCATCACTGAGAATTATTGACATAGGTATGACATAGATGATAGCTAATCAAAAAGCAATTTCATAAACATTGTTATTAAACAGCAGGGTAATTGCTTTAAGTACTAGAGGAATGTCAGGGTCATATACGAGTTTTGTTGGTGTCACATTTTTTGATTTGACACTTAGTGGATCAATGACACTTAGTATATTTATTCTGAAACATGAGCCATGTCACTAATCTAGAAGTTAATCCCCCCTGCACATTTTGCCCCATATTTATAAAGAAATAATTTCTGATTTTATTCCATTCTCTAAGTATCCAGAAATGCAAGCGTCAAAGCTCTCTCCACATAAAAGTATGGAAGTAATTAGGGATTATGTGGTAAGTGTACAAATATAGTTTATATTACTGTGTATTAGAAAGGACCCCTTTTATGGCTGCCTTTGTCAATTTGACGGAGCAAAGGGTTTTAATGTACTGTAATAAGAAATGTAAGAGGGGGCAAAGGACAGCCTTGCTGCGATGCCTGTTTGTAAACCAAGTGGCCCTGAGGTCCTCCCACTCCTTTGCTCACCCATGCTCCATGCTTATTCTATGGTCATATACATTTTAACTGAGCTAATAACACTCTGACGGGGGAGGGGGGGATAGAAATTGCTCAAATGTCTGTTGTCATGCTGCCTGTAGCGCTTAACTCAAGGCCATAACTAGGGCAGATCATAGAATCAGAAATGGAGGGCTGGAAGGAACCTCAAGAAGTCATCAAGTCCAGACCTCTGCGTTGTGGCAGGACCAAGTAGACCATCGCTAACAGATGTTTGTCCAACCTGTTTTTTAAACCTTCCAGTGAGGAGAATTTCACAACATCCCTTGCAAACCTATTCCAGAGCTTAACTACCCTTATATTTACAAGCTTTTCCTAATATCTCACCTAATTCTCCTTTACTGCAGATTAAGTCCATTACTTCTTGTCTTGCCTTCAGTGGACATGGAGAACAATTGATCACAGTCCTCTTTATATCAGCCCTTAACATAGATGAAAACAACGTATACCTTCAAGATGGTGGCACTGCTGTGGGTACCCACATGGCCCCACAGTATGCCAACATTTTATGGCAGACTTAAGACAACGCTTCCTCAGCTCTCGTCCCCTAGTGCCCCTCCTCTGTTTGCGCTACATTGATGACATCTTCATCATATGGACCCACGGAAAGGAGGCCCTTGAAGAATTCCACCTGGATTTCAACAATTTCCACCCCACCATCAAGCTCAGCCTGGACCAGTCCACACAAGAGATCCACTTCCTGGACACTACAGTGCAAATAAGTGATGGACACATAACCACCACCCTATACCGGAAACCTACTGACCGCTACACTTACCTACATGCCTCCAGCTTCCATTCAGGACACATCACACAATCCATTGTCTACAGCCAAGCCCTTAGATACAAGCAAATTTGCTCCAATCCCTCAGACAGAGACAAACACCTACAAGATCTTTATCAAGTATTCTTAAAACTACAATACCCACCTGGGGAAATGAGGAAACAGACTGACAGAGCAAGACTGGTACCCAGAAATCACCTACTACAGGACAGGCCCAACAAGGAAAATAACAGAACACCACTGGCCATCACATACAGCCCCCAGCTAAAACCTCTCCAGCACATTATCCACAATCTACAACCTATCCTGGAAAACAATCCCTCACTCTCACAGACCTTGGGAGGCAGGCCAGTCCTCACTTACAGACAACCCCCAAACCTGAAGCAAATACTCACCAGCAACTACACACCACATGACAGAAACATGAACCCAGGAACCAATCCCTGTAGCAAACCTTGTTGCCTACTCTGTTCCCATATCTACTCTAGCGACACCATCAGAGGACCCAACCACATCAGCCACACCATCAAGGGCTCATTCACCTGCACGTCTACTAATGTTATATATGCCATTGTGTGCCAGCAATGCCCCTCTGCCATGTACATTGGCCAAACCAGACAGTCCCTACATAAAAGAATAAATGGACACAAATCGGACATCAGGAATGGTAACATACAAAAGCCAGTAGGTGAACACTTCAATCTTCCTGGACATTCTATAACAGATTTAAAAGTAACTATTCTTGAACAAAAAAACTTCAGAAACAAACTTCAAAGAGAAACCGCAGAACTAAAATTTATTTGCAAATTTAACGCCATTAATTTGGGCTTGAATAGGGACTGGGAGTGGCTGGCTCACTACAGAAGCAGCTTTGCCGCTCCTGGAATTGACACCTCTACATCCACCCTGATCGAATTGGCCCTGTCAACACCGGTTCTCCACTTGTGAGGTAACTCCCTTCTCTTCATGTGTCATTATATAATGCCTGCATCTGTAACTTTCACTCCATGCATCTGAAGAAGTGAGATTTTTTACCCATGAAAGCTTATGCCCAAATAAATCTGTTTGTCTTTAAGGTGCCACCGGACTCCTTCTCAAAACCCTTACTAAAATGAAGATATATGCCCACCCGTGCCTTAAACAGTAACCTACTGAGTCTGATTGTTCCATCCAGATATTATCTTTGATTAAAACCAATTCAGGTGAAAATGAGACTGCAGCCTTTTGGCCACTTCCTCACATGTGAGTTGTTATTTTTTACCAGTCTGGCAGAGTGCTCAGCTTCACAGAAAACATAGGCTATGACAATGGTGCCTGGTCCCAAGGAGTTTACAATTTACTTTATAACATGAATTGAAATATATCTAAATATGTCAACTCATGCAAGGGCCACAAGACAAATAAAGGTCTTGTCACATGCACGTTGGTGGTTCTTAGCTCCATTAACAAAGAAATCAGCTTGACACTGACACAATGCTGGTTCCAGTGATGTTATCTCATTAAAAGGGAAACGGTGCCAATTTTCTTCCCTAGCCTACCGATATTTAAAAATAAATAATAAAGGAGCCACCTCTCAGTCTGTATTTTAGACAAATACATACACGTTTCATTGGACGTTTGCTTTTTGCAGATTCAGAAATGTAGCATGACCAAAATGGAAATAGTTTTCTTCCTGATGGTCTTTTTAACCCCGTACATGACAGAGCACACAATGGAAATTGTTTAACCAAAACACGGAAGGAGGATGGAGTATTCTGCAGCAGGGACCTCACTGATAGCCCTTGTGTTTCCGTTACGTCATGCCACATAAAGTGAGCCACGCTACAAGCAGCTAATAAGTGTCAGCTAACAGGACTTGATGGAAAGTCCAATGCAGGAATTACATGATCTGTTGTCTGAATGGTTACATATAATGGAGGAATGTTAGTGATGACATAATTGAGGCCTGCAGCTGTCTTCATCAGTTTCTGAAATGTGGGAGCTGGGGCCTTCAATGCCCTTTTATATTGCTCTGGCTCTTTTACATGCCATACCTGGCATTCCTTACTGATGCCAAGATACAATATATAGTCAGAAGCCTATTAAATTCAGCTCTGTTTGAAAATGGTACTAGCCCCATTTTGTCCACAGTTTATGTAATACTGGAGGGCAGTACATTATGGCTGGAGACTGGAGGAACTGTTGGTACCATGTATCTGTAGGAAAGCTGTTAAATACCTGGTCTACATGTGCAGGCCATTCACAGAAGTTTGGGTTATAACATTTCTGTCTCCTTCCTGGAAGCAAAGATCCAAAAAACAACTCCTTCCAGGAATAACATTAAAACGATCAATTATGTTCTGATGTTCTGAGGCACTTCAGGGACTGATATAATTTCAAATGGGGGAAGCTGCTGGGTGCTCTGAACTTCAGAAAATCAAGCCAGCTATGGATTTTGGAGTCCTGAATCCATGGACTACTCTCACTTCAATCACCATAGTTTTCATCCAGGGATTAAACTCAATGCGAACTTCTCTGTTGATAAGAAACTCACATTAAAAATAAAATTATGGATTTCTATTAGGTGTACAGTATAACATGTATGATGAAAGAGAACAGATCAGTCATTTAAAAAAGAGTTTAAAAGATTCTCTCTTTTGCTAGGGTCTACTATTTTATAAAAAAAAAGAAATTGAAATGTGTTTCCCCCCCTTAATTGGTACATTTCCAGAGACAGACATATAGTATGCAATTTGGGTGCCCCAAACCATTACACTTTAATGGGTATTGGGTATCCAGTTCTTTCTCACCTTTGAAAATCTCAGCCATGATCGATTTCAGATCAGGGAAATATAGCATGTATATGTTTCCAACTTCATTAGCTATAGCCTATTGGTTACTGCTATCCTAACAATTACCTCTCTCCAATTTCTCTGATACTCTTTATAAGAGCTAAAAGACCACAGCGTCAAACAAGTTAGGCACACAAGATTTATATCTAATGATGTAATTTGTGCTCACGATGACTGTGTTTGTGTGCATACACATATGACCAAAACTGGTTGTTTCCAAATGGGGCCCTCAGTCCAGGATTTTGGATACTACCATAATATAAAGCATGAACAACAACAATAATCTGGTTATCTAATGCAAAGATGGCAAGTTTTTAACAGTAATTTGTATGAATGCAAATGCATGCACAGATTGAACATGAAAGTGAGCACGGAACTTCTTTGAAAACCAAGCACTTAGATACCAAAATTATAAGGGCTTTAGAAATAGCATGAGCCAGGAAAAAAAAATTTTTTTTTTGTTTTGTGGTTATGCTGATGCTTATACATATGTATCCACTGAAAGTTTCTTATAAGTACAATACATTGCTCTATGACATTTTCAGCTTTCAATTCTTTTCAGCACTAGAGCAAACATACAGCATTCATAATGCCTGTTTTTGTTTGGACAGAAATATGGAACAATTCATATTTTAACTGCTTGCTAAACACTATGAACTGTGACAGACAGACAGTAAAAACACAAAATATTGTCCCTGTGCATCTGTGGTCCCCATTTTCATTTCATAACACAGTTATTCTAGAACAAGTGACGAGCACTGAATGGAGACATGGAGTAAATGAAACTCAGCCAGTGTAACAAGTCTGGTTGTATGTTTGTAACACTGGATAATGGCCACACCACGAGTTCCTCCCTGTCACCAGAGAGATTCTATCACATACTGATGGGGCAAGCTGCCCCCTGAAGACTGCCCAGCCCAATTGCTGTATGTAAGTCAGGCGTTTGAGGATGCTGCTGAGGAAGCACTGTGTATGCTTGTTGCCTTCCTGACCTCCCAGTAAGGGGTCGATTCTTTTTGGCTGACTAAAAGTCAGCTGTCAGAGACATAAAGGGGTCACAGGTGATCATTCCTGACTGGTAACTCTAAATGGAGACTAATCAGGCACCCCCTTGTAAGTCTGTCACCTCCTCCAACATCGAACAGTTCTCCTAACTAAACCAAATTCAAAAACCATACAAATGAGCATGGACCTGTCCTGATCTCTCTCTCCCGCTCCCCTTCCTATTCCTGCTGACATGTCATTAACCCTACAACTATAGCAACTCTCCCATTCTCTGCAGCTTCAGTGGGAGGCAGAGAGGGTCAGGAATATACACTGGGCTTTTCCCCCGCACCTCGGAAGAAGCTGTGGAAGAAATCCATCCTAGGCCCGAGGCAGCTGAAATCTGGTTGCCACTTCTTCAGCAGTAGTGGAGTATGTGGAGGAGGGAAGGCAGATCAGCACTGACCATAGCAATCTAGGACTCAGAGCAGGTATGTCAGAGCAGAACAGGTGTGGTTGTAGCCCTGCCCAATTACACAACACATGTAACATCTGCCTTTTTAAAAAGTGCTCCTTACAACTCCTCTGAGGCAATACACCTGGGGCACCATTGCATAGGCATAATGCCTCTAGGAGTCTCCTCAGGTAGTACTCTTCCTTCCTTCTTGCATGGATTTTAGTCACAGAGACTTAACACGGCTGCAATTTGGCCTACGTCTGGACACTACATCTGATTTAGACATAATTTATCATGCAATATCATTAAAATAGTCTAACATAACCCAGTACTTGTCAAAGTTCAAGTGGAGGCTATGGTACAGACTTCCACTAGGCCCTGTTGTCTACCGTCCAGCTGGTTTAGTGTTTTAGAATTCTGCTGTGTCCTAAAATCTATAATTAGCCTTACATTTGGATTCTATTATCTGTAAGATGAGCAGAGAAAGAACTGAAAGTACAGAACTCCATGAGGGTGGATGGAAGTGGAGGAAGATGTATTAAAAAGAAATTAAAAAAAGTAAAACAAAAGAGCAACAAGGTACAGGAGTGAAAAATAAAAAAGGCAAAATAAAAGATTAAAGAGTGCAGGTAAAGATAAAATTTAAAAATGCTTTAAATGGTGAGTCTCTGAAACACCCTACTGTTTTTGTTTCATGCCACATTTTGATGCGAGCATCTAATTATTCATTGCAGTGTTTTATCTCCACCATTATAGTATCACCAGATTTTTTTTATTGGCACTTCCTTTATTAATGATTTCGACACCTACGTTTAAGAAGCTAAATGAGTTCTCTCTTTTCCTGAGCTTTGTGAAGAAGGGTTAGCAGAGGAAAGAAAATTATTCTGTTGTATGTAGATATGTTACCTCAGAATATTTTTGACCACTGAAATGACTCCTAGGAATCATTGAAACAACAGGGAAATTCTCTTCCAATTCTAGCTATGATTCATAGCACACACACACAAAAAAATCTTATCCTAAATAAAGGGCCAGAGATGGGAAAAGCTATTGCTTTTACCAAGTCCATCTAAAAAGGAATTCAGCCATTTTCTCGATTCAGTGTGAACCGTCTACAATGTCCTTTAAATAGTTTTGTTTAGCTGGATTGGATTTCCTTTCCAGGACTATATGGCACTGAAAAATATCCACCAAAAATGTATTTATTCTTCTTGCTCTGCACTATAGGTCAGATCCTGGCCCTTGCTGCAGTGTAAATGGGCTCGACATGTGCCCTAAACATGAATCTGGCTCTATGAAACCCCTTCTTGCAGTCCCCAGTGGAGGGAGCATGCCAGGAGAGTGACTGGGGTGATGTTGCACTCTGGTGACACCCAGCTGGCATAATAGGCCCGTTCTGGGTGTTACCAGCTGGGGTAGATTAAAGCAGCTCTCAGGCTATCACAAGGAGGAGAAGAGGTGCGCACCAGCTCCTGCCAGCTTCAGAGATCAGGGAAATCCAAAAGTGGCATAAAGCCATCTTTGTTCCCATCACTCAGTTCCTCTACTGACAGCTTCTTGGTCTGATTCCCTGCTGAGTTAGTAGGATATTTGGTGGTGCTGTACCATCCATGGATGGCGGGTGTTGCAGTGCATTGCACTACACAACTCCATCTTGGGCAAGACAAACAGCTGGAAAAAAATGCCAAAGATACCTTCCTCCCACCATGGAGGGGAGGGGAAACCAGATAAGCCACATAGAATTTGTGATAATGATAGGATAATGCAAGACATAACAGAAAAATATATTTTATCACATTATTTATCCACCAGGCAGAAAAGCCAATTGACGGTGGAGAATCCCATTGCAAATAAAACTCTTGCCAAATGCCAGACATTTTCACACCCAAGTGAAGCTGGCAAAAATCCTAAAATTCACTGGTTTCACTTTGAATGTAATTTTTTTCACACAGCTCTGAAATATGTCTAGCCTTCTACACCCAAAGAAATAGCTATATTAAAAAGTTGATTCCAAATGTAGTTTTTCTGAGTATTGGTTTCTTTGCCATTATTTTTAAAACTAATAAATGCTTTAAAACTTTACATTGGAACAAATTAATGTAGATCTGTTAAAGGATGGTGAGTGTTTTAAAATCACTGATTAAGAAATGAACATATGTTTATATGAAAATCTGTTTATCAAATGAATAATTGTGATCAGTGCTTGGGTACTAAGATAATAGGCAATATGATAGGATCTGCAGAAAGATCTTATAGCAGACAGATTTTTGTGTGGAAAGAAAGCTAAAGCTTTCTTAACATACAAAATGTTCAATGAATAGGGTTAAAAACTTAATGAATAAGATAAGACAAATATTCTTTGTTAATATTTATAGAATCCCATCAGGAATTCTTTTGTCCTAGCGTCATTTCCAGAATTCAATCCCTTGGTTATGGCCGTCATTTGTCTCATGATTAAAGGAGTCTACATTTGCTGCGTAGTCTCATGAACGAGTAAGTTAGATTTGGATTATTAAATCTTCTTGGTTGGGACAGCAAATGTAATATCGATAGTCCAATGCATACAATTAAAAAAACAAACCAAAACCCACTGATTGGATAGATGTTAGATGTAAAATGAAGTTAGAAATCATTCTGCAGTTCTTATTAAGGGCAGAACCAGTATTATTTTTAATTAGCTAACATTTTACACTTTTAAACAATAATCTTAACAGTACCAATTGGAGTTTACTAAATGTTCCCCCAAATAATACAACCTTGATTCTCCTCTCACTTCCACAAATTTTACAGCAGGAATTGTCTGGAATGGATTTACCTTCTAATTAGCGCAGGTGTAAGTGGGAAGAGAATCAAGCCTCCTGGTTGTCTGCCACACTGGGAAAACATACCTGAGCATGCAGCAAATAAACAGGAAGTGGAGCATAGCTTTACCAGCCATGTCTCACTGACCCATGAGAACTGGAAGACATTGATTTCAAAAGATCAAATGTAAGCAGTGGATAGTAAAATAAATAGGATAATAACCTGCACTACATTGATTGTAACACCACTTATAACATTAACAGTGAGTGTGCATGTTATATTACATGCCACTTTGCATTGCTATGTTATGTGTCTGTTTTCATTTATGGAACTCCAGGAGAGGGAAAGAAAATATTTCACCTTGACAAACCCCAACAACTAAAAGACTATAACCAATAAGTAAGTAAGGGCGACAGGGCGGGGCGGGGGGCGCAACATTTTGTTCTTCCAGGTCTACTGAAAACTATCC
Source organism: Mauremys mutica (assembly GCF_020497125.1). NCBI lineage: Eukaryota > Metazoa > Chordata > Testudines > Geoemydidae > Mauremys > Mauremys mutica. The sequence goes on along the minus strand of NC_059085.1, from coordinate 25,121,289 downwards.
TGAAAACTTCAAATATGAGAGCAGGGGGATCTTTTATTGAAGAGTCAAACCATTATGTTTGACTCCAAAAGGCTGGTGCGAAGGAAGAGATGCTTATTTGGAAGATTCTGCCTAGGTGACTGGAGGAGTCAGCTTGGCAGGTTTTGCCTCTTTCTTCTCTTTGGCCTCTGTAGAGCCACTGGCTTTTTAACAGAGAATTCGGCTACTCATCTCCGTGTGTATAAAATATAATGGCAGAGGGCAATGCCATTAAATCCTCATAATCATAATGAATAATTAGCTCTCTGTTTTAATTAATATGGTAGTCAACAGAAGTTACCTCATAGTTAGCAGCTACCATTCTGCAAGACAGTGAGCAATGAAGGAGGTCTGGAGAGTCAGAGCTAGTCCCAACAAGAAAAAGACTGGTGATTAGAGTGCAGGTGAGGGTGAAATGTGCTTTAGTGCCATTTACCACATGACTTCTCAGTCTGTCACATGGACGTCATCATCATAAAGAGAGAGGTAAATAGTGGTGCCCCCCAGGGGTCTGTACTGGGACCAGTCCTATTTAACATATTCATAAATTATCTGGAAAAAGGGGTAAACAGTGAGGTGGAAAAATTTCCAGATGATACAAAACTACTCAAGATAGTTAAGCCCCAGGCAGACTGCGAAGAGTTACAAAATGACCTCCCAAAACTGGGTGACTGGGCAACAAAATGGCAGATGAAATTCAATATTGATAAATGCAAAGTATTGCACATTAGTAAATATAATCCCAACTATACATATAAAATGATGGGGTCTAAATTAGCTGTTACCATTCAAGAAAGAGTCATTGTGGATAGTTCTCTGAAAACATCCCCTCAATGTGCAGCAGCAGTCAAAAAAGCAAACAGAATGTTGGGAACCATTAGGACAGGGATAAATAATAAGACAGAAAATATCATATTGCCTCTATATAAATCCATGGTACACCCACATCTTGAGTAGTGGGTGCAGATGTGCTCTCCCCATCCCAAAAAAAGATATATTGGAATTGGAAAATGTTAAAAAATGATTAGGGGTATGGAACGACTGCCATATGAGGAGAGATTAGTAAGACTGAGACTTTTCAGCTCAAAAAAGAGACTACTAAGGGGGATGTGATTGAGGTCTATAAAATCATGACTGCTGTGGAGAAAGTAAATTAGGAAGTGTTATTTTCTCCTTCTCATTCACAAGAACTAAGGGCCATCAAATGAAATTAATAGGCAGCAGGTTTAAAACAAACAAAAGGAAGTATTTTTCGCACAACACACTGTCAACCTGTGGAACTCCGTGCCAGAGGATGTTGTGAAGGCCAAGATTATAACAGAGCTAAAAAAAACTAGATAGATTCATGGAGGATAGGTCCATCAATGGCTATTAGCCAGTATGGGCAGGGATGGTGTCCCTAAACTCTGTTTGCCAGAAGCTGGTAATGGGCGACAGGGGATGGATCACTTGATGATTACCTGTTCTGTTCATTCCCTCTGGAGCACCTGGCATTGGCCACTGTCGGAAGACAGGATACTCGGCTAGATGGATCTTTGGTCTGACCCAGTATGGCCATTCTTATACAGTGTGTGAGTTTAGGATAGATTAGATACAATGCAAAATATGTAAGAATTAGGGCCAGATTGTACCTGCCCCCAGCAAAGCTGCACAAGGACTGGGAGAAGAAGATCCAATTATCCTTGCCCTCCCATGCCATCCCCATTCTTAAACACAGTGGGTGAAATCTTCCATCTTGTCATTGACTTAAACTGGGCCAGAATTTCATCCAAGATTTGCTCAGGGCTTGCACTATTACTGGTCAGCCATGATGGGAACATACAATGGAGTCTTCTCAAGAACTAGTCTGGTGCTTTCAGTGGGATCAGATTGTGCCACACCACTCCCAATACAGTCCTATATTTACTGGGAAGCAGTAAGTTCCAGCAGATAAACCACTGGTCTGGAAATCAAAAGACCTACATTCTATTCTTGGCTCTCCCACTGTGTGACCTGTGACCTGTCTGTGCCTCAGTTTCCCCATCTAAAAATGAAAATAATGATCTTTAATTTGCAAAGCACTTTGAGATCTGAGTATGAAATGCTCAATATGCAAGATAAGTATTTGTTACTATTAACTATTAACACAAATATTATAATCAATATGACTGCATGATAAATAGTGTTACCTTAGTTCAGGGGTAGGCAACCTATGGCACGGGTGCCGAAGGCGGCACGCGAGCTAATTTTCAGTGGCACTCACACTGCCCGGGTCCTGGCCACCAGTCATGGGGGCTCTGCATTTTAATTTAATTTTAAATGAAGCTTCTTAAACATTTTAAAAGCCTTAATTACTTTACATACAACAATAGTTTAGTTATATATTATAGACTTATAGAAGGAGACCTTCTAAAAACATTAACATGTATTACTGGCACGCGAAACCTTAAATTAGAGTGAATAAATGAAGATTCGGCACACCACTTCTTGAAAGGTTGTGGACCCCTGCCTTAGTTGATTAGAGTATACTTTCACTGAGGTGCCCGCTATACTGCATATCTCAGTTCATTCAAAGGGTTGAAGACAAATTAAAATGTTTCCCTGTATAACTTTCAAGCATGCAGGGAGATCTTCAGAATACATCTGCACTCTGCATTCTAAAAGAAAGAGCTGCAGACTGCAACAGTATCATCAAGAAAGCTAGAATCAGGTGTGAAGGGAAAATGAGTTATGTAATTTAAGATCACTCTTTCATTTGGGCATTTTTGTGCTCGGAAAACAACAGAAAGTATGTTATTTACTTTCGTCCCCAGGAAAATCAGGCTGCACGCTTAATTTTCCTGAGCCTACTAAAAAGTTTTCATTGATCTGGCAAAAGCCAAGCCCTTGTTGATTCAGAATATACAGAACTTTTTTATACAGAACTTTTCTAGCACCTTTAGAAAAATAGATAATTATTTCAGTTAATTTCAGCAAAACAGTTGAAAACTCATCAGGGCTCCACAAGTATAATTTACTACTCCTTCTGACTTATTGTTTTGACTAGATGTAGATTGATGATTAAAGTGATAAACAGTAACATTTTTATAAAATGGCTGACTCTGCCAATGGCAACTGAATAAGAAACATGCTGAAATAGCTGTGCTGTTATTGTGATTGTACTCAAGGCTGTCAACAAAGAATATAAGTATTTGACAAGGTGTTATCTAATTGTGTTTTTAAAAGCCACGATACATACATCTTTTAATGTGTCACTTTAAGCAGCAACAGGATTTCTTTTATTAAAAAGTACAAAGGAAAAATGAATGCCTTGCATTTTCTTGTTTCTTTCTCCCAAGCTCTGCCCTTTTGCCGTCATTCGGTGGAATATATTTGCTCTTTAGTCAAATTGGCTTTTATTTAAATGGTTGCCCAAAATAGCACAGCAACATTAGGTGTATAAGAAAAAAGAACAGTGTGTCCCACAGACAATTTTTGCCTCCGTCCTGGTGGGAATTAACTGATTGAAACAGAAGGCTAAGAATAAAATCCTTTTGACACTTGGAGCTAGTGACACAGCATTTTGGATCAAGGAAAGGGGCTTTTTTTAAAGGAGGGATCAACAGGAAGAGTCACATTAGCTGGTTGCCCTTCTAACTATCTATGGTACTTATATGGTATCTGAGCATGTTCACACCTTTAATACTTTTAACCTCACAACTCTGTGAAATAGTGAAACACTATTGACCCCATTTTACAGATGGGGAACTGAGACACAGAGATTTAGTGATATGTCCAAGGTCACACAGGTAGACTGTGGCAGAGCAGTGAACTGTACACAGGTCCTCTGAGTCCCAGACTAATGCCATAACTACTGGATCATTCTTCCTCTCCTGTGGTCTCTTCATCAAACTGCTACTGTGGGTCAGTGGTAGGGAAAAGCCTGAAACTCACGAGGCAAGAGGTTAGTTTGCTTGGTAATGAGACAAAAGGCACCAGGGACAGGTGGACTGGTGATTGAACATAACTGTGTGGAAGGAACAATATCCCAGGTGCTCTAGCATTAGCACCAATAAAAACAGAGATAAAAAGGGAAAAGAAGGTTAAAATAGCCTGCAGAGTGAAAAAGCTGAAAATGCCACAAAGAAAACAAACTGCGGCTTCTGTGTCCTTGTCTTCTAGCGAGACAATAGCATCTCTGAAATGCTGTAAGGCATGGAAGAAGAAACCGGATTAACTGTTTGAAAGCTGTTTTTCTTAGGGGTAGTTTAGATGGGGAAGTAAATCTAAGAGGAGGATCACTGGGGCAGTTCCGTTTACAGAAAGGGCTGCTGAGGTGCACTGTGACCAGTGTCTGTGCAGTCTCAGATCTTGCTTGCACTATATCTGCGGAAGTCACACCTGCAAAGACACTTTCTATCTCCGCAGCTAGCTGAGTAACGGAAGGTCCAATAAATAATGAAAAAAGGTTGCTTCTACAGGGGCATCTGACTATCGACATATGCCACCCTGGTGCATCTAGGAGGCTACAGTATTTCTGCTGGCAACAAGCCAGGCTGCCAGCCAAAGGAGGGAGGAAGGAACTGAACTTGCCTGAGACAGAAAGTTCAACTTTCACCAGTCCTACAGAGGTCTCAGCTGGACTCAGTTTGGGAAAGATCAATGATCTAGGCAAAGTACTTGTCCATGGCATCGCAGTCATCGGCAGGCAGTGAGTCAAGCATTTCATTACTATTTTGCAGAGGAGTATTAAGTAAGGGAAATTTTACTGGAAGTCGGATGACAGCAGTTATGGTTCTGGTCTAGAGGGCATATTTCAGGGTAAATATTTTAGGGTTGCAAATAGCAGCATGTTTATTCTGGATATACCATTGTGAATGGTCCAGAAGATCTGGATAATGTTATTCCTATGCTGCTTTTTAGCAGCAGCCTAGTGGCCAACCTGATCTATGACTGGGGCGACAAACCAGACATTCTAACCCCAAAGATACTGTAAGCCTGGGATAGAGGTTAAGGTCCCATGCTGCATGCAATGGGGTAGGAGAGAGTCCCAAGCAGCAACCGGGGACTTGATAGATACAATAGCCAATTCGGGCCTGAGACTGAGAGACAAGGGTGCTTTGCACCTGCCTAGACCCTGTCTAGACCAGGCTCTTTGGGCTCATGTCTCTGGAGGCACATTTGCTACAAGTTACAATTCAGGGCCACCATTTCTGAGGTTTGGAACACCTGCAACTCCCACTGATTTCAGCTGAAGCTATGGGTGTGCAGCACTTTTGCAAATCAGCCCCGTAATGCTAAGGCAGTCAAATCTTCACAGTACTGAACTGATGATTCTCACAGAGGAAATTTCAGTTTCTTGGTGTTTATATTTGAATAAGGAGCATCAAAAAGACCAACGCAAGAAAATCCTGCCCATTGCTCAGATTAATACAATCTGGAATACATATGCTTCAGCACCCGGTTTAGGTGCAGTAAGATTCATACAGAGAATAGCTAGGAAACTAGCTAGTTTACATTACAGGACATCTTCTCTAGATTAAGATGATAACCACTTATAGAAATTTCTCTACAGTTCAAAACCAGAAAACTTCTAATGAAAAAAATCTGTGCAAATAAGCCATGGTGCTAAAGAATTTATTGGTCTTTCACAAAGACCTTTCCGGTTGACAAAAACGTCAAGGGCCATGTTCTGCCTTTGAATGCACATGTATTGCTCCCACGGACTTGAGCTGGAGATGAATGTGCATGTATACTGAAGGACAGAATAAGACTCCACATTTATGTGATACTAATTATATACAAGGCACTGAAACTTATATTTCAGTGTTGGAGACTTTAAACAGAAAGTTAGACTAAAGGAAGCTCTAGGACACTTTAAAGGTAGTGCAGAGATTGAACAAATGTCTTCTATGATCCAATGACAGATAAAATCTCTCTGTTACCTTTAGACAAAACTAAAAATATTGCACAAGGCCCCTCCTCCAGAAAGAACCCATTCTTGAGCCAAGTGTAATGGCTCAAACTATGAAAACAAAACTTCAAATCATACCTGAAAATTCATAGGACACAGTGTCCAGGTGATCACAAAGAATCCAATACACCACATTAAAAAAAAGATTGAATCAAATAGACATGAAAATGAGAAGGATTTATGAAAAATAAATCAGTGTGTGTCTCTTCTTTGCTTTAATTGCTGGAAGTAACTTATTGTTTACTGCTATTCTCGGCCTTGACCCATTCAGCTCATTGGTTAATACACTACTGCCAGGATTATAAAATACCCTCCAGGGGTAAAACAGTTACCGGTGACTTGCTAGTGTTTTAGCGACTTGTTTTATTTTTCGTTCCTTTAAGGTACCGAGAAGCCCTTAGGTATTGGGCTCCAAATTAAAATATCCTATTATGAGAGGTTTTAGGAGTGCAAGAGGTGCCTAGAAGACAAACATGGGAAGTTGTATGATCACAAATAGATCACATAACGCGCACTGAGGTCAGAAAGAATGGCTGCCTCATTTTCACTGTCTCAGACAACATTCTAGAAGGTGAGGAAATATTCTTGGTGCCTGGTTCTGAAAAAAAGAATTCATGCAGATCAAAAAGTTTATATTTAATGGACAATATTTGGTGATTAAATCTACATACCTTGCAAGCTGTCATGCATTTTTGAAGATTACAAATCCCCTTTTGCACTGGGGCATTGTTCTGAAATTTGAAGGCACTCCAGTTCTCCATTATTTAGAAGATGTTCTGTTTGTGCTCACTTTAAAACTGTCCTGACTTTGCTGCATTTCAGGGTGTAGCTTGTGAATTTAGAGCTCTTTTGGAAGAGGAGAAGAAAATAGAGGGGCCTGAAGTAATTATGATATTTTTAACTATTTAGCTGGATTTAGGGAAAACAGAGTCAACTTCCTCTAAATAAATTCTAAAATCCCCAACTTTGTGGCTTCTCAAACTGAGGCTTAATGGCAGAACTTAAGACGCCACATAATTTCCTTATAAAACCAGTAAAACAAAGATTTGGGCTGTCTTTTGGAAAATGTCAATGGCATCACTATGTGGCATCACAGGGGATGTCTAAAAAAGAACTAACCTTGTTTACAGGTGTGTCAGTAGGAAGAGGTTTCATTGCACACCAAGATCCTTGAAAAATAAGCAAAGGATTGGCCAGGATTATGGAAAAACAGAGTCGTACGGCAAGTTACATTTTTAGAACTTCTCCACCCGCACCCTAGCTGTAGCGTCAGGGGAAATGGCTAAGGTATTGCAGGCTAGTCCTTCAGTTAAAAAATTCTAGTGTCACAGAGACAATTAACATGCAGTCTGTAGAGTCTGAAGCCAGGGATTAAATTAACAAAGGGGTTTGGTTTTGCAATATTTTTCAGGACTTGGTACAATAAGTTCTTGGAGGTTTTAGACAAATTGCTGATTCTCACTCTCTCATTTCCAGAGATCTTGTTTCAACTTGTTGACACTGTCAAAGACTTTAATTCAGCAGAGTTTCTTGCAACTTGTTTAGTAAAGTCAGGGGGGTGTCCTACAGAAATTGAGCATACCACCTACTGTAGGATCCTTCCCAAATAGTCTTCCTTCTGAAGGAAGGATATAGGCAAGATATGTCAGACTCATGACAGGTATATGATTTTTTCTAATATTCCTGAGCAAGACTGGCTCTGCTGTTCTAAACCGGTGAGCAGCAGTCAGAGGTGGGTATTCTTTCAAATTATCTACTGGTATAAGGACTCTATTAACAAGAAGTTATTCAGCAGTGCTAAGTGATTTTTCAGCTTCCCTGTTTGGGTCAGTTTTATATAAAAGTGAGTCTGTTTTGTAATAGTGTCCAGCTATTAAGGGCTAAACTAATCTTAACAAGTGAAATTTACACCAGGCACGGAGGATTAAACCAGGCATTGTGACCCACATGAGACCCATGGTCACACTAAAAATTTGGGGTGAAGGTGAGTGACTGCATGAGGAAGTGTCTGTAGAATGGGGCCCCATGGCAGCGCGGAGGGCTCAGATAACTGAATCTGAGAGTACAGGCATTGGGGATAAATAGAGATTGTGGAGTAGCAGGGGCCATAGGCTGGAATAGTAGATACAAATAGGCAGGAATAGAAGCCCAGTGACCTCCCGACAAGTAGGGGAGTGAATTTGCCAGTCTCTTTGTGTTCTCCAGGCAAAGAAAATTGCTGTCTTCAAAGAGGATCCATCAAGTAGGTCAAACACTCCAGAAGAGCTAAACTGAGGTAACCCTTACAGCTGTTCGGTTTGAGTGAACTAGACTGTAAGCTCCTTGGGCAAAGATCTTGTCTTCTTTTGTACATGCAGAGCACTCCTCTTGCTCAACAAATAGTAATAATAAACAATAATGCTAACTGTAGCATGTCTAGGGATATGATTTGGCAATGTCGTCTCTTCAGAAGACAATAGTGTGAGATTCACATATGCCCTTCTGAGATGCATTAAAAGGGATGGAGGACCATATTAGAGAACACTCTCCATATGTTATCTAGCCTTTGCTCTGATTTCTATTTTCGGCTTGTTACAGCTGACTGTTGGAAGCATGCCAGTGGCAGAACTATGTATGTTATCTCCTCTTTTGGATCTTAGAGACCTGGGGTAATCTTTTCATATACAGTATATGAAGAAGTTTCCAGTTGTGTAATATCAGGGATTGGTGGTAGCACTTCCATTACTCAGGGTCAGGAGTGTCTAATAACCTATAATCCATAGTGGAATGTTATTCTCTCATAAAGCCAAAAGAATTAGGATTGATTATTCAAACTGTTAGGCCCATGGGTAGTCTCATTAAGCTTAATGTGACTACTCAAATAAGGACTACTTAGCTGAGGAAAGGTCTTCAGTATAAAGTCCTTATTTTGTATGTACTGATTTGGTGGTTTTGAGCATTTCTCTACTGTATAAATTTGCATTGTGGAAATAGCTCCCTACATTTTTCCTTCCCATACCGGTGTGCTTCTGATTTATTGCAATGTGGGGCCAGAAAATAAGATTGTCAGTGTGAGTATATGCCTGTTATAAGTCACTCAACAAAAATAAAAAGGATTTTAAAAGAAAACAAATTCAACTCAGTTTTAATTCTGACACTGATTGATGTCGATATCTCTGACCAGTTTTATGCTGCACAGATTTTAAACAATATCTTCCTCTGATCTTCAGTGCTGTAGTTATAAATACTTGATAGCATTTTCATAAAAGGATCCTTTTACAATATGCTTAATGAGCAGTTCTGTTTGAGATATACAAGTAAAAAGAAACCTAACCTAATACAATGATATTCTGATATTCATTAAGTGGAATATATTCTGAAAAATCTCTGCCAAAAACTAAAGGTTCAATTATTATACCTATTCATTCACACCCACTTTAATGTACCAATTATTCATGTAACACCAAATAAAAATATGTTATATCTAGCAATCACTTTTAAAATGCTCTAAACAGTAGCACGACACGTGATGTGGTCACCATAAGATCATTCAACACCTGTCTGTAATCATGAACTTGCTACAAACAGGGGAAAAAAAGTTAATTTAATCTTTTGGTTTTTATAAAGAGTTATTTGTCATTATGCAACATTTGCTTTCCATTTCCACAGCCAGTTAGGGTTCACAAACATGAAAATCCATTACGGAATGGTACATAAAGTGTGACCGATTCTTGTTCAGTCAATTAGTGAGCGAAGTCTGAATATCATGTTTATCTGATAATCTGCATCTTTAGTACAGGCAAAAGGAGAGAAGGTATTAAGAAAAGATTGGCTTTAACTTCTTGGGAGTAACTGGTTAATCAAATTGCACTTTTGCTGATTATATGTATATACACACAGCAAAGCAGCCTGTTTTCGTCTTTGATAAATATGAGTAAAATACACAGAATAAATATAAGTAACAGAAAATAAAATGTAACATTAGAATTATATTACTTTTAGAGTTATCCACAGATTAATGAAGTTTGTTAATAAAATAGGACTTCTCTAAAACCCTCCACATGGCCCCTTTGTTTCTGCTAAGACACATTTATTAAATATGGACATATTATTTCTCTAAATCCAATGCTATTTTTGTTTTACAAGAATTACTACAGTGACTTGCACATGGAAATTATCTCACACATCTGTATTCTGATTATGATATTTAGTGCAAGGGTCATGAATAATAAAATTGCTAAATATGCTTATTGCCATCTATAAATAAAGGTTATCATATTCGAGAAGGTTTTGTTTTTGGAGTGTTAGAACAAGTAGGGTTAGTTGCAAGACAATAGTGCTATAATTTTACTATGAAAATAAATACTTAAAATTATAAATATTCAAATGATTTCCAAAGTGCAGTAAAACCAAATTAATACTTGCAAAATGAGTGCAACAGCAGAACTGCAGAAGTTCATATTATGTGTCTAGAAAGTTCACAGTTCTAGTAGAGATAAATGTCAGTGTCCTATCAAATGGGAGATCGCTACTTAAAGTCTGATCCCCTTGAAGTCAATGGCAAAAGTCTCCGTGAGTTTAACAGGAGCAGAAAAACAGTCCTTTATGCTGACTAATAATAATGTAAAACAATGAATAAGCATTTTAGTTCATTAAAATGACTGTTTATCCTATAGTTTTAATTACAGTATTTTCTACTTATGTTCCAATGCTCCATTAAAGCAGCCTGTCACTCAAATAGAAGTAGCTCTGCAGATACCCCTGAATGGCCATATAATGCAATTTTCAAAGGAATGTAGAGTAACTGTTCAGGAAAGTGTCTATGAAAGGGCTTTCATTGAATTGACAGGAGCAATGGCATGGATGTCCAGAGAGTAAAAGCTATAAGACACTGCAAATATTCAAATAACTTGATTAGTTAGAGTTAAGGGTGAGAGAATATTTTATTATTAAAAAGACAAAAAAACCTTACAAGAATGTTGTAGTTCCCATAAAAAAAGATTACAAGCTCAGCATGGCTCTTGGTTCCCCTCCTTATGAAAAAGTCCTACTGAATTTAAGATGGAATGCTAACTGGTATCTTTTCTATAGGTTTCTTGGACCATCCTATAAAGTTTAATAACAAATTATATTCCTGCTATGGGATTTTATAGGATGATTTAAAATATTTAAATGTTTAGCAGTCTCTAGTCAGTTCTATAGGTTTTTAGAGTACGGTAAATTCTATAGAATTGGTTTAATCCATATTACATTTTTATAGAAATGTTATTTAAGGGTAGCCTCTGTGTGTCTATTCTGCTCTACTCCCAAACTGATTTTCTCTCTCTCTCCCTCTCACTCTCTCTCACACACACACACACACACACACCCAACCTAGGCAGGCTCCATTCTGTGACCACTTTTCCCCTTCATACTTTTGTCTCCCTGTGGACATTCTGAAATCCACAGGCCTTGCATCAGACCTAAGTAGGTAATTATGGTACCACTGGGCAGTGTAGCCTCTCCTAAGACCCAAGTCTACTCCTGCAAACTTTAAAAGGCCCTGGGAAAGCAAATTTGGGATTCGGATTGGGCAATATTTTCAAATATACTGACGTAACTTTGGAGCCAAAGTCCCATTGACTTTCTAGGTAAACATAACTGTCCCTTCTGCTCCGAAAAATCTATGAATCCCTCAAAATTTGCCAATTATCTGAATCATCTCAATTTCTAAGAAATCCCTGTGTTCCCATCACAGAACACAAATGCAAAAATTTGAAACTGAAAAGACCTTTTTTGAGGATTTTAGGGTGAGGGATTAAAATCGAGTTTATAATGGAAAAAAGTCTCAACCTTAGGTCTTAACAGGCTGCTGCTGCTTCTCCATTGACTCTCTGCATTTACATATAATATTATATTAAATAAAAGCATATTACATATGTGTATTTTAATTGGTATTTGAAAGAAACCCAAAACTACCAAATCCAAATCTATACTATCTAATTTGTCTCTGAAATTAAGGGCCAGTTTTCAAAAGAGCTCAGCTCCCATTTAAGATTGAAATGAAATGCCCAGCTTTTAAAAAAATTCATTGAAAGCGAAGGAATTTTCTGGGTGCTGATAACTTTTCAAAATATGGCCTCTTCAGATAGTGCCTTAATGGGAGCTGCACTCTTGAACCTCTGGTCCTAAATGTACAGCTTTTGGTGGAAAGAATACACTTTATTCTGTGTTTAGTAGTCTTGTCAACTCTCACCATTTACGGTGAGTCTCACGATATTACAGTACGTCCTTTGTAAGCCCCATCTCCTGGCGTCATGAATACATGAACATCTCATTTTTCACTTTATAAAATAAGTAAATTTTCTGACTATGGTGAAAACATGCAAATGTGAAGCAAGTGCACCCTCAAGGCTCAGAAACCAGGAGACCAATAAAACGAACCCTAATTTTATTTATTTTAAATGTGATTTTTATTTTAGGGGCGCCTGAGTCATAATTTTTGAAAGCTTGATGTAGGCAATATTTGGTGTAGCTATATGTAAGACAGACATGCAGCCAATAAGTGTATGAGATTTTCCTGTATAAAGAAAAAAAATCCCTGCAATTAAATAAAGATTTTGTACAGGATCTGATCCCATGCATATATCATTTTCACAAGTTCCTAGGCATCAAAAGTGGGTCCAAGTTAAAGAGCAGCCTGCCATGCCAAGCAATTCAACCATACAAGAAACCCGGAAGCTGCATCTCCAGAGCCATTAGCACAGCTGCTTGTGGAGCTCACCAAGAACCCATATGCTACTGCTGGAAGAATAACTTGCACAATTAGCATGTGGGTCCTCTGATATTTAGCCATACACCATGTCATATGGGTGCTGACTATGCTGCTCATGGAGTTACAGTGAAATAGTCAGAAAACAATGTATGATATTGATTAATTTATTAATAACATTTAAAAATATTTTAACAAAACATTAAAATTAAATGTTGTGTCATTGTTAAAAGTTGTCCCTATCTAATTCTGTAATGATTGAAACCATTGAAGAATAATATATGATTTAAAACAGAAAAGGTGTGAGGTGTTTTTCCCAAGGGCAATAATGCTGTTTCACTCTGATCCTGATCTTGCCCCCTTTACTCATGGGAGTACATTTTTCCACATTCAAGTAAACGAAAAAAAATTCAAGCATGAGGACAGATTACTCTCCATGTGCAAAGGTTGCAGGATCATGCCCTATGTCAGTAATATCTTCTTCACTAGGATGTTTTATAAAATATAGTAGTATACACAGTGGTGAATTTCAAAGTGGTCTCCGTGTTGGAATGTTTGAGATCAACCGCTCAATAAAAGATGTCCACTGAACTATGCTGTGTGGGGGCTGTACATTTTTTCCATGGGGCTTGACATTTCCTGGGCTAGAGGGATACTGACAAACATTGCTCTGGCCCCCAGCTTTGCATTATATGTATGTGTTATAATGTGTATGTGTTATAATAGTAAAAATCAAGTACTAGTACAAATGCTAGGAACTACATTTCGGTAACTACATACCTAGAGGTGCACAGTGGGTGTCGAGGAACTTGTTCACCATAATTAAGAGGTTCGGAGACTACAGGAACAAATGACAACTGATCTTGATTTAGTTGGGAAAATGAGTCATATCACTTATTATTAACTATTAAAGTAATTTAAACCCTTTTGAGAATAGATCTAACACGGCAATGCTTTGAAGGTTTGATATGTCTTGTAATCCATAGATTATTGAAGTTAATTTCTCTGCTGAGATCATGCTATCAGTAAGAAATGCATGTATACTTAAAATGGTGTGTGTGTGGGGGGGAGTTATACAAAGATGTATTTTAATTGGGTTTCTATTTATACTGCACTAGATAAAGGTACAGAGGCTGCAAGTGGGATAAACCTTCCACAATTCTGGCTTGCAAAGCATACAGAAAAGAATTCCATTCCCCCACAAGTACACCCAAACCTTTCATTTGGGTTTGGGTGTGCTTGTGGGTGCACAGACTCCTTTCCTGTGTATTTGTTCTACACATATAATTTAGGCTACATTTTGCTTTAGAGACCCATAACGGATAACAAAAAGAAGGCAATAACAATATGTTGATTTATATCACTGTGAAACATTTTTTCCATACTTCAAAGTAATTTTAATTGAATTTAATCCTCTTGACTTTCATTTACTTATAAATGAGTTTTAGTTGTAATGTTAGAATGAAACCGACTTCAGCAGTTAACAGGTTTTTAGTGCTTTGATTATAGATTATTATATAATATTTCCTGGACTAGAAAATACTATATATTAAATACTGTCCAAGTCTACATTGTTCTAAAACCTTGGACTATTTTACTGGTTGGAGAAAGGCATGTTAATTTAGATAAAAATGCAATTCATTTTGAAAAGGTACAAATGCTTGAAGAAATTATTAAAAAGTACTGCAAATAATTTACCAGTTTATGTCTATGATCAAGAAAATTTCTAAGCAGAAAATTGAAACACAAACAAGATTTTTATAGGCATACTCTCCAAAGAAGATATTCTATTGTATAATAACAGTAGTTGTGTGTGCATCTATCGGGGGAGGGGCTTGGTCTTTTTTTTTTTTTGTTCTTCATCCATAGATCACAGGACACTAAGAGCTCAATTCATTAAAAATTGAATACCCTATTTAAGATGGATGTTCTTATAGTTGGAGGAAAACATAGAACAGTTTTTCTGTGGAAAATCACATTTTTGCCATTCAATAAACCCCTGTTTCTTTCTGTTTGTAACTGGACAACACATCTCAGTTAATCACCAGATTTACAGCTGCATAATTTTACATGCAAAAGAAAAAAAACAAAAAACAAAAACCTGACTGCTGAAGAAGCATATGGTATGTTCTCTGTCACTTATTGACAGGCATGGCACCTACATACACTTGCACTACAGACTATTCTGTTATGGATGCCTGGGGATTTAGGACTCAGTCTTGCAGCTGCTTCAGGTGTAGAACTCTTATGAAGTTTATGGTTCTTCCTTAAGGAGTGGCTGCAAGATTGGGCTCTTAAATAGTTGCACTGCATTAACACGAATGGGAGATATGTTTGTAAATCCCCCCATGAATTTGCAATCTTTGCTCAGTCAAATCTTTTTTGGATTCCCACTAATACTATGACTAAGCATGCTGCTTCAGACAATAACTTCAGAGTGCTGAGCAGTGGTGATAGAGCCTTATACCAGTGATTTTCAACCTTTTTTCATTTGCAGACCCCTAAAAATTTCAAATGGAGGTGCAGACCTTTTTGGAAATCTTAGGCATAGTCTGCGCAACCCCAGGGTTCCACGGACCACAGGTTGAAAACCACTATGATCAGTGCAGACTTTGACTCAAAGAGACATTTCAGAAAGTGAGGTATGGAAACCTACAATGATTTGGTCTGCCCAGGAATAAGTGGGTTATGTGCATGAGTACCAAATGGTTCATTCTGGACTGATCACTAATGGGGTTATGAAGGGAGAGGGAATCCTTTGGAAGGTGTATCAGCTGACTTCTCTGTCATTTTGCAGAATCCAAAGTTAGATGTGAAATTCCAGTACCACTGTATACCACAGTTATTTAAATATAACTGCATTCGTCTAAGAATATATAGGCTACCAATATTTGAGATTATTCCTTACACAGTCACATAAACCATAAACATATTGTTTCCTCTCTGGCTAGCCCTTCTAAGTTTATATTGCTTATTAGGCCTCATATGATCCATGCTCTAGGTACAATGCTAAATTTGAATTGTGCTTTCAGACCTTTCTTGTAAGCTTGGACCTTGACTTGTTTTCCCCTAGAACACACCATGCACAGAAAGTCCACATATGAAACAAATAGCAAAACCAAGCAATTCCTCCCCCACCCCCAAATAACCTACTCCCTGAATATCAACTATTTATTTTCTTGACTCATAAATCATGCATTCAGTAAGTTGTTATTAAAATTTGTTTCTGATCATCAATATAAATCTCCATTCATAAAACCTGAAACTTCTCTGTCTGTTACAGAATTTTAGAACTTAACCATTGTGTGCACTGCAGGCATGGCACCTTTACTGACCATGCTATGGCACAAACCCATTGGCTAATTTTACATAATACAAGGTGTTGTATGATTTCTAAGGATAAGCCCATTAATACCAATAGAAATTGCATGGCTAATTCTGCATGCTGTTTTGAAAATGAACAGAATGGCAATATCCACCCACATACAACAGACTTAAAATAAGACTAAAGATGCAGAGATATTGGTATGTTAAAGAATGGGCACCATCCAAAGCTCGACCTTCATTGCTCAAGGTGTTTACTGTAAGCATAGTATCCGCCTATATTTCCTATTCAAATTACTGAGGATGGCAAATGATGAATTTCTAAGGTTGAGCAGCAGAAACTTGTAAACTGAAAATGATGATCTTCCCCTAAGAGATATATATGTCTATAAGCTCTGCCTAGGAAAATTAAACTGGGCAAATTTATAAACAAAGTTTACAATAAAATGCAAATTAAATACCCCATGGTAAATAGGCAAATGTAGATTATTTGAACTGAAGTTTTGTCACTGTGCACTAATTTTGTACTCATTCCATGAGATACATAGTCTCTACTGAAAGAAGTCCTCTCCCATGGTCAGTGATGACCTAGGTTTGGTTTAACAATCTTCCTGCTCTTCTGTCTAAAATTATTGGCAAGAGTTTCTGTTTTATTAGAACTGAAAAGATAGTGACAGGCATGAATCAGGACTCAAGGTTCAGAAGAAAAACTGGAAGGAAGGAGGTCCCTTGCTATAATATATTGGCTGGGATTTTTAAAAGAGCCTACGGAAATTAATTGGAAATTGGGCTCCCCCAAATTCCTTAGGGTCCTTTGAAGATCCTACTCTATATAAATATATTTGAGAGAGGGAAGGAGGGTTCTGGGAAAAAGAGAGACCTTTTGAGGGATCTTCATTGTCCTCCACTGTTTCTGTTTCTTGTCCTATACTGTCTATAAATGGTCAGAGTAATGTACCCACTGGCACTATTATGGCAGAGTATGTCTCATAACATAGGAGTCCTTTCAATATGAGCTGTGGCTCCAGGAGCACAAACTGGATTAAAAGAGTGAGGTTATTCTGAATTTCTTTTTTTCCGTTTAAGTTCCTTCCTAGGAGGAAACTAGAGTTAGAAGTGGCCCCTTTTTTCTTGTACATACAGATGCACATTACTAATTACTGTGGTTGAGATTTTTGACCTAAGAACTGAACTGCAGTGAGAGCTGCAATATAAACTCTTGTTCACTGAGATCATAATACTGATTTTAACAGCATGAAAGGCACATTTTAGCATTTGTCAGATAGAATGAGCCAAAGCATTTCAGACTTTATTGTATAGAATCTATTGCTCTTAACTATCTGAGGTCATTCCAAGAGCTTGTCTGTTATGGTAGGTCAAAAATGGAAATTATGATCAAAGAAGAGATTTGCAGATCTTCCTATAATAGGAAAGAGGTTGTTATGGAGCAGCTGTAGGGAAGAAACACACATACCATGCTGCTGCATAGTTGGCATAAAAGCAGCCAATGGAGGGAGTAAAATAGCAATATCATCTACCAACTACCACCAGGATGCCCCAAACCTACCAAAGGTTATGGAAATAAAGGAGCAATAGACTGAGAATTGAAAAGTTATGAATAAGAAGCAGGGCCGCCCAGAGGGGGGGGCAAGTGGGGCAATTTGCCCCAGGCCCCGGGTCCTGCCGGGGCCCCCATGAGAGTTTCTCAGGGCCCCTGGAGCAGGGTCCTTCACTCACTCCGGGGGGGGGGGGGGCGGAAAACTCTCGCAGGGCCCAGGCCCCCGGAGCTTCTTCCGCTCCTGGTCTTCGCCGGCGGGGGGTCCTTCTGCTCCGGGACGGAAGGACCCCCCGCCGGTGAATTACCGCCGAAGTGGGACCCGCCGCCAAAGTTCAGCTCGGTCTTCGGCGGTAATTCGGCGGCGGAGGGCCCCTTCTGATCCGGGACCTGCAGCTGAAGTGCCCCGAAGACCCATGGCGGGGGCTCCCCGCCGCCGAATTACCGCCGAAGACCGGGCTGCACTTCGGCGGCAGGTCCCGCTTCAGCGGCAGCAGGCCCCCGCCGCGGGTCTTTGGGCACTTCGGGGGTGGGTCCCGGAACAGAAGGGGCCCCCCGCCGCCGAAGACCCCAGGCCCCCGGAATCCTCTGGGCGGCCCTGATAAGAAGTGTATCTATGCTTGAGAAAGTTTTAGCCCTAGATTGGCAGCCACAAGAATGGTTGTGGCTTCCAGATTCAGGGCTACCCACATCCAGCGTAAATTGGAGCAGAAGTCCTGAGCTAATTTATGCTGCTGATATAAGGCCCATTTAGGGTGACCAGACAGCGAGTGTGTAAAATCGGGATAGTGGGTGGGGGGTAATAGGCTTCTATATAAGAAAAAACCTCAAATATTGTGTCTCTCCCTATAAAATTGGGACATCTGGTCATCCTACGTCCATTAAACCAGGAAAAGATTTGGCATAGCAGAGCTTAGCTCTGCCATGTCCCTCCCACCCCCGACACACCCCATCCTGCCTCTTACACTGGAATTGGGAGAGTGGTTCATGTAGGAAGTGCCGCTTCCACCAGCTCTATACTCACAGAAAATTTAATCCTTGTAATCTCGGAGACAAGAGTCTGTGCCTAGAGTGGCAGGAAAAAAAGGGTAATAGCTCCCTTAACAGTCTTGTGTCCTCCCCACCTTCCTGCCTCTCATGCCCAGATCTCCATTTCTGATCTCTTGTCATTTTAAAGTCTCTTTGCATAAA